>NW_011889329.1:1203381-1313853 GCF_000151845.1 Pteropus vampyrus | reverse complement strand
AGGAAGGAAGGAAGGAAGGAAGGAAGGAAGGAAGGAAGGCAGGCAGGCAGGCAGGCAGGCAGGCAGGCAGGCAGGCACATCAACCAAAGTGAGTGAATGGCCTGAAATGCACACTTGGACCTTATGTTTCCATCACTTTAGAGCAGCTAGAACAACTGCATCTATTTTGCACATTCTCAACCACGTTGTCCAGGTCCAGTGCTCAATAGGAATAATAATACTGGTGATCAGCCCAAAACTCTTAAACAAGTCTGAGGATCCAATAAATACTACCACAGCAGTCAGTGCTAATATATGGCCCCCGGAAATGTGTTGGGGAACTTTGAGAGGTAGGCTAGGGGCAGGCAGAAAAAGATGGAGTACTCTTGTTTTACAACTAACAAAGGAGATCTTTCTTGTCAATGACTCAAGTGCACATACCGTGATGGCATCACTTCAGAGTTTCTCTCAAATACTAATTTATTATTTTTATTGGGCTCATAACTTAACGAATGCCTGGGGATAAATGATTCCAAATGCCTGTTACATATTTACCTACAAATAAAAAGTAGCTTTGAGAGGAAACACCATTGGCTATGATGGTTTTTTCTTTGGTGCCCATCAGTACTTCCAGAACCTGTGTCCTCAGGTTATGGATCATAATCCCTGATAGACCAAGGTGTTGGTAGGACCGTCCTTAAGATAGGCTTGGAAGGTCACAGGGTTTCTCAGGGTGAGAATGCTGGCCACCAGCAGCATCTTGCCCTTTCTCTACACCACTACTGTGCTGAAGTATTATGACTTCCCCTGTGATCAGCCTCCTCTAGGCAATCACATAAGGCCTCAGAGGAAGGGAAAGGAGGGAGGAAGGTATCCTCAGGGAAAAAAAAAAAAAAAAAAACTGGAGACACACCTTTCCTGAACACCAGAACTTCCAACTTGGAATGATTTTCTTTATTATTTCCAAATAAGATCTACAGGAATCCAATTCTCAGATAACCTGCCACAACCATTTAGGTTTGACAGCAAGATCAGAAAGGGCCAGCAGTGACTACCAGTTTACTGCAAATGCAGAAGAAAATGCAGTCGGTGGGGTGGGGGGAGGCTCAAAATAACCAGACACTTGCTCTAATACGAACATATTAATACCTTTAAATTTATATACATTTCATAGGTTGTGTGGGTCATGAACAGTTTTAACATTCTTTTTTTTTTAATAACTGTTTTCATCTTGCATAACTAGGAAAAAAAAACCCTCACCTTCTTTTTTCTCCTTTTCATGACATACTTCAAATTCCCCCCTCCAAATTACACTGTGAGAATAGGTTTTCAGTTAATCTACTTTCTAGGAAAAATATACCTAACGAACAACGTATCCATTCATCACGAGTCCGTCCAAAGATATTTCTCCAAATGGCTATGTAAAAAAGCTTTTATACTATAGTGATAGCAAAGTCTGCTGCCTCACATAAAGAAAAATGGCTTTCAACATCAGATTTAAAGCCACACAAAACCATTCTTTAAAATTCTAGCCAAATATCAATGAAATGGCAAAGAGGAAAGAAACATTCACATTTTCAATGTTTGTACTTAATTACATCTCTTAAAATCCACTTCCACAAATTCTTATTAAAGGTTATAGTACATTACAACTTACTCTAATACATATCTGCATTGAAGGACTCTTAATAAGTCTCAGTTCCAATGGACAGGGACATGAGCCTCAGTTGAACAGGAGTTCATTTTTATGAGAGAAAAATTCTTCTGAATCTTATTAGTACAGGCAGATGCATGAGGGGCAGCACCTTCGTTTTGCAAAGTTGAATTTCTTCAACCCTCAAAAAAGCTCCTCCCCACCATTATCTAGTACCCTAATACCTAAGCCCACCACCCTTGGGACATATACCCTACACCTTATTCTCATTTAACAGGCACTTTGCCATTTAGAAAACTTTTATTGACAAAAGTAAAGTTTTCAATGTATCTTCCTCTTCTAGGTCATTTACTAGAGCTTTAGGTAAAATTTGTTGCAGTCCTAATTTTGGAGAGAATGCCACTATTAATGTTGGTATCTAGAGAATTATTTATCTCTACCCTTTGTTTCTGTCTCAAAATCAGTTGCAATGTTTGATGAAACAGGCCCACAGTTCTGTGGTGATGACACTTAGGGTTCCTTTGCTTGGTGTGCAATCCCCTGAAGAGCTTTTCAGAGCCTAAATCAATCATATACGCTGGTTTCCTTTTGTCCACATATGCTTTAGTCCCTTGAGGTCATTAGCCAAGGACAGATACCCCATACAGAAATGATTCTGCCTTTCCCAGAAGATTAAGTTTGCTTAAGTTTTCAATATTCTCACTCTTTCTACCAGCCTGCTTTTACAAGTGAGGTTTCCTAGGTCTGATAGGGATTTATCCTACTGGCAATATACTAGCTCCTTGGCACATTTCCATTCCACAATCCCACCTTTCAGAATCTTTTCATCAGGATTATACCTGTTGATTAATCAATCACATTCGATTTGTTCATTTGGATTAGAAAATCCAGTATATTTACCAGTTCTTGACCCAGTTACTTCAACCAGTCCACCGCAAGAGATTATCTGGAAATGGAACTCCGCCCTAAAATTTTTCCCAAATTTAAATCAAAGAACTGATTTTCTTCCAAAGTATTCTCTGACACAATTTGGCAACACAAAACCATTGTTGGTGCTTAATGCGGTACTTATCTATCAAATGCCTTCCTATGTGCCAAACGCCATCCATGAGTGCAGAAATACAAAAGGCTTGGTTTCTGCCCTCGTGAAAACTGTAAAATGAACAGACATAGATTTTAATGTTGTTGTTCTATAGGCTTTTCCTCTCCCTCTTATTATATCATCTAAATTCATACACACACACACACACACACACACACACACACACACACACACACACCCCACAAAGATTTCTGAGGTCCTCTGATCTTATCTTGGAACAACTCAAGATCAAAAGACAGGAAGAGAGGCAAATCCACCCCATACGTACTTCTCACACTGGGAGGGACATCAATAGATATGCCTTGGGATGTGCCTTTGGGCAAAGTGGGAGAGATTTGCACATTCAAATATAACCTATGCATTGCGACACATGCCATGTCCATCTTTTGAGTAATCCAAAATTACAGAAAATATTAGCTTAGACTCAAAGCAGAATCTTGCAATGAGGGAAATACACAAACTCCTTGGGGACCTAGTTCTGCTGCCTTTCTTGGTCTCCAAAACTTCTCACACAAATGCTCTTTAGTTATTTGGCTTGACAAATCAGGTCACTAAATATCCAAATTAATTTTTTTAAAGTCAACTCTCAACTGATGTTAATGCTTTGATATTTTCATTTTTATTTGTTAAGAAATTATCTCTTTCAGTTACACTCGACAGTCAATATTATTTTACATTAGTGATGTACAACATAGATGGTTAGACATTTATATAATTTATGAAGTGATCCCCCAATAAGTCTAGTAGCCACATGGCACCATACATAGTTATTGCAACATTATCAACTATATTTCCTATGCTGCATTGTATATCCCCCTTGACTATTTTGTAACTACTTATGCTTTGATTTTTTAAAGTCTCTAAATCTGGTCACTTGATGACGAGCTTCCCTAGACTTATATTCCAATAGTCAATAAATCACCGGCAGGGCTCCATTTGACATTTATAGTTGAGGTCTCAGGAAAGGAGCTTCTGTGCCCTCAATTGACGGGCACACCACACAACAAAATAATTGAACTACAACACAATTCCTTTCTACCACGCTGTTTGTTCTGGGCTCTGAAACTCTGATAAAAAGGTGCTCAAAGTTAAATGTAAGGTATTACTTAGGGAAATCTTCAGCTGGGCTGCCAAGCCAGCCACCTACTGTTTTCCTCTGGTTTCTTTAATATCACAGAGAAGAAAAAATAAAGGCAGATCTTGGGCACTAAATTAAACTATTAATGTTATAAACTGTTTATGACACAAAAAAATTTACTTTCTTATGGAAAAAAGAAAAATGATGTCTCTTCACAAGCGACAAGGAAGAGAGAAACCAGTCATTTGTTCTGCATTAAAGTCTCTACAAGCCTTGACCATCCTCAGATACAGGTCTGCCAAATCAGAGGTCTCTTAGTCACCCCAGGGCCACAGAGATAGATAAGAATATTCTAGAAAGCAACTAGTAAGTTGAAGATTGCCTGGCCCTCTTTACAGCAGAACTATGAGATAAACCAAGAATGAAGGAGCTGCCTTTTTACCATTTTTGCTTTGGGTGGGGATGAAAGGAGACAAGCCATTCTAATTTGAACCTCTAAGAAGATATGAGGTTTGCTGCCATAGGGCTAACAATGAAATCACTATAGAATGGTGTTGTCTGTCACAGGACCTAAGAGAGGTACCAGAAATCAAGACAAGAGACAAGCTTGAGACCTGATGTTCACAAATTCAGGGTATCAGACAGCTTTCTAGGGCCTGGAACAACTGAGTAACTGGGTGCTTATTTCATTATTTCAATATCCAATTTGTGTTCCATAAATCTTTGGGTCATTGGCCAACTGCTCACTCATAAAACAATTAGTTTGGTCAAATATCTGATCCCAAAAATATTCCAACTACTCCTCCAGTCCCAGAATGTGACCTATCATCAAGGCCCATCAGCTACTTTAGGATGAACAACCACCATGGGAGGTGGAAAGGTTCAAGACCACAGCCATTAAGGGGCAGGAGTGAGAAAAAAAGAACTAAAGAGAAGTGGGCCAAAGGAGAAAGACAGAAAAGATGATATAATCCAGGGCTAAGTAGTGTGTGAGAGGGCCACCTAAAACTCATGCAAATAGCAATCTGACACCAGGGCCTCAGACTCCATAATAACGTCTATCAAGCAAAGGGACATGTTTTTTTCTCTGTCGTTTCCATTGCACAGAGCCTGCAGATGGCACACAGCATTACTATTGCAATTATTGACTGTGATTATCATGAAAAGTCTTTGATGCGATAGCAAAAATTATTAAAATGGCTTTTCTTAGAAAAGAAGGGCAATAAATACAGCCTCCTTTGGAAAACTCAAGGACCCAATTTCATACCAGCACCTTCTTCCAGAAAAGAAGTCACTTTAATGTACTTGTTTTCAGTCCCTCTCCTTGAAGATGTTTTATCTTACATGGAAAACAAACAATAATATGTGGTTCAGGATATATTTTAAGAGTATACTTAAAGATACTTCAAAGGAAAATAAAAATTAAAGTAACCTTTTCCTTGCAGACACATATATTTATTTGCATAAGTTCCTAGTTTTTCCTGATTCCATGGTAACCAACAAGAGGCAGTTCTTTGTAATTTTTATTAAAGTGTAGTTGGCACGCAATATTATGTTAGTTTCAGGTATAGAACAGTGATTCAACATTTTTATACCTTACAGTGGGATCACCACAGTATGACTAGTAACCATCTGTCACTGTGCAATGTAATCGCATCAATGTATATTTCCCTTCATCTTTTTCACCCATACCCCTTTCCCCTCCCCTCTGGCAACCAATTTTTAAATTGCCTTTAAGGATGAGAACAAATGACAATTAATATTAAATGACAGTCTTGTTCTAAAGATAACACTTGGCAGTACTGTGCTTACCTGTTTGAATTAGTAAACATTTTAGTGTACTTGGTAACTAGATTTATGTATTGGTGACTAGAAATATGAAAGAACAAGGAACAGCTCACTTTGCCCTCTTTCTTTCATAGGATCATAAATGGTGCAAGGTCACAATTTTTGTTGTTATTGTTTTTAATCTACCTAATCTCATGCTTTAACTCTAAGTCAAGACAGCATAATCCCAAATTATATCCAATGTTACAGGAGCACATTCATTTCCACAGTGCAAGACTTTAAATCATTTTCTGGAATCCATTTCAATGTTGGGACAGGGAGAAAAGCCATCTGAAATGCTGAAGCAAAACAAATGTCCATTATTAAAAGTCCTGACTTTTGCAAATGAACTCCCTAAATTAGAATGAGTTCGACCAAGCTATCTGGAAAAAAATACCTTTTATTTATTTATTTATTTTTTTGGCCCATGGGTGTTTCTATATTTAATATGTGACAATGAGCACAGCCCAATACAAAAAGACTAACTAACCTAACCCAAGTTTAACTCCACTATGGTTAAGTTCGATCATATGGAATGGCAACACTACAATTAAATAAGCTTGTAAAAGAACCATAGTTTAAATCTCGTTTCATAAAGACAAACTTGAAGTGGTGCTCAGTAGCACACATATGAGCTTCCATTTGGCCTAATACCAGTGGGTATGGGTAAATGTAGGGCATGCCCTTATAAAAAAAAAAAGCCATTGTTTCATTACTGTGAGATGAACCTTCATGGTGCCATGATTTGTGGCTGCAAACATAAACAGAAATTATGTCGAAAATTATTACAAAATGAGCCTATGTTAAGAAAAAAGCATGATGCATTTTGCCTATTGGTTAAAACTCATAGCACTGACAAATTTGGTAGCCCTGGGATAGCATATGGAACCCAAGCTTCTATCATCCCACCAGTGACTACCAACTCAGAACAAGAAGGGTCGGGCTCTTCAAGAACCAAGAGCCTCACTTTACTCAGCATCACCAAGGTTCCTCAGTCAGACCAGTTCAATACAAAACAAATGAATAAAGTCACAACAAGCAGGAAACTCAAAGAGAACAGAAAGGCTTACCACACACAGGACTTGTTTTAAGTCTTTGAGGCAGGGAAGCACCATGTTGTATGTAAAGCATTAGGGCTTTGGAGTTAAGTGGGTCTGAGTTTGAACTGAGTTCTGTTCCTTACTGTGCAACTTTGGGTCAGTCTTTGTACCTCTAAGACTAATTCATCTTCTGTAAAATGGGGACAAAATTAGAACCTACCGCAGAGTCATTGAAAGCATTGAATGTATACAGCGCTTCACTCAACAGTAGCTACTATCATGAATGTTGATGTCAGAAGATGCCATACATTGCTCAGACGGGGGATCCTTTCTATGCTTCAGGATTCAACTCTATTTAATCAAAGGAAGAATGTTTTTGTTTTCTTACTTTTATTATTTCTGTGACTACTACTATTATTATTAGTCTTAGGCAGCATTTATTTCTAAAACTTATAGACCAAAAAGCAATTTAGCTTTATTTAGCCAAAACACAAACTGTCCCTTGGTAAAAATTCAGGTCACAACAATATCACTCTGGGATTTGTCTAGAGAATCTTTTATTTAGTTCTGAAATGGCTCTGGCATGTCCTTAGAGATTAATGAAAAACAAAGTAGTAAAGATTGATTCATATAAAATTGCCATTATTTTAAGTCAAAAAAGGTCAAATATCAGCAAGTTCACATAGTCTGGCCTAATATTTTGATGAATCAACTTTGTGTCAATATCCAGATATTTCTATATATAAACTATGAATAATTTGTATTCTAGAGTTCCTGTACTTATGAACTCAATTCAAAAGATTGAAAAAAGACATTCCTATTTTACTCAAATAGGTATCTCACCTTTTAAAAAAGTTTGTGTGGCTAGAATATGCACTATTAAGTCAACTGTACTATCCTGACAAATGATCAGTTCCTTCTTAACAGCCAATTATTTTGTTGAAAGAATACTCTACTCTATAAAAATAAAGGTGGATGATTCAGAAATTTAGAATGAGGATAAATGCATGTCAAACAACACCCCTTCAAAAAAAAAAAAAAAACAACACCCTGAGATGAAGGAAGTTTGTTCCCTATCACATCAAAGGAAGGGAGAACAAAGATGGAGATGACAGCTACCTGCATAACTGTGACGCATTTTAGTGATGATTTTTTGATGTTGTTGATGAAAGTATATCAGATCGTTTCACAGTTTACTATTTGATCATCTCCATATACTCTATTTCTTAAATATTTCTGTCAAATAGGTCTTCCTCTACTAGGTTTTAGACTGGTACCATATATTTCCCTCCATTATTCCCTTACAATTGTGCATAAGATTCATACACATGAATGAGAAAAAGGAAATTCATCAACATAATACTTATCTGCCAAGATGTGTAGGAAAGATTTAAAGAGATGAAAAATGACTGCTTCCTGAACACGTGTTTCTGTGAGGTGGGTGAGAGGTGTGCAGAGAGAGAGGGAGTAACAGGGGAGATACCTTGGCCTTGGTCCTGAGTAATATATAGGAGTTAGGGCACCCAGTGAGTGAATAAAAGTATGTAATGGTGATCACAGCACTATTAAATTTAACAATGTGATGAGAGAAAAAAAGGAAAGTTCAAAACCCTTTACATGCGTTTTTCCTGTTTTTGACTAAGAAGCTATGAAAAAACTAGGCATTATTGGGGGAGAAAGAGTTCACAAAGTAAACAACATGCAAGATGCCTGCAGACTGGTTTAAGAAAAAAAAAAAAAACTTGCCTATTGTTACCTCAGAGTAAGTGCTTCCAAGTACTTAGATTTTGAGGAGAGGGCTGGAGAGAGGGAAGAGAACCTTTGGTGTGGCGAAAAGATAGAGTGAAAAGAAGTAAAGGTATCTTCGATGAAATAAAAAGCTAGTCTAGAAGGGAATAGAGAAAAGCCCATAAGGCATAGAAGGTTAGACACAAAATAAAAATTAGGCAGGAGCGACTTGCGAGAGATTGCAAAGCCAATAGAGTAAGAGGCTCTTTCACTCTATCAAAGGGAGGCAGCCATTTACAACATCCGAGGATCCACTTAATCACAGTCACAGGGCTAAAAAGGAGATGGTTCATAGACTGAATGAATTCTTTGTCTTCTAAGAAGATTCGCATTCCCAAACCAGAACACTGAAGTAGGCAGGTCAGAGGTACTAGATCAAATAGTGGTAAACATGATGCTCTGCATCTGTAGATAAATCACTGGGACCAGATGGTATCCACCAGCCAGTTTTGAAGTAACTCAAGGGTGAAATTGTTTTGGCCAATGTGTGTAGGCCGTCTTTACAAATAGCCACTGTGCCCAAGAGACTGGTGCTTGTCAATGTAATTACTATTCATAAGAAGAGCTCCAGAAAGGACCCTGGGAAGTAAAAACCAGTAAGACTAATTTCCATATCAAGTAGGCTGGCCAACTTCACAATAAAGGTGAAATCACTGCACATTTACAAAAATAAAGCCCCTAGGGGAGAGAAAACCAAATATTTTGGCAAAGAATAAAAACCATGTTCATATTAATAAACCAGAGTGTATGGGGTGGGCAGTACAAGGAGAATTTGCCTTTGAATAAAGGGGACGCTGAAGATAAAATTTATGGAGTGCGCTAAAAATTCAACAGAAAGTATTATCATGTATCTGTGGCATTATGTACTGGCATTGAATCTTAAAAGATACAAAAGAGATAAGCAAAACTCAGAAGTAAGATAAAAAGATCAGGTAATTATTTAAGAGATGTGGAGGAGACAAAGGAAAATAAATTAAGGTTCAGTGTGGGAAAATGGGAATATTTCTTTTAATCAAGCACATGGAAAGGCTTTTTAAAAGCGTTCTTTTTATAGCTTCCTGATATACTAAAGGTATTCAATAAACAACCTTAGACCCTTAAGAGTAGAGCAATGGCTCTCACATTGCTTCAACTTTTGGGACAACCCAATAAGCAAGGGATACCTGGGTGGGAGGTGGAAAGAGAAATGGAGGAGGAGGAGAAGAGAGGGGAAAAAAAGGAAGGCAGATACATTTCACCACACTCAGTGTGGTGAAATTGTACTGGGGCCACCCTCTGGGATATAGCCTTTATTTCTCACACAAATACTCCAGATGCATGTTTAACCAACTTTGCTGTCTGATTTCTAGACTTTCAATTCCACCCTGGGTTAAAAAGGACAAAGAGTGAACCCAAATCAATGACAGCAGAAGTGACAGCTGAAAAGAGAGGCATAAGCAACAGTGGGAAGAACAGTTTGGGGCCACTTAGCTCAGGGGCAAATAGTTCCTCAAACTTCAAAGAGCCCTAAGGACATTACTGAATTAGAATACCATTTTTTTAAATGATGTTCATGATGACGACCCTGGGACTTCTTTAACCTATTAATTATGATTTTTATCCTTCTGATTAATAAGGCAAGGGTAAAAATATTTCAGAAATATTTTCTTTGAAATGTTTAGAACATTCTTGAAAGATTGCTTGATATGTGAAAGGACAATTATCTGGAAAAATCTTATTCAAAATATTCCCTTTTCACACATTAAGCAAGATAACTAAAACATTTTAAAGCCAAGAGGAAGGTCAACAGTTGTTACTAGTTGTAACTCAAAGGCTTCACAAAAATTCTACATGTATTCAGAGACAGCAAGCAGATCAGTGGGGTGCTTTATTAAAGAAAACTGGCTTGTTTTATATACATTTAGGTCCTTTGAATTTGTGTTCTAAAAAAGCACACGCTCATTTATTTCCCTTTCACCTCAGTGTGGTGTCCTTGTCCAAGACACAACTGGGCAGAGCTGATTCAGGCAGCAAGGCTGTTTTTCCTTTCAAAGGACATCAAACAGATGATTCATATTGCCAAAATATTAATCTGAAAAGGTTTGGAAGAAAAAAATTTGAGTAAATATGAAAATAAGATTTCTTAGAATGGGCTTATTTATTTCTTCAAACACACCTTTTCCCATTTGGGAAGAGAGACTCTGCTAACTGCACTTCACACCATTCTTTATTTCTCTTAAGACAACTCGTGCTTAGTGAAGGAAACAGATCTGAAACATCCAGGAAGTAAGCCATGCCATAGAACAAGCCACTGCACACACCACAGAGGCACCTTTGCTGGTCTTAAAGTGCTCTAGAGAATTGAAATGGGACAAATCCTGGGTAACACTGAAGGTCAAAATAACAAAGTGTTCTGGAAAACAAAACTGCATAAATTGTATCGTTCATTCTCCTGTATATTAGAGTACCCAAATGCAAAAGTTGCTCATCTTGCAAAAGAGAACAAGTGAGATAATACAGGATTCTGAGAAAAGAGCCCAAAACAAACTACGTACAATAACGGAAACAAAACCCTTGAAGAAAATTAACAGAGAAAAGGTTCAAAAAAACAGTGGCCCACTCTTTTTAATTTCAAAACTTCCAGTGTACCAAACGTCACACATTATGTCTGTACCCTACATGAAACACATACACAATACGAATGTCGTACATTTGAAAATACAAGAGTGGTTTTACAATTTTAATGATTTGGAGAGTGAACCTTGATATAAACCCGTTACTGTTCCCAATCTCATAGGACATTTTATAAATGGACATGTGTGTGGTCACAGATGACACTTAGCACTGATATTAGGAGATCATTTTTCTAAAACAATGCCCTCTTAATATTTCTTACTTCTTAGCAGGATCAGAAATTGAAAGCACCAGAGTAATGCCTTGCTAAAGAAGAGATAAAAAGCTTACAATATTTCCAGCATTTCTGAGAAAAACAAATATCCTCTGTGAGCACGGCTGTCCTGAAAACAGCCCTCTGTGATGGCTCAGACAATCTTTATTTCATGAAAACCGACACAATGATGACTCTTCAGTGAAAGCTTGTAAACTCTCGGAGTGATGAATGAGTGTTACTATGGTTCTGGACTCCCTCAACTTCCTGTCCATTGCACAGCTATCTCCCACTACAAAGAACAGGTAAGTCAAGGAAGGATAGCCAGACTAACGGTAGAAGGCGGAGAGGGTGAGACTCCTTTTAGTAACACAAATGGGGGTGATGGTTTGCTATTCTGACAGATATCTCAGAATGATCGAGTGCTGGGAATGCCATGGCAGAGAGGCCAAGGGGTGCCTGGAGAAGTCACTGTCGATACTGGGCATGGTTCAGTAATAGCAATTAACCACACATGCATGCCCTCAACCACCCCTTCAATGGTTTGAGAAATAATGTTTTTAAACATCTAGCTCTGATAGAGACTGTATGTTTGTATCACTCCAAAATTCATGTTAAAACATAATACACATCTATGGCCATGCTATCCTGAACAAGCCAGATCCCTCCTGATCTCGGAAGCTAAGCAGGGTAAGGTCTGGTTAGTACTTGGATGGGAGAACACCTAGGAAGAAGAGGTGCTGTAGGTGTAAAAAATAAAAAAAAAATAAATAAATAAGGGATTGTAAACTGACAACGTCCTTGTAATCTGTGAGGTCAACCAAGGGGTTGCCTCGTCTAAAAAGAAAAATAAAACATAATGCCCAATGTGATAGCATTTGGAGGAGGGGCCTTTGGAATGTGATTAGATCATGAGGATAAAACCTCCAATGAATGGGATGAATGCCCTTAAAAAAGAGGCTCCAGAGGCCCTCATTAGACACTAGATCTGCCAGTGCCTTGATCTCGGACTTCCCCGCCTCCAGAACTGGAGAAATTATTTTCTGTTTAAGCTACTCAGTCTATGGTATTTTTGTTATAGCAGTCCAAACTAGGACAAGTTCCCTTTTCTCTCACTCTTCCTCAAATACCCTCAATACTTTTATTAAGAAAGGAATATGTCTTTTTCCCCCCACTTCTCACCTCCCAACCTCACCCTTAATTCTCTGGGGATGAAAAACAGTGAAGTAAGGTTGCATGTAAATAAACCATGTTAAGTTGCATGTAAGTAAATGCTATCAAAATTTCCAAACATTAAAAACTGTAAGGAACATATGATCTTGAGATCTAATTTCCTCAGTCTATACCAGATTAGATGAAGTTCCCTGCAAATGTGGATAGACTAGTCCAGCTCAGCTCAATAGTAACTTACTAGATCAGGACTAGAACTCTGGTCTCCTGTGGTCCAGCTTGTGAACACTGACATTAGCCCTTAGAGAATTGCAAATTGGAAATTCGTGAGACCAAAATACTGCTAGACATGCTGCTTGCTGCCCCCATAGGCATTTTCCTCCAAGTTTTTAAAAATCAAAATACAATTTACATACCACACAATTCACCCATTTAAAATATACAATTCATTGGGTTTTAGTATATTCAGAGTTGTGAAAATAGTTGTGTAACCATCACCACTATCTAATTCCAGAACATTTCCATCATCCAAAAAGAAATTTCATACGTATTAGCAGTCATCATCACTCCCTCCCCTCCACCCACGAACACACAGCCCTAGGCAACCACTAATCTATTTTGTATCTCTATTGATTTGTCTATTTTAGACACTCATATTAAGGGATTCATACAACATGTAATCCTTCTGTACTCCTTTTTTTCATGAAGTATAAAGTTTTCAACATTCCTCCACGTTGTAGCTAGCATGTATCAGTATGTCATTCCTCTTTATGCCTATATAATATTCTATTGTATGGATATACCATATTTTGTTTATCTATTCACCAGTTGGTGGACACTTAGGTTGTTTCCATCTTTTGGCAACTATGAATAATGCTGCTACGTACAAAAATGCTTAAGTTATATTATTTATTTTTTTATTTATATTTTGACGCTGAATACAAACATTGATAGGAAACCCTCTTTACAACAGTAAAACCTTAGTTAATGTCCAATTTATAGCTCATTTTGTTTCGGTTTTTTTTTTCCTTTTTCTTGTGCCCAAAGGGTTTACCGAGGAGTAGAATTGTTGGGTCGTATAGGCCAAAAAGTCTCTGTTGAACTTTTTGAGAATCTGCCACATACAGACATTTTAGAGTTAAAAATTCCATCTGACTGCTGTCAGATATAAGCTTAACACAAGTTACTGATCTCCACAAGCTGCTCTGGCCATGAGAACCAACGATGACATTTAAACTGGGAGTGACGACCAAAACAAAACGAACTCCAAAACATGGGTTTTAATTCCTCAAATAAGAAAACACATTTAAATTTAGTCACTACTTCCTGTTTTCATCCTAAAATTTAGGCAAGGCATTCTGAACTTCAATACACACACAATAATTGTAAAAGTGGAAATAGTAAATAAGAATCAGATACCCTTTTCTTTAGAAATATGAATGAATTACATCTTTCAGAAATGGTTAAAGGAATAATCAACTTTCTGGATCAGAAAACAAATTATCCTGAATGCTGCAAGTTATGAATGCTGCTGAAAATCTAAGACTAGCCACTATTCCTAACAGAGCTATAAAAAAATGTGCTTCCTAGAATAACTAAGACATTTAAAACAGTCTCATCCATATCAAGGGATCCTACTAATACAAACATCATCAACTCATTTTAGGAGAATAACCTGGGAGGGTAAATACCATTATTGTCAAAGATGATGGGAGGTAGCAATTGGCCTTTCTGTGGAGGATCACAGAGCTTGTTGATTTATTTTCATTCTGAAAATTCTTTTTATTCATTACTCAGGCTGTTGGGCAGAGCATTTTCCCTGATCATGGCTTCAGAATTTTAGCCCTAAAGCCAAATAAATAACTTTTTACAACTTCCCCAAGTTTCTTTTTTATTACTGCTTTTATTCTATTCCAACTATAGTTTTGGTGGCTGCCTGTAGGCACACCCTGTGTTGTCCACCTAATTTTTAAAACTTCACCTTTTTTATCCCAATTTCATTAATCTTTTGCCATTCTGTTCTACTTATATCCCCACCAGCTATCTTTTCTTTTTCTAGTTACTCAATGAACATTTATTGGGTACCCAATATGTCAGGCATGGTGCCCAATGCTCAATGTAAAAAATAAGCACACTTTCTGCCCTCCAGGAGCTCAGAGTCTAGTATGGATTATTCCACCAACCCACCCGCTTCCATTTCCATTTGCATCCCAGTATGATGATAGCTTACCAAGCTTCCATGTCAAAACTCTAAGAGCCTGTTGAGTTTGAGATCTGGCTATCTTGACCTTTCCTGTCTCCAGGAGACCATCTGACCAACAGCTCTACCATACTCAAATTACTCAATTTTTATTCTGATGCTGGATATAAACATTGATTGGGATATTTCTTCAGAACAATAAAATCTTAGGAACCTCCACCCTCAGTTAATAAACCAAAGGTAGAAATATTTTATTTTCAGAAATCTTTCAAACCTACAGAATGTAATTTTTTTTCTTTACATTTTGGTAGAAAAGGAAACAGGCCTGTTAAAACCTGTAAATATGCACTGTTTTCTGCATTACTCATCCTTCCTAAATAATTGCAGCTGTTTCACATATTTTTTTTCTGCAAAAAGATGGAGCAACATCCTGTAGTGGGTATTAGGTTGGAGGGCATACTTTTCAGACAGTAAGATCAGAAATGGCAAATGACTGAATAATGAAATGTTAATAAGCAATCCCTCAAAAGCAGGGCAGAAAAGATAAATTACAATATAGCAGGACATTCATCAACCCTCCAATTATTTACATGCTATCAGAGCAGCCTTCTCAAGTCCTTATCAGCTTCACGGATTTCAAGTCACAAGTATGCAATGAAAGCACGAATTAGGTATGCACTGAGATGATTCAAGTTTAAAAGAATTTCAGATCATAATATCAAGTTCCAAGACAAAAGCTCCAAAAGTTATCATTACATATAAGTACACACATGTTTTCAATGGTTCAGTTCAGTGGTTCCCAGCCTGCGGATCTTAAGAGATACTTCCAAAAGTCTATGGATTTATAGGTCTGCCAGGGACTTTTTGCACACTCAATATTGTCTCACTTACAGAATACACTAGTTTTCTCAGACTACAAAAGGATGGGATCCACTGCTGCCAACACGAAGCACTACTGTGCACGGGATCATCAGGGAATAGAACATGAGCCAGTTCATGAGACTGTGCAGGCAGAAAAAGTGGCAGGTAAACCTCAGTGAGCTGGTGCACTTAAGACAAATTATCAAAATGATTTATAAAAAGATAGTGAACATTTCTCACTTATGTACTCAGCAAATGGTCACCACAGATGACACAAAACCAATAATCTCTTGGGGCCAAAGAGAGAGTACAACATTACATAGCATCCTTTACAGAGCAATGATGAAAAAGATCAGAAATCTTGGTCCTCAGACTGACTCTGCCACAAAGAGGCTGTGGCTGGGTGATTTGGGGCAAGTTTTCCCCTCTCTGGGTAAAATGACTTCTGATTTCCCTTGTGGCTCCAACGTTCATTAACTCCAACTGCTATAAGATAATCCCTAAGATCCTATGTTCCCATGATTCTGTTTCTCAGGGGCACCTAAGAGCGTCCTATGGGAGGGCAGGGCTGACCAATATCAGTCCCCAAATAAGCTCCTAGACTGGGTGTTCTGCCAGTAGCTATGCTTATTTTATTTACCTGAGGATTCTCAGTCACAGTACCTGGCTGAGTTGCTCTTAAAAAATACTTGTTGGATGAATGTGAAGGCTGGAAAGGGCCTACAAAGCAACAGATCTAGACCAAACTTCTCATTTCTTAGTCAACTGAGGTCCTTAGAGGTTCTTAGGAAGCTCCTCTGATCATCTGTTTCCTTCTGCAGTGTTTTCTCTTTCCTAAGAGAATCAAAGGCAATTCCTACATTCTGCATTTAGTAGTGGGCCAGAGTAGTTGTATTTTTATAAATGACGAGATTAACATTATGTCTACTTCTGCAGGATGGTTCGGTTTGTACATTCCAGTCGTTGAATGCCTAAAGCAGGGAACCAGCAGTTTTTAGTCCATTATATTTGTAGGGCTGGAAGCCTGCCAAAGCTAATTGGGAGTAGGGGGCATTTGTAGAGATAATAAACAGGGCCTCTTTGCAGACTTTTGCTTTGGAAGCCAATTTAAACTTCCACCATTGACAAACAGAATATGATTCCCATTCTATCAAAAGGTAAAGGACTGAAAAGCAATAAGAAAGTAAACAGTAATGAATGAAAGCAAAACATTCTTCCCATGGCCACTGCCAGACTCACCTAACCCCAGTGCAGGCCTAGCAGGACAGAGATGAGTCTATAGAAATAACTTCATAAATTATATTTAAGCAAAGCACTTACCTTTTGGGGAGGAGTCTCAGTTTCCCCTATTAAAATGAAGTTCTCGTGGGCTACTTTCAGTTCTAATGCACTATGTCTTTCTCTATTTAATTTTCCATTTAAAAGAATCCAGGGGAAATCACTTGAAATTGATTAAGGAATAAAATACTAAGCAGTATATCATAGCCACTGAAACAGAAACTCAGTAAGACTAGCATAACCTATTCACATTACCATAAAGGTCCGTACTTGAGGCCCTCTTACCATTAAGAGCAAGGGCACAGGGCGCCGTGAAAAGCATGATGAGATGGTCCAGAAACTTCTGGATACCACATCTGGACTTTATGAGCTTAGGTACTTTCAAAGCATGAGGGATCTATGGTTCCATCTTTGGTACTTGCCCTATTCTCCTATCATGGTCTCTCTGAACCAGATTGCTTAAGAAGCACTTATCAACTGCTGTAAGATAATCCAGTTATCTCAACTTAGATATTCTACTGGTAACTTTTAACTGTCCTACTGACTAGTGCTCAAATAACTAATATTTATTACTATCAGTGAGGGCTGGACTGCGACCCCATCCTGGCCTAACTTAAAGCTTCACCAGAGGGGCCTTCCACTCAAGGTTCATTTAAAACACTGTCCTGGAAAGGGAGCTGACCCACCCTAGTGTCTCTGAAACTAAAAATAATCCTGCAGGTCTGTGGGCTGGCCAGCTCCAGCCAGGAGGAGCAAGTACCCGGCTTTCTTACCTCCCACTACACTTAGGCTGCACATTCTTTTCAAGAACTATCCACATTATGAATCTCATTATGCTTGGGGCAGAGGCTGGAGCTGAAGGCGCTTAGAAAGCCCTCTAAGTCCTCTCCTATTTTAGCAAGTGAGACCCAAGGCTGAGTGAGTGAATACATCTCCTGGAAGAAAGCAATTCACTTCTTTAACCCCAGAAGAGGATTTCTGTAGCCTTGTTAAGCCTCAGAAAATAGAAAAGGAACCCAAGGCACAGAGCGATTAATTAAGTGACTTACCCAAGATCATTCAGTATAGCCCAGGAATATCTCCTAGCTCCAAGTCCATTAAACCACATTCTATAATAATAAACACATAAATCTTATTACAAAACAGCTAGTTCTACACTATTTGGGCATTATGGTGTTCCCTAAGCTGACAATATTTGATCACCAGGCACAAAACAATGATTCAGACTTGAGCCTATAGCACTGTAACCGGTTTAAAAACATGCACGAATAAAACAGAAAAGAGCATTTCTTTGATGCTCTTTGTTGCTCCCTGGGAGAGTTTCAAAAAGAATGAAAGATTTGCTTTATTGGTCATTTCAAAAACAAAAACACTGAAAGGCCCTGGAGGAATGCACTTGCATTTTTGGCATTCAACTTTCATGCAGAAGGTCTATGGAGGGAGGCAGATATTTGAGAGTTCCGCCACAAAACTCCTGACTTTTACTGCATCTGCACATGTAGCCAAGGTAATGAGAAGTGATATTCATAATGATGCCCCTGAGGTGCCAGCAGAATCAGACTCAATACTATTCTGTGTGATTCTTTTTAGACATCAGTATATATGGCTTCCTTGCCTCTTTGACAAGTGCCCTTCCAACGTATGCAGAACCTGCTTAGCCAGGAGATCAACCTGATGGTGCCTCATTATTCAACCTTAGGCTAAGTTTTATCTAGCAAGGAATTTAAAGTTCACATAGGCTTTTTTTTTTCTGAAGCAAAACTATTTAAATCATTTTTAATTATCAAGTTCTTTTTGTGAATATACTGTTTCCTGTCCTTAGGGTGACCATAAATTATACTCCACACCAGGACACATTTGAGAGTGAAAGGAGGTGCTATTAACTATTATCTTGGGACAACAGGTGTGAACCTGGACTGTGCTGAGCAAACCAGAACAATGAGCCCCTCCCTTACTTATAATCTTTCAAGTATCTATTTTCCAAGATTAATTTGAATAAAAGAGTACAAAAAAACTGTATAACTATTAAACTCCATGCCATCTATCTTCCAACTGTGAATCATTTTGAAACAGTACTGTAGATTAATTGGATGTGCTATTTTCTTTTCCTGGCAGCAAGCGCAGGCTTAATCTCAATTACCTGGACAACCAATCCAGGCCCTTCAATAAGGATGCAAGAGTCTACGGCCATGCCACCCTGAACATGCCCGATCTCATCTGATCTCAGAAGCTAAGCAGGGTCGGGCCTGTTTAGTACTTGGATGGGAGACCACCTAGGAATACCAGGTGCTGTAGGCGATGGATGGATGGATGGATGGATGGATGGATGGATGGATGGATGGATGGATGGATGGATAGATAGATAGATAGATAGATAGATAGATAGATAGATAGATAGATAGATAGATGATAGATAGATAGATAGAGCAAGAGTCCTCCATGATATCTAGGAGACAGCAGCATACTTTACAGAATGCCAAATACCCGAACTGACTGTAGACCTCATTCTTTCCACCCTCCACACCAAAATCTAAGGAGATGTTTTCAATTCATAAAAGCACTGTTAATAAAACTAACCATCTTTCAACATGTTTTGTATTCTCATGACTTATCAGCTAAAAGATTTTGTTAATTCACTTACAGCTTTACTCTCTTAAGATTTTGAAGAGCATAGTATTTTTTCTACATAAGAAAATACTGAGAAAATAACTTCAATATAAAGTAATATATTAAGTGGGTGACACCTTTTATACTTTGACATAGCTTCGTGATTTTGTTCATATACCCAAGTGTAGATCCTACCTTATACACAGATGTATACGCGGAAGATGTCATACAATATCTTACAATAGGCAAAACCAGAAAATTAATTTTATCCTATTTACAACTAAATAATTTTATATGAAATTATATAAAACCACATCCTTTAAGCCTCCCCAAAGCAAGCATGCAATTAGTTTAATCTTTATTAGTGCTATATATTTGCTTTCAATTCTGTTATTGCATTCCTTTATGCCATCAAGTGCTCTTTAAAAACGAGTATATCCGTTAACTTTGCCTCCTCAGTGAAAGGTTATGACCCTTTTATACTCTATGGGGTTTTTAATCCTAGTTCCTATTTTTCTGATGTTTCCATTAAGGTATAGTTATCACAGAAGTATTGTCACTTACATGAGATTACTAGAATCTGTCTTAAATGATATTAAACTTGTACCCATTAGATACTGTGAGCTAAGCAAATAAAATATAGTATTACAATGCAGTTGATAATGACATGAAAACCTAGTCAAGAATGTCAAAATATTTTTAAATGTTTTGCCTGTATGGTGAATTATAATGCAGTTACTCAATCCACAGTACTATTCTCTTCAAAATGAATTTAAACTAAACACCCCAGTATTTACAAGGCTTCCTTTCCAGGATAAATCTTTCTGCATATGATATGAACATTTAAATGAGGATTCTTGAACAGCAAGTAACTAGTTAGAGGTATAGTACTAGGCATTCAATTATCCTAAGGGAGTAGAGTGGGAGAGAGACAGAGATCGAGAATAAGGGTTTAAATAACTCAGAAAATTGTTTAGTGACCTATGAAATATTCAATCCAGGAATCTGGAGTCAAGCACTCATAGCCCAGCTGTGACTAATATTACTATTAACAACCCACCAGTCAAAAGGCAGATTAAAATAATTAACACTCAACTTAATAAAAAAAAAAAGGCCAAATTACTCCCATATGATTGCTTTTAAAATAAGCAAGTTAAGTCAACTAGTTGAGTACTTAGTTAAAAATGAAAGTTGACAAGTTCAATTGAGTGGAGATGGGAGGTCAGGTCTCTTAAGCCAGGACACATGAAAATAAAATTTCAAAGTCAAGTGTCTTTTTAACAAATGCTTTAAAATGAAAGCAGAAGAGCTCCTCACAACCCACCCACATCACTCCAAAAATAAATTGTTATCCTGAGAATAGATGATATGCAATCTGAAGTTTTTGTTCACCTCAGCAGCCACAGCAGCAAAATCTGTCCCCCAAATTTTCTGGTAAAATCAACAATCTGTTTTGTCTTTTACTGTCAACCCAAAACAAAATATGGTTGGATGGGAGAGAAGAAGGAGGTAGTTATTTTGCAAGAGTTTGTTAAGAGTTCCGGGGTTATTTTATTTGATGGAGAAAAAACAATTTTCTAGAGAACCACTTGAAACTAAAAAGCTACATGTGGAACATTGGGAAAGTTCATTGTTTTGGCTAATCTGCATCAATTGATAGTTCCTATACCTATGAAAGTTCTTCAGATTTCTTTTGTAAATTGGGAATTGTTTTTTCATACCTTCATTATTCCAGGAGGACAGTTACATCATCTCTACTTTTCAACTTGGACCACATTTTCAGACTTACAAAAAAATGCTTTAAATGCTCCAGTTGTAATAAGCCTTTTTCTCCTTGGATGTTCTTCAATCTCTAGAAGCCACTTACAGATTTAACCAATTTCCCTTCCAAGTACTGAATGACCACTAGCCCAATAACTATTTGAGGACCTAGTTCCACATTCAGAAAAATTCCACAGACTTTGCTAACCAAAGAGATATTCTTTTAAGACTATAGCTCTTGGGAGGGGGAAAAACAGCTCGAAGCAAAAAGGAAGTTTCAATTACTTTGTGAAGTGAAGCAGAAAAATTAAGTGAGATCCAAGCAAACTTTATTAGCTATGACAAGCAATCCTTAGTACTTTTATTTCATGAATGCTCTGAAATCTTTGCTAAAATATTTGAAAAAAAATCCTCAAACTATGGCATCCCAATATATTGTTGTGTGTCTGGATGTGTGTATGTGTATATACACATATGAAATTAATCTTTAAGCAAATTCCCATTCAGTGTATTTTATGAGCACCATTAGGAAATTAAGAAAAGTCTTAAAAGCCTTCTTCCTGTTCAAATATAAACATAATTGGAAACTATGGCAAATTTAAAAACTGTTAATTAAAAGCCTCCTTTAATCCTTCATTTTTAGGCCTAGACTGCCCTCAGTATCTCCTCTCTCAGAGTCTCTCATGGCCACTGGAACAAACAAGACTGAATATAACTACAAATTGCTAAGAAACAACTCGTATTCAGTTATATTCCTAAAGCAAATAAATAGGCAGTCCTTTGGATCACAGTGTTCATTATTTAAATTACTTTCAGTTCCAGGACTAAAAACTCTCACACACACATATATTACCACAAACTTCTGCTTTACTCAAATAACTAGTCTTTTGGGGGAAGTCAGCAGCCTCCCTGCTCCAAAGCTGACATATGATGTTTTGTAATCTAAACAAACTCATCAAATAAAAGCCTACAGCCATCAGTTCTAAGTATAAATGAAGCCACCTTTATACTCAAAGCTTTTCCTTAATGGGCATACCTTTTCTTTGACAGAAAAAAAAAATCATGCTTGAGTTGATTTCTCTTTTTCCAAATTGGTTAATATAAATACAAGAAATCTTAGGCAGTTATTTATACCAGTCTCTCATAGGGAGAGGCAATTAACTTACCTGACAAACTAAGACCCCAAGATAAGCAATTTACTTTCAAGAACATTCTAAAAGTCATTCTAAAATTGAGCCAAGGGCTGCAGGTGATTTCACAGAAATGAGTGCTATTCCTACACTAAATGAGCCCATTCATTCCTTCGACACCCAGCCCAAAGACCAAGCTGAGCCCCTGGCTCAACAGCTTTAAAGACGTTACATGAAATCCAAATTTTGCTTTTAAATTTGAGAAAGTCTTTTTGTTTTGTAAGGAGGCCCCGAGGGTATAAATTAAGGGTAATCATAACATGCTGGTGTTTATTTTCCAGAAAGAAATCTCCTGACCCCCTTTTAAAGATTAATGCATAGAGCCCTCTCTAGAGTCATCTGCACCTACTTGTGACCAAGGTCCCCACATCCAGTCAGTGCTAGGGTTACTCCTGACAACTACAACTCAGATGTTCACAAAGAAATCAGCAGAAAACATAGTTTCTCGTTCAATAAGAACATCTACTTACTAGTTCCTTCAGAATTCTTTGTTTTTAACATTTTCTGGAAATGATTAAAAATTGAGACACATCATAAAGGGGGAATGTGTTCGTTCTCTCTCTCTCTCTCTCTCTCTCTCTCTCACACACACACACACACACACACACACACACACACACACATAATCCCCCTCCCCCAAAAAAAGTAAATTATAAGTTTTCCTAAATACCAAAATATAATAAGAGTTTTACTCCATTGCCACATGCTAGAGAAAAATGGCTATGGTCTCCATTTAAAGATAAAGAAACCACTATTCCTTCATCTTTCCTGAGGAAGACTTCATTATTTAAAAATCCTGATTGCTGGCAGTTATATTTACAAAGTTAGATACTTTGTATCTCCTAAAATATTTTTCTGACCCTTTCTTTTACAATCTACAGTTACGTTTTTGGGGAGTCAAAAGTCGTATGCAGATTTTCGACTGTGAGGGGGCAGCACCGCTAACCCCCAAATTATTCAAGGGTTAGCTGTACTTAAAAAGCTGCTCCTCAAGAAAAGCAGATCCTAATTCTAGAAAAACGACTTAAAGGTCACAGACACCAAGATATTTTGGTGCCATTCATTGTCCTAATGTGGAGTTTGTATTCTGGACTGTTAAAAATTCTGTATAAGAATTAACAATGATAACAATTTTTTAAAGGCTTGCTTCCCAGTTGTGTCATAGCTCAATGGGGCCTGAAGTTGAGAACAGTGAAAACTCTAAGTTTAACATAAAGCCAGTTTTCACTGATGGGGTTGACATCTTATTACAAACTCTCATGTCTACAGTGCACAATAGGGACAGTGCTTTTGGAGGAAAAGCCGTGCCAGCTCCAAAGAGGATCCTCTTAAATTCAACTCATCAGTTTTTTTTTTTCTACCAGCCCACACTGTCTGCTCTTAGAAAAGTCCACCGGCCTTGGTAGCTGAAAGTAGAATGAAATGATAATTCCTCACTCCCCACCCCCATGACTCAGAGGTTAAGCTCAACTAATACTCAAAATTGCCAAACTGGAAGTTTTGCAAAAGCCTTTGATAAGGTCTCTGGTACAAATTAGGAGCATTTTAGGCATTTGCTTAAGAGCAAGCCCATGTCTTATGAACTGCTGCAATTCATGCTTATCAGTTTTTAAAGGTTGCTGAAATATTTTAGATGGCAAGCTTTGATAGTTCAAAGTAATTGTCAATATTGTGTCCCTTAGCGTGTGGCTTTTAACATCCTATTGTTGGGCAACTTTAGGACCAAATGACCCTTACAGGTTTCATTTTTGAATTTTTACCACTACCAGAGGAATGTGAACATGTGCTATACCTTAAAATGCCCTGAACTCTTTGAATATCCCCCATTAACATTTTATTAACTTTCTCAACTTCTACATGAGGCCCATTGTTACGGCAATCGAAGGAATTTGAGATAGAATCTCTACACTGCCACTTATTTTCTGACCGCACAACAGGCATGTACTGGATTGCAAGCAAGGAAAAGCATTCCTTACCAGATGTTCATCCTCAGATAAAGAAAAAAGAACTAAAAAGAACCACAGCAGCTATCTGGAATACTGGTTTCTATAGCATTAGAAAATAAATGTAACTATGTCCTCTAAATCTTTTTTTTTTTCTCTTAAAACAAACAGAGCATCGTGTTGTTTTCTCCTTGATAGGAACCAGATTCACAAGACAACAAAAGGTAGAGAGAAAAGCATACATTTCTGATTAGTACATGAAATGGGATACACCCAGAACAACCAGAATTTATTCTGATATCAGTTTTACATGCTCTTTTTAAAATGATTCTACAGTTGGCTTATTTACAAAATACACAACTGTCTGTGGCCATGCCTGAACAAGCCCAATCCCGTCCAATCTTGGAAGCTAAGCAGAGTCAGACCTGGTTAGTACTTGGATGGGAGACCACCTAGGAAGACCAGGTGCTGTAGGCATAAAATTTTTTTAAAAAATAAGGGATTGTAAGCTGACAAGGTCCTTGCAATCTATGAGGTCAACCAAGGGTTGCCTCACCTAAAAAAGAAAAAAAAAAAGAAAAAAATACACAACAGCATAGATGAGCTCAATTAGTTAACAGTGACAGGTATGTATCAAAAAACTAGGGGGATTTAATTCTCATTAATATCAGTGTATGAGTTCATTCATTCAGTGAACACTAAGCATCTACTATGCGGCAGGCAGGCACTGGGCTTAGAGCTGGGGTTACAAAGTCCTTGCCTTCAGGAAGTTTTCAATCGCAGGGTTTCCCATAACCTGGACTCAAGGCAAAGGATAAGTATCATCTGACAAAGATGAGGTTGCAGGACGTCAGACGTCAGAAAGGGAGTTCAGAGAGAGGTTTTCCAAAGTGCTGTTCTGGGATCTATAGAATATGAATGACATGCAGAGCACACTGATCTCCAAGTTTATCTGACTCTTAAGTAGTTAGTGACATGTTAAGGTAATGAGGGGAACAGGCAAAAATTAGTAAGGCCACTATCAAGGTAGGCAAGTGACCAGCCAAATGACTCCTTTTATCACAGGGAAGTGGCAATAGACTGGGCCCTCCAGACATCAATCTCTACACAGAAAGCAGATTAGTGGCTGCCTAGGGTTGTTAGAAAGACAGATGAGGGAAGACGGACTGCTAAAAGGTACAGGGTTTCTTCTGGGGTAACAAAAATGTTCTAAAATAGGCTGGTGATGGTTGCACGACTCTGAATATACTAAAACCATTGTACTGTACATTTTAGCAGAGTGAGTTTTAAAGTATATGACTTATATCTCAACAAAGCTGGAAAAAAGACCTCAATCCATGATACTGCTGTGGCTGCAAGTGTTTGGCATCATGAGGAAGGGTTAGAGAAACCAAAACAAACCCTCCCCCCACCTGCAAAGCCACCAATGGAAAAAGCAGCCTTACCCTTTATACAAAAGGGTAATTCACTTGTGCCTAGAATACCATATGCTATTCTAAAACTCATGAACACTACACCAAGAGACTTTCTGGAAAAGAGCAGCAAAAAAATGAAAGGAACAGGAAGAGAGAAGCCCAGTGGGAGAAACAGACTAAGGTGGAAGGTAGATGGGCGAGAAAGAAAAAGGAACTATGCAAAGCCGCAGCGTGAACCAAGAACTTTGAGTATGGAAACCTTCAAAAGCTAAAAAGGTATCTAATTGGCAGAAAAGCAACCTGTAGTCTGTTATACATGTTGAGAGGAAACAAGAGCTAGTCAGTCAATCTGACTCTGTAACCTTGAGAACAATTCAGTAATCCTTCTTGGGCTTCTACTTCCAGTCTTCAAACACAATGTGATTCCTAATTATGCTCAAATCCTCTCTCAGTAATCAAGCAGAGCCCTTAAAAAACCAAGAGTTCCTCATATCAGGGCTATCATATTCTGCTCCGAGTTTACAATACAGAAATTTACTAAGAAATTCATTCAACAGGCACGTGGATGACATATAAATGGATTAGCATTTCATATGAGGTATCAAAATCCTCCAAGTATCCGTAGGGTTTTAAGAACTTGGCAAAAAAAAAAAAAAAAAAAAAAAAAAAAAAAAAAAACCTTTGACAAACCTTGTTGGTTTAGGCTGTAAAAACTCCCCAAGAACCTTCCAGTTTGTTATGAAATTGTTGCAGCCTAATAAGAAACTATATTTTTTGCTGCCTCATTGGCCAATATAGTCTAAAACAAGTAATATAAACACTTCCACTTCTGCATACTGCATAATTAAGCATATTCAAAGCTTCTGACAATTTCAGATCTCAAATTGTAAATATCATCTATCATGCATGACAAAGTATCTCACTGGATTAATACAATCATTGAAATCCTGCCAACATTTGTGTATTATGGGATTACAGAAACTGAACTACGCACCCCTGGTATGTGTATATGTAGCAGTCTAAAGCTTTTTGATTTGTTAATGGGTCCTCAAGGAAGCAATTCAAATGGAAGCAGTGAACAGTAAAGTTCTCCCCAAATACAAAAAATAAAAATAAAAACAGAAACAAAAACAATAACAACAAATCTGGTAATAAGATGGATAGAGGCATTTTGTAGATTTACACCAAAGGGCAGTATATGGAAAATGTAAAAATCTGTCCACCTATTGTAATATAATCAGATTCCCAAAAATGATTTCTTCATAATCATGGAATAAACAGTATTTTTAAAGGTAAAATACACCAATACTAAAAAAGAAAGAAAGAAAGAAAGAAAGAAAGAAAGAAAGAAAGAAAGAAAGAAAAGAGAAAGAAAGCAAGCAAGCTTAATAGAAAACCAGTTTACAGCTGAGATAATTTCCATTTCTTAAGAATATTAAACTGGAGAAACTACAAGTAGATATACATTCTTGAAAATGGTCCATTTGTACTTGGGAATACCATAGCCTTTGGGTGTTTAGCAATCCAATTTTCAAGCTCTATTCAGGAAAGCAAAGCCTCCCTTCTTTCTTCTTGCAGCCACTGAAAAGAATAACAAATGCTAACCTAGGAAAGCAAGTAATGGCTCTAAGTGGTGCAACTATTAAAAAACAAGCACCTAGATTTGAACTTTCCTTCATATTGTCCATTTGAACAGTCCTTAAAATATTTTATTGGTCCAGATACTGGTCTAATCCCCTCCGCATAGCTGCAGAATCACAAAAGTACACTAGGGGATTATGCCGTAGGGTTTGCAACAGTAAAAACTCGTTTAGGAAGGGAGAGAAGAATGCAAGTTGAAATAAGACAGAGAGAAGTGACCCCTCTTCAAATTTCCCAGCACAGCTTTGAGAGCTGTCCTATAGCCAAGTCTCCCCAGGGTTCTTCTAATCCTCAGCAGCCACAGAAGAGAGCCAGGATGAAACTTTTTTCTGAACAAAGAAAACTGAAAAGGGCCAAGTCTCAAAGTCACAGGCTCCCAGCTTGCCTCTGGATCAAAGCCAAGGAGCAGCCCGTGTGCTCAGGCCCATGGCCCTGCAGCTGATGCACAGACAGTAGGCTGGGGAGGGGTGGGCGGGCAGAGAGAAGCCACACATCTGACCCCAGGCTCTCTCCTGCTGCCCAGAAAAACCTCAACCTCCCTAGGGCAACAGGGCTGCTCACTCCAGTCTCCAGTTCTTGCCAATGGCATTTTGCGTTCACCAGACTTCTGGCAATGAAATCTTCGTATCTGACAGGATAAGTATCCACAGACATGTGTTGTGCACAGTGTACGTGTGTGCAGCTTCAACTGACATAAGCATTCCTACTTCTATGATGGAATCTAACAAAAATATCGCCACAGAAGCAGACATCAAGGCTGAATGATCTCTCAGTGACAAATTATTGAAGATGTTAGTAGCTCAGGGTTTTCCCAGATTTAATATAGAATCAGTCCACACACAATACCAGGTTACTGAAAAGAGGTGCAGACAACAGAAAAGAACTCTGTGAAAATAACCTGTGACCCACATTGCCTCGACACTGTACACACTTGGTTTACAGCCTCTCCACTTGCGCTTTCGAGCTTGTTCTCTGGAAGTGTTCTTCAGCCCTTCATTGTTTGCTTTGGGCTGTCTCTTCCAGTTGGGGGGAGGAGGACTGACTATCTTAGCTTTTGTCTGAGCCTCACATGAGGCATTGACTGGGAGGCACCAGGCAAATGCCGGATACCTGGAACCTATAAGTAGGAATATAAACAGTAGGGATGCTTTTTCTGGAAGGCCTTCAACCTGACAGCAAGTGGACAAGCAGAGCATAATGGTGTTTTGTTGTGCTTTCTTTTAACTCATAGATAGATCCATGTCTTTTAGGCTCCTGCCTTCCATCCCATCCCAGATTTTCCCTCCATTTCCCTTTAAAAGCTGCTAGCTTCTTTACTAGCAGGAGTACCTACCTGTAGGTTCCTGGAGACCCCGGGGATGGGAGACATTAGGGAAATAGAAAGGAAAACATACCCAAGGAAGCTAATCTACACCAGGATTCCTCCAACTATGGGATCGTGACCTCCAAAGGAACCAGAGAGAATTTCAAGGGAGTCAGAAGCCCGGAAGCCCAGAGCTCAAGACCTCCCAACATCTGTTGTCAGTGAGGGTGGAGCAGCCTTTTTAATAAAATTTCCTCTGCCACATCAGCACCAATATTCTTTTTCTAGCCCTTAGGTCTACACAACATCCTCCATCACATGACCTTATCTGCCTTTACTATCAGAATTATTGCCTCATTACATTGTCCTGTATTGTTCATTTCCCTTGGCAGCAAGGTGGAACTAAGAATTTAAATTTTAAGAGGAATTCTACCTATTTCCTGTCTTCACTGTCCTATCATGAACACCATCTATCAGTTGGAGCTTCAAAAAATATTTTATGATGCTAATATTAATAGTTAGCAACATGCATTTTTATGTGCCAGGCGCCATGTTAAGCACTATACTATCTATATTAGCTCCTTTGATCTTCACAACTCTCTGAGTTAGGTAAAGAACTATTATTTTACCCACTTTTACACATATGAACACTGGACAAGAATCACTTGTCCAACGGTCAAAGCTAATAAGTAGCAATAAGGCTCCAGAGCTCACACTATTGTTTTAATGTTTTAATGAAATACAATTCACTCATTTAAAGTGTGCCACACAATGGTTTATAGTATATTGACTTGTGTAACCATCACCACAACCAATAGAACATTTTTATTACCCACTCCCAAAAAAGAAACTCTTACTCATGACTCCTTAAGTCATAGGAAGCCACTGATCCTACTCCCTTCTCTCTATGGACTTGTCCATTCTAGACATTTCTTGAAATTAGAATCACACAATATGTGGTTCCAGACCTATGCTCTTAATCACTACCTGATACTGAGGAAGGAGGAGGTCCATTAACAAATATCAAACACCTGTTCTTTCCTCAAGCCAAAGTCATATTACCAACAACTTCCTCCAGCAACATGTGATACCCTGCAAAGTGCTTCTGTTGTTGGCTGGAGGTGAGACTTGGCACGGGCTTGCTAGAGCCTTTGGGGAATTATTAGGAGGCAGTATGGCCTACGAAAATGAGCACAGCCCCTAGAGTCAGAAAGACCTGTGTTCACCTCACACTTTGCCAGTGAGAATGCAAAATGGGGCCGCCACTGTGGAAAACGGTTTGACAGTTCCTCAAAAGGCTAAACAAAGAATTACCATATGACTCAGCAATTCCACTCCTAGATATAGATACACACTATACACACTACACACACACACACACACACACACATATGTATGTATGTATATATACACACACACATTTGAAAACAGGTGTTCAGACAAAAAAATTGTATATGAATGTTCATACCAGCACTATTCACAATAGCAAAAATATGGAAACAACTCAAATGTCCATTAAATGACAAATGGATAAAAAAAAATATGCTATGTCCATACAATGCAATATTATTCAGCCATAAAAAGAATAAAGTAGCAAGGACGGAAAAAAAATGGCATAGATGATAGAGGCTCTGTTCATCCCTTTGGCGACCAAATCAAAGTTGTGACAGAAACAAGGAGCAAACAGCAAGGAAAGTCTCCTGGGATCTAGATGAACAGAAGCCCTACAACTAGGGAGAGAAATAATTAACCTGTGAAGGTAGAAGGTAAGAGGTGGCAAAGGCACAAGTCTGCCCAGTCCCCAGCAGCTGAGTAGGGCAGAGGCTGTGGCAGTGGCAGATGCCTCTTAAAGCAGCCATGTCAGCGAGTAGATTTTCGCGGTGATGGACCTGCTTGCTCTGAGCACCAGTGCTGGTTCGGCTGCACAGGGGGCACCAGGGACTTACAGAGGGACAATGAGTTGTCAGAGCGAAGGCCAAGGTGAGGGCTTGCTCTGTACAGAAGTGCTGGTGGTATCAATTGTTCCTCTGTTGAGCCCTCCCCGCTCTCAGTGTGCAGACTCAGCACAGCCATAGTAGAGACCTCATCAAACTGGATAACAGAGATCACTCCACTCAGAGGATTGCCTGAAACTCCACCTCCCCCAACTCACAGCCCCACCCAAGCCACATCAAGGTGTCCCTTGCTGAGCAGCGCCTGTACTCACACTGGCGGCAGCTGACCGCAGTTTCTGGTGTGGTCTTTGAGGCAATTATAAGCACAGCATCTGTGTATTGCTTGCTGAATCTCAACAGGTGGCCCCGGAGGGGCACAGGCTGGGGGCTAAACTTGGCCTGCAGTGGAACCCCACTCAGGACTGTGCCACTGGACACCTACCACACAAAGCCATGCTAATAAGACCCGGAGAGTTAGGAGCTTTGCTTAGTACAAAGAAACAGACATGGAAAGGCAGCCAAAATGAGAAAAGAAGCAGAAACCATATGAGAGAACAGAACAGAGATCCAGAAATAATGGAGTCGAGCAATCTAATAGATGCAGAGTTCAAAACAATGGTTATAAAGATGCTCAATGAACTTAGGGGAAGTGTAGATGAATTTAGTGAGAACTTTAACAGAACTTTAAAAATCATATAAAAGTGGAAATAGAAATTATAAAAGGGAACCAGTCAGAAATGAAGAACACATTATCTGAAATGAAGAGTATATTAAATGGAATAAACAGAGTGAATAAAGAAGAAGATCAAACCACTAATATAGATGATGAGGAAGCCAAGGACACTCAATCAGAATGGCAAGAAAAAAAGAAGCCAAGACTATAATAATCATTTAAGGAGCCTATTGGGACACTATTAAAGAAATAGTATCCGTGTCATAGGGGTACCTGAAGGGAAACAAGATATTGAAGAGCTAGCTGAAGAACTAATGATGGAAAACTTCCTTCACCTGGTGAAGGAAATAGACATACAACCCCAGGAAGCTCAGAGAGTCCCAAAACCAGGAAACCAAAGAGGCCCACACCAAGACACATCATAAGTAAAATGCCAAAGGTTAAATACAAAGAGAGAATCTTAAAAGCATCAAGAGAAAAGCAGTTAGTTACCTATAAGGAAGCACCCATAAGCCTGGCAGCTGATTTCTCAAAAGAAACTATGCAGGACAGAAGGGCTTGGCACAAAATATTCAACGTGATGAAAACCCACAACTGACAACCAAGAAAACTTTAACCAGCAAAGCTATCATTTAGAGTGGAAGGATAGATAAAGAGCTTCCCAGACAAAAATAAGCTAAAAGATTTCATCATCACCAAGCCAGTATTACAGGAAATGTTGGAGGGACTTCTTTAAGAAGAAAAAAAGTATCAAAAACAGGAATAAAGAATGGTAATAACTACATTCCTATGGACAAGTACCTCAAATGGAAAAGAAGTATGTGCTCCAACCAAAAGATAGAGCAGCTGAATGCATAAGAAAACAAGACCCCTACATATGCTGCCTACAAGAGACTCACTTCAGATTAAAAGACACACATAGAGTAAAAGGACATGGAAATAGGTATTGCCTTGAGGGACCTAGAGGGTATTGCACTGAATGAAATAAGTCAGATAGAAAAAGACAAATATTGCATGATTTCACGCACATGTGGAATTTAAAGAACAAAATCAACAACAACAAAAGTGGAAATAAACTCATAGATACTGAGAATATTTAGAGCGATACTAGATGGGAGGGATGATGGGGGGAGAAAAAAAGGCAAAGGGATTAAGAGGTACAAATGGATAGTTGCAGAATAGACATGGAGATGTAGAGTGTAGCATGGGGAAGATGGTTAATAATGTTGTAATAAACATGTAAGGGGGCAGAGGGATACTAGATTCAGTAGGGTGATCACTTTGAGAGTTATGTGGATCTCTGATCACTATGCTATACAACTGAAACTGGTATATTATTGTATGCCAACTATAATTGAAAAGAAACTCATTGAAGTATACAATGTAAATATGAGCAACTAATTGTCTATTATATTTCAATAAAGATGGGGAAAAATAAAGAATAAAGTACCAATAGATGCACAATAGGGACAAACCTTGAAAAATCTCATGTTAAGTGAAAGAAGTCAGACACAAAAGGTCAGATATTGTATGATTCCATATATACGAAATATCCAAAGTAGGCAAAATCCATGGAGACAGAAAGCAGATTAATGATTGCCATGGGCTGGAGTTTGTGGGAGTGAGGAGTGATAGCTTAATGGGTATAGGATTTTACTTTTGAGATGACGAAAAGTGTCAAGAATTAGAGTGCTGATGATTGTACAATATTGTGAATGCACTAAATGCCACTGAATTGTACACTTTAAAATGATTAAAGTGATAAATGTTCTGTTATATGAAATTCACATCAATAAAAAAATGAAATAAAGAGTTCAATTTTTTTTTCTGGGTTCAAATTGCATCCCATTTGACCCTGTGCAAGTCACACAGAGAAGTCACTTCTCTTAAGTAGAAAATGGGGGAGGAGGGAGTAATTTTACAATGTTTTGCAAGGATTAAATGGGTTAAGACATGAAAATCAGTGCTCGCACATAGGAAGTCCTTAGGTAAGAGAAGCAATAAGTGAGGCAAGGATCGAAACCACTGGCCTCACTCTCTAAGCAAAGATACCAACTCCTATTCTCCACCTGAACCAGTGACATCTCTGTAGACAACAGCATGGTCCTAAATAGCAAATGATAACAGAGAAATCTGGGGTTCCATGAAAACTGGACTGCTTTGACCTAGAAATCAAAGTCCTGAAAATCTTTTAAAAATGTCAGATCCTAACTCCAAAGACCCATTCCCAATCAAATCCGGCAGCCTTATAAATCTGATGTAGCTACTGAATGGCAAGAAGTTTTAAGGCTAAGGATCTATCTATCTCAGCCAGTCTACAGAAAAACCCAAAGCTTTCCAAGAATTACAGTGCCACTCTGAGTCCAAAGCATTTGTAGTGAGAGAGATTATAAGAAATTATACACACAGATCATTTGTATTTTGTGAAGAATCCCTCCCTCCAAACTGAAAATAAGGTATTTATTTCCTAGAACAGAAGGGAAGCATTTTGTTGTTGTTGTTGGAGCACTTGTCTATATATTTATATGCAATGTGAAGGTCTATTTTTAAAAATAAATTCCTCTCTAAGGTGTTGTTTTCTCTTTGAAACAAGTCTTTAACATGATCAAAAGTTTCCCCAGCAAGAGATGGATTTTGTAATCTATAAGGGGAAAAGTGCACACACACAAAAAAAGAGACGCAGACACATCTGAAAACAGTCCTGTTAAGATCCATGCCAGAGGCTAGAACGAAGACCTGCTTCCAATCTGCTTCTAATTACTCTATGAAGACAGCCCACTTGAGGGCTCAAACATGCAGCCAGCCCTAGTTAAACTGGATTTAGGGAAGCCTTTGTGCCACTTCGCCCCGGCCGATGCTTCATCCACACCAACAATTCTGAGTAAGCAGTAGGTCTTAACCCAGTACTCCTCACTCAATATGAAATCAGAAGTCAACTCTTTGCATGCTAACTGGTCCTCCCAAGCAACACAAAAAGCCCCTGGTGGAGGGATGGACTGGTGATAAGAGCCTTGGCAGCACTCAGTGGCAGCACTTCTGAGCAGCACATACAAAGAAGGTCATATGTGAGCAGCTATCATGAAGATAAAAGGACCCTAAACTCAAGAATGCAACAAAGGATATTAATTATAGTCTGCTATGCTACAATGCTTATTTTGAAAATGTGAATTTGTTCCACTGCAATTGATATATTAGGAAACAATGAGTATAATGTGAATGTCACATTTGCTTACTACTTATTGATTCTGTCTTCAAGAAACACTAGATAAAAGCAGAAAAGTACAACCAGCTGAAACAAACCATGTAGGAATACACAAAACACAAACACGTACACACATACCACACATCCAGCAGCTCCCTTGGTTCACTGTGTTATGAGTCACGCCCATTCACACTTAGTATAACAATTTTCCCTCTGATTTCAGGTAACCTTCCTTCTACCACTTCATAACTCACAAGCTGCATCCCTTCTGACCCTCATGTCCGCAAGCAAATTTCAGGTGTTTTTAAAGGTAAAATGACACATTTATTGTAGTATTTATATATTTCTTAACCACTTAGCATGTTCAAAACTGTGCTATTTCATTATGATCCTTACTTTTTAATGGGCCACTGGCTAAGATTTTTAGTGTTGTGCCTTAACCACAATATTCCCATAAGGCCTGTGGTTTTACTGAATGATTCTGCATACCAGTGATTTTCAGGAACAAGTTGTATAACAGAACTGACTGTACTTTCCTGCAAGGTCTGTACATTCAGTAGCTTAATTGGCAGTTGCACACTAGTTGATCACTAACTTTTTGCCCTTTCACCAAAATCCTGTTAATAAAAGTTAATCCTTCTTCAAGCCCAGTGGAACATATCCCAGGCTCGATCTGCTTTAAAACATATATATCTAAGTAGAATATGCATCTCTCATAGAATGAAAAAAATATTAATAAGGCAACAACCTGATTAAAAAATGGGGCATAGATCTGAACAGACATCTCACCAAAAAAGATATACAGACGGCAAATGAGCATGTGAAAAAAATGTTCCACATCGTATGTCATTGGGGAATTGCAAATTAAAACAGTGAGATACCACTACACACCTATTAAAATGGCTCAAATCCAAAACACTGACATCATCAAATGCTGGTGAGGATATGGAGCAACGGGAATTCTCATTCATTGCTGGTAGTAATACAAAATGACAAAGCCACTTGAGAAGACAGTTTGGAAGTCTCCTATAAACTAAACATAGTCATCATGTTCCTTGGTATTTAACCAAAAGAGGTAAAAACTTACCTCCACACAAAACCCTGCACATGGATGTCTATAGAAGTGTTATTCATAATTACTAAAACCTGGAAGCAGCCATTCTGTCCTCAGTAGGTGAATGGAGAAATTGTGGTACATTCAAATAATGGAATATTATTCAGCGCATAAAAATAAATAGCTATCAAGCCACAAAAAGACATGGAGGAAAAGTTAAATGCATATTACTAAGTGAAAGAAGTCCAACTGAAAAGGCACATACTATATGATTCCAACTCCATGACATTGCCTGGAAAAGGCAAAACTATAGTGACAGTAAAAAGATCAGTGGTTGCCAGGGGCTGGGGGAAGGGAGAAGTGAACAGGCAGAACACATAAGATTTTTAGGGTAGTGAAACAACTCTGTATGATACTATAATGGTGGGTATGTTGTTATACATTTGTCAAAACCCACAGAATGTACAGCAAGCACTAAGAGTAAACCCTAATGTAAATGATGGACTTTGGGTAATAATAATGTGTTCAGTGCAGGTTCATCAACTATAACAAATGTACCGCTCTTGTACATGAGGTTGATAATGGGGGAGAGTGTGTGTGTATGGGGAGGCAGAAGGTATATGGAAACTCTCTGTACTTTCTGCTCAAATTTGCTGTGAACCTAAAATTGCTCTACAAATAAAATCTATTAAAATATATTAAAGGTTGCTCTTAAATAAGTTAAAAACTCTTTCAAAAACATTTATGCTTATTATTGTGACAATGCAACATGAGAATTTTCTTCATAGAACTAAAATACACAAAGAATTGCACTTTAATGTGTCCAAATGAACCCATTACCCAGAGCAAATGGCCATGCACAAGATAAAAATGTAAAAGGCCTAATTGTGACACTTTGGGCTCCTTTCTAATAAAAAGGAGCCATACAATCTTTTTTGTTGTTGTTGTTTCTGAAAGGAACAGTGCTATCAATTTTTTCAAAGTTAATAATTCTCAAGGATCTCTGTCAAAGCTATGTCCTTCAGTTAAAGATGGGAGTGAGGCCATCCTCTGTTCTTAAATCTGCAGTGAATTAAAGTCATTTATTTAAAAAAGAAGTTTTTTTGTTTGTTTGTTTCCCGAGGATCTCACACAGTACAAACTCTGAAAGAGGAAAGAGTGAGGAGAGGAGATGAGAGGAACTTTAAGGTTGCTATAAATGTCTCAGTCCTTGGTTTGAAAGGTTACTTAAGGATGCTCAATTACCTGAGTAGGAGTGAGAGCCCATGCCAAAAGCAGACACTGGGCATGGTCTTTGGCACATGTAAAGCATTTCTGAAAGGCTTCAGACCTTGAGCTATCTGACTAACACGTACAAGCAGGGACCTTGAAAGGTCTCAGGTCAGGCATCACTCCCCAAGTGTGCCAAAGACCTTAACAGTAACCAGGAGCCCTAAGAAGCTACCGGCACAGATGTCAGATCTCACGTATACTCATCCCCGACACACACCCTTGCTAATTTCTTACTTGCCAGCATTCCCTTCTGTCCTACAATCCACTCCCAACAGAACAAAAAATACCTGTGCTAGCTGTCAAGCTGAACTTAGCCTGAAAACTAAGGCCCTCTCAGCATAGTGTCTAATCCTGTTGGGAAGCATTGCCCTTCAGGATCCCCCTTAAAAGCTCCTCTGGACTCAAAGAGTCCTCAGATCTGGGCCAGAGAACCCTAAGCCAACTCATCACAAATGCATATGTTTGCATAAAATATTAAAATGCTTCTTCATACAGGTAACTGATGCCTCCAAGAAACTAGTATTACCTCCTTTCCATTTCCCTGTACCTTTCCAACTTGTGGGTAAAGTAAATGTAGTTATGGGCCACACAGCCTCTGCCTCACAGGAACAGGTCCATTTTGACTGGGATTTCAGCTTTGTAGTACAGAACTTAGTTCGATGACTCAGTATTTCTTGCAAACAGGGTGACTGACTCACAGTGATGTTTGCAAATCAGTTATTATGGGGTGACAGATCTGGGGAAAAGGAGCATAAAAATGTTTAATCAAGATGGGCTTAGGAGAAATGTCAAACACTAAAGAATTCAGTTGTTAAACATCAATAGTTAAAAAATTGGACTCATTCACTTTTTTAAAACTTTTTACTTGCAAAAGTATTTAGAATCAGAAGCGATCGTCTTAATAATGGCAACACTTCATGTGCACATGGTGCTTATAGCATCGTCACATGTTATTTTGTCTTCATCATAAGCCCTGAAGGCATCATCCTATTTAACATTTACAGAAACTGAGCTCAGTTTCTGACCAGAAAAATGAAGATAAAAATCCTCTTCCAAGATGCTTGTGAAATCAATAGAAAATTCATTGAAATAAGTGCCTGGTCCCAAGTTTAACCCAGAACAAGCACTCCAGTACCAGTTAAAATGCAGGTCATCTAACTTCTGAGCTCTTTCTACTGTCCCATATCTATATCCCAAAAAACAAGGCAGCCAAAACTAATGTTTGATTTGTGGATGGATTATATGTGTGGTACGTATTACTAAGCTAATGCTAAAATTAAAGGACATTCCTAAAATAATACCAGCTTGGCAGAGAGGACTGGGATTTCAGCTTTATTGAGGACAATGATACTTGTTCTTTGTGCATCAGTTTTCCTATTTGGGGGCCTTGCAGGCAAGGGTGGAGGGGAAGCTGTTAAGTAGCAGGTAAAGGCATTGAAGTCCATCTTACTTGGGTTTTTTTGTTTCATTTGTTTTGTTTTAATCTAAGCAGTTATTTCAGAGGATTCTACCAGGGGCACAAATGGAATTGGAAAATGTTTAAATGAAGGATAGATATTTGCTTGTTTAAATTAAAATTACTTCTAGGTACATTATCAAAAAAACTTTGGAAAGTAATTAGGCAAAGCACAAGGGCTCTTAATTTTAAAATGTAATGTTTCAGAGAGAATGAAAGGGACATGATTTTATTCTCTTTCAAAGGACAGCAATAAAGACCCTGATGATCCTGTATTGCACACAATATGCAGCTCTTAATGGCATTAATGGAAATGGAAAGCAGGTGCATATACTCAGAGACTAAAGGATATGAGAAGTGCCTATTGAGTCAGAGATTTGTCTATTCAGATCCCTTTGCCTCCCTTGTTGTAAGGAGCTCAATAACTAGCAGAGTTATTAAAGTATTAATAGTCCAAATTCACTCTGGCACACTTGAAGCAAAAGCACCTATTTTCTGAGTACAAATGACACTCCTCCAAGTTTCAAGTCCAATTAGTTTGTTTTTGAGACTAGTACCAATTTTATGCAGAATTAGATTTTGGAGGGAAAAAAATCACTCATGTTAATATACTCAGTGGTTCTAGACCCAAGCTAATTCTCATGGCCATTAGAGACTAGATTCTGTCTTACTACTTGAGAAACCAGCAGCAGCCAGAAGCCCCAGTCTCTCCTTCAGAACGTTCAAATGGGAAATTTCATGCAGCTTGGCTTGGTGGTGGTAGAAGTTGGGATCTGCAGTACACAGGAGGAATACCTGCACCACTGGTGAACAGGCCGTTTAAATCTGCTTGATGACTTAAGATCAGCTGTATCCTAAGAGGATCTTGTTTTCACATTATGTCCACTAAATCTTACTCGGCCCTAACACATTGGCCTCAGTTCACAAGAGCATTGTGGCTTTATGGACAAAGGCTTACAGTTATCTTTGGGGTGGGCTGAAAGTCTATCCTTTGGCCTCCTATTTCCTATTATTGTAGTAATGCTGCATGAAAGACAGCAGTGGATTTCAATTATATGCTGTAAATAATTGCTTGGAATCATTCTGTAGTGATATTAATTCCTTGTTATAGTTGTCTGCTAGAGTGGAAACATCAGAGAATCGGAAGCAATTCTAGTGAGCAAAGGTTATTTTTGAACACCAAATAAATAAAAATAAAACACAGAAGACTAAATGATATTTCCACCTTGTTAGTAAATTATAACTTATGGGTTTACAATATTATTTTCAAATTCCTTCCTGAAATATTTAAGAAAAATTACATAGCACTTAAAGGACAGGCATTGCTAAATAAACCTAATAAGTCTATAATCTGAACTAGAGGCAAGGTTCCCTATAAGTCAGAGCTGGATTTAATTTTATCATTGTACTTCAAAATTTTTGTTGATTATTAATCACATGGTGTATCAAACTTGGGAGGTTGCAGCCCTCCGTTTTCCTAACTCTAGTGCAGCACTGATACATAATGGCTTAAATGCTTCAATTGAGTTCTCCTAGTAAGTTCTTTGGTTTCTAACTTTGAACATCCATTTACACTGACTGTAAATTATTCCCAGCTATATTATCTTCATGTTAGACTTAAGCTCAAGAACTATATGATCAGAAGGCCATCTTCCTCAATATATGTGTGGTCTAAAACTGTTATCTTCCCAGGACAACTCTTCTGCTGTGCAGATAGGAAACAAGATGGAAAGTGCACTTATCTGCAAACTACCTGCACTTTTTAGCCCAAATGGGCAGAAGTCCTTAGTTTTGAGTCTTCGCAGTGAAAAGACCCTTTCTATATCTGGCAGTGACTGCTCTTAATCTTCTGTGATTTTAAATCACTTGATGTGGAGGGAACAATGCGAGTCAAAGTCTAACAACTCCACTGTTGCTAGATCAAAGTGCTATGCCAAAGATGACACTTTGGAAAGGGCTTCTAGGAATTTATGTCCTGTCCTGTCTTTTCATAGGAAAGAAGTTGGGTGTTTTTTGAATCAAACTAATAAACATTTACTGAGTCCCTGTATTGTGTGCAAGGCATGATGGGAAATGATAAAGCTGAGCAAGACATGACACCTGACTTCAAGGAGCTTACAATCCTGTAGAGGTAATAAAACCAACAGCCAATTTTAATATAAGGTATTATTTCCTTGAGGATTGAGACTGTATCTGTGGTATTCATTTTTATATCTTTAGTAACTGACAATTAGCTGAGTACACAGAAGATGTTTAATAAATGGTTACAAGACAAATGAATAAACAATTCACTATTCTAATGTCTACTCATTTGTCCATTTTTTATTCATTCATATTTATATGCTATGGGGAAGAAGGGGGAATTTCCAACCATGGGCGTCAGAGAAAACAGATACAGTCTATGAGATAAACAAAAGTTTGAATTGGCAGAAGCAAAGAGGGGCTAAATTAAGCAGAAGGAAGAACACATTGCGGCGGGGGGGGGGGCGGAGGAGGAGACATAAAGCCCAGACTGTTCTTGGAAATGAGTAGTCTGATTTGGCTACATATGGATGGAAAACAGGGTGTGGGAAGAAGGGGACATAAAGCTAGGAAGTTAGAAAGGTTAGGGAGTGGATAAAGGGCCTCTACTCCAGATGACTGTGTTGTGACCACAAAATACACATGAGACCAGCACTGCAAACTGAGGGTATGTACTGCTATTGGCCTAATGTCCAGAGACTACAGTTGACCCTTGAACAAAACATTTTTGAACTGTGTGGGCCCATTTATATGATTTTCTTTAATAATTTTTTTTTTAATTTCAGTTGGCATACGGTATTAGCTTCAGGTGTACAACATAATGATTAGACATTTATAGAACTTACAAAGTGATCACCCTGGTAAATCTAGTACCCAGCTGACACCATAATTATTACAATATTATTGACCATATTCCTTATGCTATACTTACAGCCGCATAACTATTTTGTAACTACCAATTTGTACTTCTTATACCATTCCCCTTTTTCACCCACCCCACAACCCCGTTCCCATCTGGCAACCATCAAAATGCTCTCTGTACCTATGAGTTTGTTTCTGTTGTGTTTGTTTATTTTGTTCTTTAGATTCCACATGCAAGTGAAAACATATGGCATTTGTCTTTCTGTCTGACTTACTCCGCTCAGTACGATACCCTCTAGGTCCATCCATGTTGTTACAGATGGCAAGATTTCATTCTTTTTTATGACTGGGTAGTATTCCACTGTATATATGTACCACCTCTTCTTTATCCATTCATCCACTGATGGACACCCAGGAAGCCTCTATATCTTGACTATTGTAAATAATGAATGCAGCAATGACCATAAGGATTCACATATTCCTTCGAAGTAGTGTTCTGGGTTTCTTTGGATTAATACCCAGAAGTGGGATAACTGGGTCCTTCTTTGTCTCTTGATATAGCCTTTGTTTTAAAGTTCATTTTGTCTGGTATTAGTATTGCTACCCCAGCTTTTTTGTTTCCCTTTTTATAAAACATCTTTTTCCATCCCTTTACTTTCAGTCTATGTCTTTAGATCTGAAGTCTCTTATAGGTAGCATATGTAAGGGTCTTTTCTTATCCATTCAGCCACACTTTCCTTTAATTGGAGCATTTAATTCATTTACATTTAAAGTAATTGTTGATATGTAATTACTGCCATTTTATTATTCATTTTTATTTTTTATATAATTTTCTTAATAACATTTTATTTTCTCTAGCTTACTTTACTATATGAATACAATATAGTACACATAACATATAAAATGTGTGTTAATCAACTGTGTTATCAGTAAGGCTTCCAGTCAACAATAGGCTATAGTAGTTAAATTTGGAGGGAGTCAAAAGTTATACCTGGATTTTCAACAGCACAGGGTAGGGGGTAGGTCAGTGCCCCAGCCCCTAACGTAGTTCAAGGGTCTACTATTCTGAACATAAGGATTGATCCTTTGTGCAGGAGCAATTTAAAGAAAATCTGAAGTTGCATATTTGGATTTTAATTAAAGCCTTGCCATTTAACTTTCTGAAGGAAGAACGGTTTGATCCAAATCCCTACTCTGGGACTATGCACTGAGATGCAGGGGAACAGATCTCTACGGCCTTTCAGAAGTTCATGTGCAACATTCCAGGCACCAGCCAGACAAGCAAGCCATAACCATAAACACACTAGCTGAGGCAGTTTCTACTCCCAGCATCCTACTTCAAGCAGAGGCACACCCAACCCAGCTTTCTCTTTAGAATCCAAGCAACAAAGGGTTACTCCAGCTTTCTCAAGAAAACTCCTGAGCCTAGCTTTACACCTCAAACATTTTTTTGTCTTTAATGAAGTGACGTCTCCTATGATACATGTTCAGTTATTTGGTTAGACACTGGGCTATAAATGCTGCCTCCCTAGGTCCCTCCCCAGTGTCAGCGCTTCCTTGCCTCCTCTCACCCACCTACTCTTCTTTCTTAATTAATTAGCATAGAGAAGAAATGTGCTTATTAACTACACTAATGTCTAGCCTAAGACAAATGGGGATATAATGACACATCACCTATCTGGAATCTAAAAATAAACCCCAAAAGGCTCTAATCAGCCGAAGTCCATAAGGTTGGAGTCATAGGAGAGACCCTCCCCTTATAACTTACGTATCCTTAATTGGCCCGGAGTTCTGGTGAGCTTAGTGTTACAGTTTCTAAGACCACAAGGGAAGCAGCCAAGAAAGAGAGACAGGAGTTGCTAAAAGTGGGCTTGCTGACAGCAGTACAGGATGACAGCTGACAGCAAGGAAGAAGACAAAAACCATTCAGAAAGCTCAGTTACCCAGAACTGCTCATTTCAAGGTTTTATTGTATTCAAGAATACATATGCAATGAGGAAAGGGCTTTCCTCATATTCCTCTTATCTTTCTGAATCATCTCATCAGTTCTCAGCACATTTGTCATGAAACACGGAATATCAGAGCTGGAAAGGATCTTAGTGATAATCAAGTTCAATACCCTCATTTTATGAACACCAGGAACAAGGTCCTGATACCACTTAGTGAATGCCCACCACCCAGCCAGCCAGTAGCAGAGCAGGGAGCAACAACCACAGCTCTTTCTCCTGCCTGGCAATGATATGTTTATATGCTTACATTACACCTTATGGCCACTTAGAGAACGGGGGGCGGGGGAGCGGAAAAACTAAACCAAAAAAATCAGCTTAGAGTTAATGTAAGTATTGAAATTTAACATCAAACTAGGAAGTAGCTTAGAACTTCTAAAAAGGACAATACAAGGAATTAAAATCTATGCATATTGTCAAGTTTCTAGAAACCCCTCCCTAATCAAATTTTCATTGATATTATTGTTGTTATTGCTATATCTGCCTTCCTTATGAGTGTGAGACATCGTCCTTAATATCAGGGTTAAGTTATAGTGAATTCCTCAAACACCACACAACAAGCATCCCTTCATAACAGAAAGCTTTCTCTGCCTCAGCAGATGGCCCTCTTTCCAAGCTGTCTTTGTTACAAGAGTTCTAGTACAAAAAGGCAATGTGGACTGCTTTCTGCTCCCTTTCACCCTTAGTGAACACTCTGTTTCCTCCCAAGAGGCCACTTGTGATCCGGAATTGGGATAGCACAAGAAAAGGGGGTCTGGAAAAGAACAGTCTGGGTCCCAAATCCTGTTATGTACTATCGTAGCTTCAGTTGTTTCCACTGGTTAATTCTTTAAGTGGGTTTCAACCTTTACATCTTGTTCTTAATTACCAACAGGCTTTAATCTGTTAAGTGTACTGTAGTCGACAATACCAAAAAATTGTTCATAAACAGAAAGAAGGCATGGAAATCAGAAAATATTCTTCTACCTTTTTTCAAACCACCTGGAATATTACTGTACAATGCTGGTTGTGCATGAAGCAAGACGTAAATTGAAGACTTGTGGGAGGGCAGCTGAAATTATGAAGAGTCAAGGGGTAAGGTGAGATGAAGAGTCAAGGGGTAAGGTGAGATGAGGAGTAAGAGGAGTCTTATTTTTACAGGAGAGAAGATTTAGTACATACATAGTTCTAACTCTTAGGACATCATAAAGGCCCATTAACCCTAGATGGGATTATCTCAGGAAGCCACCAACAGTGAAAAGTTCAAAGAAGTGGGGAGTTATTTCCGTTATTACGAAGAAGCACTAGCTCATCCAGTAGATAGTCAACAGTCAATGTGCTCTCCCCAGTAATGGTATAAACTAAAGAAAGTATGGCTAAAACAAATCATGGCTATTAGGAGATACATCAGGATGCTGGGATCATCTGAGACACCTTGCTGGCCTGGACTCTGTAGCTGATCCAAAGGGACAATTCCTCCTGGAAGGATATCTAAGCTTCTGAATAATTTATCACTCTTGTTCATTATAGGAAATGAATCTACACAGTTACATATTCTATATTCTAATTCTGTTCCCACAAAGGGTACCCCGGAAATGGTCGTAAAAGGGAACAGCTGTCTTCCAACTCCTCTTTCAAGTCTCCAGTAATGAAAAAAGAACAGAATAATCACTCACCATTTGCCAGACAGCCCCAAAAGCAGCAGCTAAGCTCTCTCCTGTCCTTCCACTTATATGCCCCTCCTCCTTTACCTCACCCTTTAAGCACCTCTTTCACCAGCCACCTGTCAAAATAAAACGAGCCACGGATCTTTCAAAAACTGACACTGGAAAGAAGCCATTGGATGAGTTCTTTCCAGGATCTGTTGAAAGATAAAAGATGAAGCAGACAATTTAAAAGGCAAGACTGTACCATCCAAATCACAAAGCTGAAAGCAGACAAACCGTGGAAGCCAATGACACAGGAAATGCCCTTTGACCAGAGTCAGATATTAGGCATAGCAAGTTATTTTCCATAAAGAATAAGAAGCTGAATTAAGCCATTTCACAACTAATAGTCATAAAATCATTTCACTGTAAAAAAAAAAAAAAGTAGGAGAGGGAGAATGGAGATGGTTATTATGAGCCCCTCCTTTTAGAAAAATGACACTGCATTCTAGGAAGTTCTGTTCAGATGGCAAATGTTTTAGGAAGAGTTTTGTTTGAGTTTTCCCTCCTTTGTTTTGTTTTTTAAAGTGAGACATTCGGACATGTGGGAAACTCTCCTTCAATCACTGGGCAGAACCACAGAAAAAGGTGCTGTCCTTCAACTAATCTGTATAGCATTCAGATTTAATCCCCCTTGCTATCAGCCAACATTTTACCTGCTTCCGGGAATATCGCTGAACTAGGTTTTTGGGAACCAAAGTAGATGCAAGTTACTGGCAAGACCTCAGAGAGGGTGAATCGGAGAAAAGCTGGGGTGGAAAAAACTGAACTCCTAGAGTTCTAACAAACTCTCTAAGTTAAATCTCAGATTCCCTCCCTTTTCCCTTCCCTGCATACCTGGAACAGAGGAGACTGGCATGTGCTGCAGTTAGACTAGGCTTTAGGCACAAGGGGAATGAATGTTTTCTTTTAAATCTTGTGAAATTAAAAATAAAAAGAAACATAAAATTTAACTTAAGGAAATTATTCAACAGAAGTCAAACACAGGAATGAAGATGATTGTGCTCAATATAAAAACCACACAAACACACAAACACACACACACACCACCACCACCACCACCAGAAAGAAGCTAAATGTCCATATGGGGAACATGTAATACATTATGACACATCAACTTCAGGGAATATTACGCAGACATTTGTAAAAATTAACTATATATAACTATGGAAGCATTTTTATAATTTCGTGTTATATTAAAAATAGCAGATATAGCAAGTAATATGTACAATTTAAGCCATGTAAAAATGTATGCATGCACATAGGAAATGGACCATAATATGCAAATGATATAGAAGTTACTCTTTACCATTGTTGTTATGTCATCTTTTCGATTAGAAAAAAATTAACCTATCATAAACCATAATCTCTGGAGGCCAAATGACAGTGTGACAGCTCTGAGTGCCAGGTACAAAGTCCTGATGGCAGAGTTAAGGCAGGGAGAAAAAAAACAGCTAAAGAAGCAAACATGTAGTCCAGAGCCCCCAAATTGTTTCAATTCCTAGATCTAAAGTGACTTCAGCCCACAGGCTCTCACTTCCCCTGGTGTGTAAGTCTTCCTGGTTTTCTGGCCATTGAAGGTAATTATATTTACTGTTATACTATTGTTAACTACTTATCAAGAGAGCTCTAACTCAGAGATCAAGAGATAAGAATAAGAATTCATATTTAAGAAAAAAAAGCTGTCACCGATAAAAGATAGGAGGAGTTTGATTCTATAGACTGAAGACCACAGACTTGAAAGCCTGAATGAATTTCTCAAATGTTTCTTTGGGTTTTACGAGAGAGCAGTACAAGAAATGAAATCATGCTGTTGACACTATTACACTGTTTAATGTCTTTTACATATAATCCTGTATAATAAATCCTTTCCAGATTTAGCAACAACAAGAAATATACTGCCTAAAGAACTGTTATGTTTCTTTTATCAGATAAATGAGAAATGCATAACCAAACCAGTTTGGTATCCTGTTTTACCTCAGCTATCTGGAAGCCTACTGGTCAACAGACGATGGCTCATTCACTGTAATAGCCTTGCTTTTAAAATTCTTTATTCCATAAACCTTCCATAAGCCTTTTTATTTTCCATTTATATAAATGGACTTATTTACATAATGCATTCAAAAAAAAGACCTATAGTGAGTGCTCAATAAATGCCATCTATTGTTATTAAAATAATAATTAGTAACAATTATTGCTATAATTGTTGAAATCTTCTTGAATATGGATTAAATAATTTTAAGTAGGGTTTATATTACAATTAAATTTTTAAAACCTTGGAAGAAAATGATGTGACTTCTTAAAGTTTCAGGCTTAAAAATTAAAGACATGGGTAAAGAATTGGTCAGTAGTTTCTTTAAAAACTGCACCATTGATGTTTAAGGCATCAACAGATTTCCATTAGCAAAACAATTAGAGGGCTGATGAAACCAGGTTTCTTTTTTAATGGAAAAAAATATCAATATTGACTGATTAAACAAAACAAATATTAGGAAAGGAAGAGAGGAGAAAGGTCCAATCAAGGTTATAATAAATTATTTAAAAAAGAACATGAGCATAAAGTCAACTATTTCAGCGGGCAAAATTCAATACAGCTAAGAAACATACTTAAGGTCTATGGTATTTGAAGAAATCGCCAACATCTTACATTTACCTGTAGTTAAATGCCCTTTTAGTCTTGCTTATCTATATTAATGATCAAATTTTACCTTCATTTCACAAAGAATGACCATCATAATTGAAATATTTTAAGTACATTTTAATGGCCCCTTGGAAACTGTCTTCAGTTGGAGTTAAACTTTCTTCAACAGGAGCATGTACTACTAAACATACAATATTATAAAAAATTAAGGCATGACATAACTCTGATCACACATCAAGTAACTGTTGAAAGTGGTGAAAAATTTCTTTATAACCATTTTTTAAGAAAAAAACTTAATACTTGAGGCAATTTATATTTGGCAAAATGTAGAATCTAAATCTGCATTTCTTAAATGTCACCCTGGGAAGCCACAAAGCATTGACATAACACTCAAGCATATAGCAGATTCTAAGACATTTCTGAAATTAATAACTGCACCAAATGCAATAATTTCCCTTTATTCTTGGTGATCAGCTTGCATTACTCTCACATTAAAAACATCTCAATTTTTGGGGGGGGGTTTCCTTTCCGCAAAATATGAGAACACAACAAAGGATGGGACTTCAAGAAGGAAAACAAATATCCTGTCCTAACAGCAGAGCTGTTATTAGTCTCGCATGTTAATATGGTCAATTACAGAAATGTCTTCTATAAATTCAACTAACTGAAGGGAATACAAGCTGAATCATACAATATGTTTTTAAAGAAATGCAAACTTATCACTTTTAAAAACAAAGTTACTCTCCCCAGTATTAGTATTGAAAACTAAAGCAACTTCGAGACCTACTTCAATAAACAGATATCTGTAATTAACACAATGGTTTCAATTAAAATGGCTGTTCCTGAGGTGTTTGAAAATACTCTTTCCCTAAGTGTTAAACATCTCCTAATATCGTATTTACACCATTCATTTGCTCAGCAAACCCTTTTATTACAGACCTAGCAGAGATAAATAAGCTCAGCCCCCGCCTCCACTGCCCCAGAATCTCATTATATTTTACTTCATTCTTGACCTTAGAAACAATCAAGAAAATCTCAGGCCTCTAAGAGAAACACTAAGAGGTTATTGGTGAAAATGATGTATGTTGTGTCTGTTCTAAAAATAAAAACAGAAACAAATTAATCACTAATCCCTAAACTTAAAGGTATGTTTAAAAAGCATAGGATTGCCCTTTCATGAACTCACACATCTTAGTCCACACAATGAATACTTCTTTGCATATGGACCATTAGATTGATTAGACAACAATAAATAATGTTTATGCAGGTAGTTTATCCTTAATCAGGCAATTTATCTTTGTATTAATAGCAAGCCTAAAACATTTAAAATGGGGCATATGCCATAATCTTTGCATTTAAATTCATATTTAAAATAGGACACACCCTAATGTGTGTATCTAAGCAAGATTTGGCCTTGGCCCTTGCATACAAACATATGCATACAATTTACTACAAATGCAATCAGTTCACTGCGTTAAATGGGGAACTTGGGGCTTCAGCCCTTGTCATCGCAGTGTAGTCTGCCCTTGGTGTGACAGGAGGGGTCTGAATTAGAAGATGGCTAAAAACACTGGTTTGTAACCAGGAAACACTGGGAATACAGGGATCTCATGACTACTTATGTACTTCTAGGTAAAACTGCCAGGCATGCAAGGTGGTGCTTGTATGTACTGTAGCCTCAGAGTCTCTCATCAGAGCTTTGAATTTCTGAACAAACTAACAAAAATAGGGCCCTATTTTTATGTACGGTATTCATCTAAAATTCTGGAAAACATCAATTATATTTCCATTAAAAATAAAATTCTGAAAAAAATGAACTTACTTGAAAGGAGGGAAAACCCTGTTCTCAGAGCCTCAGTGTATGGTAGGGAAGGCTCCTTTCCATTCTGCTATGATAACGGCTAGAACACTCCACTCAGGCTGCATTTGCTTACCATCTTGAGTCCCTGGCCAGCCGCTGCACCTGTTCCCCACAGCCAGGGTCCTCCTCTCCTCTTGGCAACCTGCGCACTTGGTCACCATTAATAAAGGCTTGGGAAAGAGAAGGAATCTTGCTACCAATTGACAGGTGCATCTGGTCTATGTTTTGCTCAACCAGAGTTCTACCATAACAATCATTGCTGAGCTAGGGGGAGGTTGTTTTTAGCCACTCATCATTCTAAAAATTAGTATTTCTGTGGTCTCCATGGGAATGAGAGTACACTGACCTTTCACGAAAGGCAGAAGGCTTTTGTTGTTGTTGTTTTTAATTTTTACTTTTTATTATTTTTTAACATTTTTTTAATTTCCCCTTTCCCCTCTGGTAACCACTAGTCCACTGTTCATGTCCATGAGTCTGTCTGTTTGTCCTGTTCATTTGTTGCTTATGGGTTTATATCCCATATATAAGTGATATCGTGTGATTTTCAACCTTTTTTGTCTGGCTTATTTCGCTTAGCATGATTATTTCAAGGTGCATCCACAGAAGGCTTTTGTCCTGATAGTACTGTGGTTGTTCCTCTGTAGACCACTCCAAGAAAAGAAAATAAAGCAAAATGGCACAAAAGTTCATTTTGCATTTTCTGGTGTAAGCCCAATTCCTAAAATGATGGCCAAGGTCTATAACCAGAAAAGAGTATTCCATGTAAACCTAACTAACTTAGCCCTGTCTCTCCTGAACTGCTCCACCAAGTACTCTAGAATTCACCTCAGGGCCCACTGTCAGAAAAAGACACTGGTCATTCAAGTACCACTGTAAGCAGCACTGTTCCTGGGAAATGTGAAGGGTCTATGGGCCTAGATGTGGTGTCTATATGTTGAAGAACATTATGCTGAACCCCAATTATCATTCACCAAGTGCTGTTCCTTGAAGGTAGTTATCACAACTATAACTAAAGACTGATCTGTAGAATTCTGGTGTCAGTATCTGTTTCACCATTTAGACTGTGAGCTCCATGAGTGTTTATCAATTAGTAGGCTCTCAGTAAATAACCACTGAATGAATGAATCTTTAGCCTAGGCACCCCCTTTCTACAGATGAGGGTTCAAATGTGTAGCCTCACACTCACAAGTCCTAAAGAGTCAACTGTGCCCTCTGAAAGCTTCTTCCTCAGAGCATCCTATTTACAAGTATTCTTTCATGCATTCATTTAACAAACATTTTTGAGTGCCATGCAATGTGCTGGACATTAGGTATAGGGCAGTGAATAAAAGAGACAAAGTCCCTGTCCTCAGGTCAAATAGGGAGAGCTGCAAAGAAGCATAAAGCAGAGAAGGAGAGGGGCTAAGTGTATGTGTGGGTGTTCACCTTTATATAATACAGGTCAGGAAAGGCTTCTCCATTAAGGAGATAGGTAAGCAAAGCCCTGAAACATGTGATGGAGTGAACCACACTGCTTGCTGTCTAGGAGCAGAATGTTCTAGGTACTGAGAATAAGTGCAAAGGACCCTCTTAGTGTGCGTGGTGTGCTTGAGGAACAACAGAGAGACCACCACGTGCAGTGGACCAAGGGGAGAAGGACGGGGGAAAAGATGGTGTAAGCTAGCTCGCAGAGGGCAACGGGCAGATCATATAAGGACTTGTAAGCTTTGGCTTTCACTCTGGGTGGCAAGAGGAACCACTGGAGCATCTTGAGCAGAGAAGTCATATGATCTGAGTTAGGTTTAAGGTTTAACAGAGAGGGATCATCCTGGTTGATGTGTTGAGAATAGCCTGGGGTGGGGGAACAAGAGCCAGAGCAGAGAATAGTTAGAGACAACTGCAATAATCCAGGCAAGAGGTTATGAAGGATAAGACCAGGCTAGTAGTTGTTGAGGTGGGAAGAGGACAGATTCTGGATACATCTTGAGAGCAGAGCCCAAACAGACATTATGAAAAAGCACCTAAGCAGAAAAATCTTCCACCCAGTCACCTAAATCTTTGTTCAGATCATGAGAAAACTGACATGGTCCCTTATTTTAGAGGGTGGTGATTTCTTCACTTGCTTTCCAAATTAAAAGATACAAGACCATCTTCTAAGATTGCCACACTGTGTAATGATCAATTGACCTCTCACTAGTAGAAACTTCTCCCCAGAGCATGCCCAGACCCATTGGACCTGAAGGGGCAGGGGGAAACAAAGTTAATTCCAAACTGGGGATAAACAAGGCAGAATATTAACCATCTAACTAGCTGGGGGCATTTAGTTCAAATTCAGTTTAAAGGGAAGCCACTGCACTCCTCCCCTTAAAAAAATTCTTCCCATTAAACACACAAAAAAAACTATTCCTCATCATAGCCTCCAACATCCTAGACAGGGAGTGATTTTTAAGGACTATTTCTAAAGTACGCCAGTGAAAAGTTGTCTTGTTTTGCTTTTTAAAATCTTAACATGGGCAAATATTCCATAATTAAGGCAATTTTAACAATAGTAGATAATAATTTGACTATAAATTGTAAGGAATGTAATGACTGCTTATTCTGGCACTAAGGAAACAGGACTTACTGTGAAGTGACTGCCAAGAAAAATGATACTCCCACTCAGACTGGACCATTGCAAGTAGTAACTGTTAACCACATGCTTTACACTGCAGTTTTCAAGGACATGGTGCTTTGTTTTCATCTCTAACCAAACACCATACTGAAAACTCAATGGAGACAAACCATGTGGTAGAATAGAAACAATAACTGAAGGAAAAAAAGTATTCTATGGCTTAATGCTTGCTGGAATGCTGACATCAAGGGTATGGAGAACTAAGAAAATCTCTGCAGTCCAAAAGAAACCACTTCTAGTTCGCCCCTATAGACAGAAGTCCAAAAGGCTGAAAGAGGCTGGCAAATGCCAATCGACAAAATAGCTGTGAGAAGACAGGACTAGCATGAAATGAATGGCTGGGATGAAGCTAAAACCAGGTGACCTAGAGTTAGACTAGACAAAGACAGCAATCTTGCCTGGGGCCTGACCTGAGCCTTCTGGGGAAGAGGGAAGTGAGCACCTGGTAGAAAGGCTGAAGCAAGGAACAAGGGCAAAGGCAGCCAGCCTCTCTTCTTTAGAAGCACCTCCACAGGTACAGCTAAGTTTCTATTAATGTCTGGAACAGACGATGTAAGAAGAAACCATTTGTCTACCAAGATTAAAACAAACCACATGAAATACTCAGATCCTACCTACAAGCAAGCTGAGAAATAAATAATGACACTCTAAATTAAAAAAAAAAAAAAAAGAAAGAAAGAAAGAAACTTTATTTTTCCCTTTCTTACTTAGGCATCTAGGACTGAATGTATTGGAAAATTGTACATAAATAGCTTAAAATAAGTTAATTGAATTAAAAAGGTATAAATAGAAATAACCGTTCCTAGAATGAATACAAAAGTAAAATATCATGCTTGAACTTATTTTTGAACTACAAACATTTCTCAAATACTTACCATTTACCATGCCATGCAATAGAAATTGGAGATACATGGTCTCTCAGATCAGGCATAATTGGGCAAGAAGGGCTTTTTTTTTTTTTTTAAGGTTCAAATAGCCACAGGGTCAGAAACAAGTACCATCAAATATATGCTCATTCCTAACACAGTACTCCCATTCTTAACTTCTAGTGTTTCTTTAATTGTAACTATACATTTACTTAGTTTGATACATGTTTAAAAGGGAAATCTATATTCAAATATTTAAATCTGTCAACTCTTACTAAAAACCATCTCTTGCCTCTGGTGACTTCAGGTCAGAATGTCAGTTTCCCAAGGTGAACACAGCATACAGTAACAGTATTAGGAACTAAATGTAACTTGGGTGTTCTAGAGGGTTTAGAAGACAAGGTACAGAGGAATAAAGTCACCAATCAAATGCTCTGAAATGAATAAGCGACTGAATTAATAACATACAAGCTTTAACCTATTTTTTAAAAAAGAAAAGGACAAAGTGACACATAGAATTGAGTCCTTATTGATCCAGCACTGTTGGGGAACTAGGTACTCTAAATAGGTAAATGTGCAAGTTAGCTGAACTTTCTTCTCTTTCTAGTACAATTTTTGCCTTTTGGCTATGTCTAACTCTTTCTAAAATAAAACTTTCAGAATTTTGAAATTAGAATACACCAAACACAATTCTTGAATACTGCCCTGAAATATACAGTGCCCTCAAGAATTACAGAGGTGCCTCTGAGCATTCACCCATCCTAAAAGTTCTCAAACTGCGAAGATCAGCAAGTGCTGGATCTATTGTTCAGCTTCTGGTCTCGCCACCTGTTTCACACTGGCATCTCTGACTTCTCCCCTAATGTCACCTTGCCTGCTTCTAAAACCATCCCTACCTCTTACCCCTCCACTCTCGGACGAGCATTACTTGTTACTTCTAATCAGCCATTGACTGGGAAGTCAGATAACCTAAGTGGTTTATCTTCTCACATTTAAAACCTATCTACATAATTTGAATGTAAGTGCCTCAAAAGCTTGGTTTCAGTTTTAAACTTCTTTGAATCCCCAGCACCTAGCAATCTGCTATTGATAGATGAGCTATTCAATAAATGATTGTGGATGATAAATTTCTGAAGGCCTTTTCTCCAAGCAGATAGAATGCATGGGCTTTATGACAGCTGTTTCCATCACTTAGCTTTCCTGCTCACTTCCACATTCCCAGCTGTGTTCTGGATGGCTGTGCAGGCCAGAAGCCTAGGGATTTACCGTACTTCTATTTCTTGATAAGATACTTGAAGAGAATAAACACATGGCAAAGAGGACATTAAAGTAAGGGATAAAGAGATATATGTATTTTTTTTTTTTTTACCAATAAAGGGAAAGGGAAGAAATATCACCTAGCACACTGACAACTAATCAATAAATAACAAGGCTGGGTTCCTTTCTAATTCTCTCCAAAGTACTTACTCCCAATGCCCTAGTCTTATTTCTCAACCCTCAGCAAAGCATCACTGGTTATGACGTATACTGAATCTTGATTAAAAACTATTTTTTTCTAAGTTTAACAAACCTTCCTCTTAAATGCAAGTAACCAAAATTAACACAAGCACGCACTGAGTCTAAATTAGAGCTCTGTACTGAGACAACACTGTGAATTTCATTGGAAAATTTAGAATCACAGAATCTGAGATGGAAGAGACATCAGAGATCATCCAGGGCAGTGGTTCTGAACGATGGCTGCTCATCAGAACCACTGGGGAGCTTTTAAAAATTTATTATGACCTAGTCCCACTGCCAGGATGTATGATTTAATTAGTCTGAGGTGCTACACAGGCCATTTGATTTTAAAAGCTCTCCAAGTGGTTCTAATGTGTAGCCAGGGCTAAGAATCCCTGACCTAAGCCAGCACTCTTAACACTCCTCACTCCTATTTTTCAAAGGAAAAAGAACCTCACCAAAGGTATCAGACAACTAATTTATCACAGAGCTAGGCTAGAACTGCTCTTTCCAATAAACCATGTCCTCTCCATGTAAACTATTCCATCTAGGACAGTGGTGTTTCTCCTGCCTCTATTATAAATTTCTCTCCTCAGTAAACCAACATCCCCATCTATCTAGCCCAAAGTAAATGCATTTTCTTAATATTCTTTGCCTTGGAATCCCATTACATAATTCTTGAAAACCTAAACTATGTATGTTTCCCTCTAGTACCCACTTCTTTTCTCTCAAAAAACTCTTGGAGGTTAATCAGGCATGGTTTCCTTTTTTAAAAAGCCACATTGCCTTTCCTCGGATAAATTGGACTTAGCCCACCCTTTTCACCATTATCACATGGGTCTACTTTCAAATCTCTTGCCAGTTTCACCTCCAATTCCCTTTCAGGCCACTTAATTTCTATCACCTCTAATTCTCTTTTGGCACACTTAATTTCTAGTTTGTACCTGCCCTGCCATACGTCACAGACTTCCCTCTTCTCTTGGCTTAAACTCTTTCCATTTTGTGAAAGATGTCTTTTTCCCTGAAGCAGCCTCTTTTACTCTGCCAGTTAGTCATGCCGGGTTCTTTTTTTCTTCCCCCAAGCAGCTGGTCTTTTTGATGTCTGGCACACATTTATCTGGGCTTCCAATAAGATGTTTTTACATAGTTTCCAGGCTTCCTGGAGGTTATTGACTTTTTTTAACTCTTCCATTCAATTTTTTCCTAATTTCTAACATTTGTTAGAGTTTCTTTTTCAAAACTTGAATACCTGGCTGATGGATCTCTTTGATTTTTCTTTCCCACCAGATTGCTGAATTAAATGCATCAGAACTTAAATATAATATTTCAAATTACCTCCAGGATGGAATTGCTTCATGAATTTTCCACACTTTCATGTTCTCTATAGTAAGCAACAGATGTTTAACCAAGTGGAACTGAAAATGCTAGTTCTTACCTGTTCGTATTTTGGTGTCTGCTTACATAAAATATTCTGATATCCTTAAGCCTGTGTTCCTCTGCTTGGTAAAGACATGAAACTCAAGATTTTATTTTTTAAAAGGTAACTGATGTCCACTGAACAGCTTTACATCCTGAATCTAATGTGTTAAATTACTCTCTAAATTTGCTTTAAATTGCCTATTCACAAAAGTCTCAACTGTTTGTTCCTTAAAAAAGTATAATTCAAAAAGAGAAAACAGAATTCTGAATCTTTCTGAAAAATTCCTATAGCACTTGGTTATTATAATGAAGTGATGAAGATGAGTACTCCTCCCAAAGTATAAAAACATTCTCCATGTTATACCAACATATCATGGAGCCTTATTCTAAATTTATTTCACGTCAGAAGTTTAGATCCAAAAGATTACCTGAAGAACAAGGTCCATGGGATAACGATCTATCATCAAGGCAGTATAATCCCATCATAGCACTGGTATCCTCACAGAGAATGCGATAGAATTATCTATGTCATACTCTCCACTTGTTTAACTATTGTACTTGGTACTACTGGGCACACAAAAATATCAGGAGCTGCCATCTCTTGTCCTCAGCTTGCTTACATTTAGGGAGAAAGGACACACATGTGCCTGTACACACAATTAACTATAATGCAATATAGTTATGTGCAAAGATCACGGATCTGATGCAAGCAGAGAATTAATAAGAAGAGTGTATATAACCCTAGGGAGTTTAGAAATGACCCAATGAAAGTGTCATTTGAGATACTTGGAGCCACTGAAACTCAAAGCAGAGGAATGACTCCATTCGAATCACTGCTGAGAGGAAATAAAGCTGGCAACGTTCGGGATGGAATGAGAAGGTAACAGACAAGTGGCAGGTAAATCAGTTAAGAACTATTTAAAACAGTCTCCTAACAGCTCTCCCTGTATTTATTCCCTCCTTGCTCCAGCAATCCTTAACTAGCAGTGCCACTAGCTATCTTCCTAAAACAGCTTGACTATTGACATTTACCTCCTCAGAAGCCATCACTGGCTCCAAATGGCCCAGGAATTACAATTTATATTACTCCTGTTAACACCAGATTGTTTATGTCTGGGTATAAAACTCTGCCTGCAAAGGACGTGATTGGATTGGATCCTCTACTACAGCATCACAATAGTATTGTGATGACTGTCTTTTACTAGTAGTTAATTCATTGCCCTCTCACAGCTTATATTTCTAAAATCAGCCCTCATAGGAGTTGGGAAGGTACTTTCTTGTCCTACTATCTGTACAACATAGCATAGACTATACTCTGGATCATATAAGACCTAGGTTCAAATCCTAACTCTACCATTCACTAGCCGTGAGACTGAATATATTTCTAAATTCCTTTGGACCTCCATTTCCTTATCTGTAAAATGGGGGTGGATGAAGATAATTTTGACTTCATATGGTTGTTGTCGATTTTAAATGAGACAATCATGTAAAGCCCTTAGTGCAGGACCAGGCCCAGAGAAAGCACTCAAGAGCTACTATCTCTTTTCACAAAGCCAGTATGCACTTTTTATAAACATATATGGAAACAACCTCGAGTGGTAAAACAGTTATTAGAGAGCCAGAGACACTTCCAACTGATTTAGGTTAATACTGATGTTGTTTCCCTTGTAAAGGCAACAAAAACTTCCATTTTTCATTCCTCAGTCATCTCCAGCTAATTCTGAAATTGCATGCAACCCATGAGTCAAATAAAAAAATAAATTATGCTGCATCAAACATTTTATATTTATATGTTTTAACTAAAGATTGAACTGTATAAGCCAGAACTTTTATTAAGTTCTTTTATAAGCATATCCAAGAGGAAGTTCCTGTACTACCTGGGACAATTTCTATACTGACAGTCCCTGTAGCTTAATTAGATCCTCTTCTCAAGTGAAACACAGGGAGTCAAAATGATGATTCCAACAGAATAGACAATCACAAGTTCTCTGCAAATCCAATCCATCTACTTAAAATGGGGAAGAGGGAATACAAAACTTGAAGACATATACTGTGTGTGTTACGTGCAATAATCAACTCAGTATCAGAACGTATTCCCACCTCTCTCTCTCACACACTTTTCAATGTAATCCTTACAGATTATGCACTTCCCAGAATCCTTAGGGATATACACGTGTGTGCGCGCACGTGTGTGTGCATGCGCGCCTGCACACACTCACAGGTGCGTTACTCATGAACATAAACAGAAGAGGAAACACTCCAAAATCACAACTACAATAAGAAGTTCTCCTTGGTATCATTCAAGGTCACTATGGAAGGGGCCCCTAGCAACCTTAAGAACGTTTCTAACCAACTGCCTCATTCTTAAAGACAATTTCAGCAAAGATAAGATTAGTAATAAAATGCCAATCATTACATATCCTGTCTTTATGATGAAAGGCACAATGAAAATGGCTCGATTTTTAAATTTCTTAATAGTATTTTTATTAGTGAACTAGCATTACCTAGCTAACGCTTTAGTCCCAAATCCCTTCTCCCTTAGAACTTCCTGGGCACTCTTTTCTCCTCATCTGTACCACTCATATGGTACTTTTCACACATCATGTATTCCAATTATGTGTATGCACGGCATCTCTCCCTACTACCTGAAAATGTCCTGGTGGCAGAGGCCCCTCCTGCCCTTCTTGCTGCCTCCACAATGCCAAGCACAAAATGTTGTACATAGTAGATGCTCCAAAAAGATATGTCCATTGAAAGCTGAACAAAAAACTATCCTTTGTGTTAAGAATCCCTTGTAATCATGGCATCTGGGCTACCCATTATATGATAAGTACAGGGGTCATTGTAGGACCTTAGCTGGAAACCCTGTCAGCATGATGTACTCCCCCAACACCCTTGAGAACACATCAAATCATCTTAATTATGATCTAAAAAGACTGAAAGTCCTTAAGAAAATGGAGTATTCTTAAAGTCTGTTCAAACCTCTAGAATGCAAGTGCAAGGCCCCTGAGAATAAAACCTTAAACTTGGGCTAAGCCTGGGGCTAGGCACCCAGACATTGTGACCTTTGCCTGGAAAACAATTCTGGACATATTGTACTTAAAAAATACATATCCCTCCCCCCTACACCAATGCGAGTGGCAATTCATTCAGACACAAGCTGAATACAAGTCACTATATTGACTATCCTCCCCAAAATGACCAAAATTATATGAGTGTAGCCCAGGGAAGACAAGGCTAACATATGCATCTGGAGAGGCCAGGCCGATGGTAAAGATTACCCGTTTCTATACTGGCCGTCTAAAGGTATTTATTTGGGTCTGTCTGTGTTGTGACAGTGTCCTAGACACAAATGAATGCCTCTAACACTCCACATTTTTGAGCCATTCAGTCATGCATTTTTGTTATTGTTGAAAGTGGTGCGAAATTGCACTGCATGAGCTAAAGTCCTTGGTGGTCTTCCAAGGATTCCAGCTAAAAAGGCACTTCCTTTGTTCTTCAGGAGAATGCAGTCCAGTAGGTCATTCAAAAGGGGAAATAAAAGCAGCAGCCCTGGGAGGGAGATGAAGGACAAGACAAAAAGAATAAAATGTTTTGGGTGTGAGCACATTAGCTTCCATTTCCTGCTGCTGGTCACTAATGACTCTCCTATCTTTGGGGGGTAAATGTCCAAATAGACATTCATGCAAAAAATATTCCTCAGGTGTTTTCTGGGGATCATGATGATCAAAAGGAACACCTAGCACATCCCTTGAGCACCCATCAAACTTCTTTTTCCCTGGGATGCTGGTTGGGGAAGATGTCCTGCCTTGGCAAGACTGCAGGAGCAAAGTTGGAAAAAGTGGGGAGGGCATTTCACAACCCACTCCCTGAAAGCCTCCAGTCCATCTCAAAGGCACATATTGTTTGCATGAGCAGAAGATGAAAACTTGTCACATTCCCATTAAGTGCCTCACTGCATCTATCCCTTCAAAATGTGAGAATGACAAGTGTAACCTTCACGCCAATCATCTCTGCTGGGCCCAAGCCCAAACCGTGTAGGGCACAAAGACCCCAGGTCTGACCTGCGGAGCCCCCAAGCTTCAGTGGCTGCTAGTTCACGTTTTCTGACGGGTGCGGGGGAGGGAAAGGAAAGAGGGCTTTTCAGACCTCTCTACAACCAATAAAATCTTGCCTCTGTGAGGACATACTTGAGCTCCTTAAAAGACAGGCAGCTCAAGGACAAATAGTCTCTAATCAGTAGTGTGTTATTTGATAACTGCCAAGGTGCAGTGGGCTCCTAGGCTGCTCCAACAATTTCTTGGGTTCTATTTCTAGACAGATGGCGGTTACAATCAGAAAGTGCCGAATAACTTCTCTCAATTACCTTTGTAATTTATATTAATTGATGACTGCACTTAATCTCTAAGATTATTAATAACCTTTCTAAAAAATGACCCCAAGTTTTCCTAAGCCTTTGGAATTGTCTGGTTGGAATTACAGTATTTCCTTTGCTGGCTGCAGGCCCCCTGCCTGCCCCACCCTGGTGACCATCTCCAAGAGGCAAAGGCGTGCTCTGCTCACTTCCATGAAAGGTTCGGAATAGAGGCTTGGCCCCAGGGCTCGAATCGCTCTCTTCTCCGTTAGGTTATGCTGGCCACCAGCCAACTAGATTCGTGGTTCTTTCTGAACCCTCCGGGCGAAGAGGCTACCTGCGCCGCCGCTGGCCCCATCGCGGCCCGCGGGGCTGCGCGCAACAGTTGGACGAATGAGAGAGCGCAACCTGGAGGGGACCTGTCGGGCCAAAGCCGCTGACCGGCATTCCAAGAAGGGCTTTCACAAATACCCCCGCGCACCCACCAGCGCCGAAATCCAGTGAAATTTTCCACAGGCTAAAGCGTCCCATTTGCATAACCATCTCCGAGCTCAGATTCAGGTTTCCTGTAATCAATCCTTTCAAAGGTTTGTAATTCAATGTGCAATTAACCCTTAAAATTAGGTGAGAAAAAAGAATGAGGGAAAATACCCTTTTCATCCAACACCTTCTGGAAAACAGGAAAGTTCCCAAAAGTCAGGGTTTGTAGGGGTGGAGAGTCGTTTGCTTTTTAAAGGCGACTTCTACCGCCGCTGTAGTTACTAAAACTCCTAATCCTTGTCAGCGGTGGGAGAGAGGCGAGAGAGGGTTTTTTAAAGAACATCAACGAAACATCAAGTTCCACGTTTTGCGTCCCCTCGGAATCCGGCAACCTTTAGAAGGTTCTCCCACCCGGCCTCCCGTCACCCACACAACAAAGCGGGGAGCCCAGTAAGAAGTTCAACCCGGAAAAGGCGAGGGAGCCGGTGACATGCACTCTGCAGGCCAGAGTCCTCTGGAGCTTCCTGGGACTGGGAAGACTGCGGGGGAGGGGAGGAGGCAGAGCGCGGGAGTGGCACCGGGCAATTTGGTGGCGCCCGGCCACTCGTAACGCCCGGAGGGCCGCCGCGTCCGCGGGAACTTTCTACGCAGGGGCTCGCTCACTCTCCCTCTGGGCTACCTGCGTCCGGCACGGGGACGGCGGGCAAGGGGTCTTCTGCGGCCCCTCCTCCGTGGTTCCCATCTCTGTGCTCGCCCCCTGGGGGCTCCCACCTACCGTTGATCTCATGCGTGGGGGCATCGTTCTTGTTGAAGCCTTTGGACACGTAGAGACGTCGCACTTCCGAGCAACTTTTCGACTTGAGCTCTGCAGCCAGCAGCGCGGCCCTTAGTACGGCCAGGGTGCAGAGAAGCGCCGGCAAGCCGAGCCGTGCCATGGTGCGAGACCCGCAGACGCACTCCCACCTTCGGGACTGGACGGAAAGTGGTGGGCGTGGAGTCGGGGGCTCACGAGTAGAGCGAGAGGGTGAGGGAGTTGTAGTAGGAGTTGGAGGAGGAGAGCGTCAGGAGGAGGATTCGCGGGGTGAAGGAAAGTGGAGCTGGGCCTCGCGCGTCAGGCAACGGTCCCCGGTGCCAGGCGCCCGGCCAGGGTAGGAGAAGGAGGAGGAAGGTGCACGGCCGTAGGGAACGGAGGCGCGGACCGGTGACCTCAGGGCTCCGCGAGGACAGCAAACCGGTCGAGCTGCCCGGCCGGCGGGACAGGGGCGCGAGGAAAGAGGATAAGGTGGTGGCAGGCGCTGCGGGGCGTGTGGGCGGCAGCTGCTGGAGCTCGCTGCGAGCGGCTCGGGCTGACTAGCACTGCTCCGCTCTCCTGGCTCCACTCGGCTCGCTCACTCTGCCGTCGGCCGTGCGACTATGCCCTCCTCAGCTCCGCCGCTGATTGACTGGCCGGCGTGCACAGCGACGCTCGGCAAACTTGGCCCAGCGTGCGGCACACGGGGAGGGGGCGGACGGCGAGGGGGGGCGGAGACGGGCGGGAGCTCGTAGGGCCGGGACGGGAGAAAACCTGGAAGCGGCGTTGGATCCGGAGCGGCTAAATCCACTTCCTAGGGGGCCGCACCAGGCGCGCGGCACTCCCTTGCGATATATGCCAAGCAGGGCTCCTCCCTGCCAGCCTTTCCCCATCCATAGAGGAAAGGCTAATTTCTCCGGAGTAAAGGGTCCAATTCCTGGGGGACCGAGCAGCTGCAGACTTATCCCTAAGTTCACCTCTGAGTCCTAGGCCTTCAGCGCACGGCCACCTGACCGCTGCCAGCGGACCAAAGCCAGGCGAAGCCCTTGGGCCTCTATACCTGTCCCCCACTCTGCTGCCGCCCCGCAGCCGGGAGGACGCTCCTAACCGTCTAGTCCCGGGGCCATGAGGGGAAGGCACTAGCATTACTTGCATTGTTTCCCTGCAGGCACCAGGGGGACTTGAGACTCCGGGCTGGCCCTAGAGCCTCGCCTGGCCTCCTCAGACTTGCTTCCTAACAAACGGTGCTCATAGAGCACCACCTTGTTGGGAACACTGACAGGCATTCTCCTACCCGCCTGGAGTCCTCCCCACCATGCTTGGTTTTGCTACCAGTCTAACCAAACCCTGAAGTGGGAGAAACTCCTCAACTGCTAGGCTGTGGGACAAAGTCAGGGTTCCCCTTAGAAACCTGGCCCAAACCCTCCTTCTGTATGTAGAGAAACTGAGGCCCAGAGAAGAGAAGTGACTTGCATGCAGCTAGGGGGTGGGTCCAGAATCCAGGACTCAACTCTCGCGTCACCTGGAATAAAGGTAGTCCAAGACCCCCAATTCTTCGCCCTCACATCTCTAGGACCCTTAGCTTCCAGAAAACTGGAAATGCGCCAGTCTTCCCACCTTTTAAGCTTTGTCAGATTCCATTAATGAGTGTTTTTGAAGCTCCCAGGGCTCCTTTAATGACGGGAACTGTGCAGATTGGGAACTTGTCATTACCGTTGTTATTGTTACAATCTGCTTTAAGAGGTTATAGTGAGAAGTGCCTCAGACACCTCGGGACTGTGCTGGGAACTGGGCAGATAAAAGGGGCTGGAACTTATTATTTGGCTAGACTCTCAATTCCCATAAAATTACATAGGGTGATGATATGAACCATCATTACAATTATCATCCTCACAGAATTTGTTGAGACTTCCTCCACTGTTGTTTGCAAACCACGTTGACATGGTTGGCTATGAGGAGCTGTAGAAACTAAGGTGGCTGTTGTTTTAAATGCCACTGCAGACTTCTACATTTTATTAACTCTTGGAGATCATCGGCATAAACAGATTGTGACCCTGTCTGTAAGTAGGGCAAGTTCTGTTGGTTGGCAGAACATTTAACTCTGCAACTAGGAGAATTATGCAAACTCAACTACAAATGAATTTCCTGCCATTTTCAAGTGACTTTCAAATAGTACAGGTTTTCCTCAAACTGATAACCATCAGGTCCTCAAGGCATTGCTAGGGCTTAGCTTAGCACTTTTAACTTTAATTAATGCATTTACGTAAAGATGTTCTTTACTAAAGAGAATATAATCTAAGTTGCAGCGAACGTTACTAATAAAAATGAAATCCAGTGACCAAAAGTGAGAAAAAGACACTTCCAAACCATGAAGCCCTAATCAGAAAGCTTCTTTTCACATCAAATCCAGGGGGAACTCATTCTTTGTTCCCCCCATTTACTCTTGCTCTTCCTGTTCAAGTATTATTAACCAAAACTTGAGCCTTTTCCACCAGAAACAGTAACCTCTGGCTAAAAACGAATCTGGACAAGTCTGAACTTTACCACACAAGGCAGGAACCCCAAGCTCTGCTCAAAGGCAGCTCCCACTTCAAAGCCTCCTTTCATTTAAATACAAACTGGGTGAACAACTGGCAATCTATGAAACAAACCCCATCCAGCTTCCTTTTCATATGGCCCATAGCTCCTCCTTTCAAAGAGGCTCTTTAGTGGAGATGTACCCACTCTGTAAATATTCTGAATGCAAAAAATGGATTGCGGCTGCATGTAGAATGCAAGAATCAACAACTTCTCAGGATTATTAACACTCATATAGCACTTTTTTCCCTTTTATTGTGGTAAAATGCAAAAATATAAATTTTAATAATTTTAAAGTGTACAATTCAGTGGCATTTAGTACATTCGCTGTGGTGTACGGCCATTAACAATCTCTAGTTCTAGAATATTTTCATCATCCCAAAAGGAAACCTTGTACCCATTCAGCAATCAAAGTCCATTGCCTTCTTCCCCCAGCCCCTAGAAACCACTAATCTACTTTATGCATTTATTGATTTGCCTATTCTTTACATTGCATATAATTGGAGTTGTGCAATATCTGAACGTTTGTGTCTGGCTTCTTTCACCTAGGATCATGTTTTTAAGATCCATCCATGTGGTAGCATGTATGAGTACTTCCTTTCTATGGCTGAATAGTATTCCATTTTATGGATAGACTACTTTTGGTCATATAGTACTTTACAGTTTGCCAAGTGCTTCCAGTTGTATTCTTGTATTCTTAGAAAATTTTAGTGTTTTTTAAAAATAAATAAGCAAATTGAGTCTCAGCAAGGTTATGTGGCTTGTCCACAGCCCTAGGGCTCTTGAGTGGCTGAATCAAGACTGAAAATTTAAGGCTTTTGACTAAATCCCATGCAGTTTTTTGTTACAAACACTCTGGGTCTCATTTAGGGCAAGGAGTGAATGTGCAACTGCCCAGATCCTGTAGACATGTCCCTGTTTTGTATTAATAAGTGTTCATTGAGCAACTACTATGTGCCAGATGCTGCGCATCCCTAGGAATGAAGATGTACAAGCCAAAAGGAGTTTATAGTTTAATGTACTGGGTAAGACCTATATGCATTGGCTTGCTTAGGTAGAATGCATGTATGGTATACTTGGTTTTCCCAAGCAAAGTGTTTCTCCTAATGTGGCATGGGGGCATATTCACTAGTGGGCAGACAGAACAAAGTATGCACTCACTACTGCTGTCCTCCAAGCCAAGAACTAATTGAATCAGGTCCACTCTCTCAGCTTTGGGAACACTTCTCTTGGCCTGCTGGGGAGCTACCTTGGTTGCGAAATATGGGGATGTGGAGCAGAATATGACTTCCTCCTTTAGAATAGGTGGTTCTCTTGCAGCTCTCTAGTCTCTCCCTCTACCCAGCCATTTCTCCCACAGCCATCAGAATAAGACTTTGACAACATCACCTGAACAATGTTCCACCCCTACTAACCCTGCCCCCTCCCCCATTGTACTCCAGATCAGTTCCCAAGTTGTTCAACAGATCTGGATCTTTGCTATCGGACCATAGTCTACATTACCAGCTCTCTTACTGGCCCTTTCCAACCTTGCTCCATCCTACAGGAACACGTCATCATTCTCCTTCATGCCATGCACTTACTTGCAACCTTACCCTGCCCCTGCTAGGAATACAGCTCCTTTATACTCACCTATCAAGACTTAGCTGAGATATCACTTCTTCTGGAAAACCTTCCCAGATTCCCCCCAAGCAGTGCTAATGGCTGCTGCTTCTAGGCCTCCAGAGCCCTGTCTACACAAAATGCCTGCCAAACTTGCCCCTTACCAGAGGTCATACTTTCTCTGAGGGTTCCTCAGCCCCCCAGCCTTTGAGAACTCTTCTAGACTTTATTTTTATTTGAATATCTATTGCCTCCCAGAGTACAGATTCACCTGGTGGGCAGTTTCCCAAGGGAATAAAAGAAATACCTGAAATCTCCTGATTTTTAAATGTTAGTGGCTACTTCAGAACACTTAAAAGTGCACTGGACAAACTCAACCTATCTTCAGCCTAGATTTTACCAAGTAAATTTCCTCTCCTGCCCCACACTTCTCCTTTTCAATCAATCAAGCAATACCGTCTCCTGACCACTCACTATGTACAAAGGTTGTTTCTGTGAAGTCTCTAGCAACATGAAAAACTAGAGGCCTTTGAGGATCTGGCAAACTTCTTGGGGAGGTAGAATCCATATCTACATGGTGCAAGGCACTGGCAAGCATAACACGAGACAATGCATGTCCCCCAGGACAGTCATTTGCTCAGACCCAGCCCTGCCAGCATTGAAATGCTTTTTAGTATGATAGTATATTGGTCTAATAATCTTGTATTGGGACATATGAATTACATCCATATTGGTCCATAATTAGCATTGAATTATACAAGTTGTAGAACAGAGAGGGATCTGAGTTACTTTCATACAATATGACTCTCTCACTACAGGGAAGATGTTTCTTATCCCCATATCCCTGATGAGATAACTGAGGCCCAAAGAGTAACATGGGCATTCTTATGCAATAATCACATTTCTGTGGACATTGCTATTTTCTCATACTTTACTACTGGGGTAAAGTTTTCATGAAGTATGCAGCTTTTGTAAAAATTGCAACTCGTGTCTCAAGCTCATAGGAGAACCAGGACCAAAGGCTATATAGGAAGGAAGCTATTTAGTCTTCTCTATACCTAAGTTTTTATTTATAGTCTGATTTATAAAGAGCATTTCTAATTACTGAAAAAAAAAAAGAATCCACTTTCAGTAATTACACTTCCATGTGATGGCAAAACGGTTGCCAGAGGTATTCATTACTCTAGCTTGTTACACATGATTTGACCTACAGCTTTAGATGTGAAATGTGTGTTTCAATATAATTGGGAGAGAGTTCCTTCTCAAATTTGTCCACTGGACATAAGTGGTTCATTCATGGAAAGAAAAGTATTTCTTCATATGCTTTTGATTAAATAAAAACACTGATACTTTGCGTTTGGCACTTAGATTGTGAAGGCACTTCTGGAACATTCATTTTTCAAAATTGTTTCGTATTACTCTTCCACATCTTACCCAGCTGATGAGAAAATCATACAGGTAAAAAGATGGTGGAGGCAGGGAACAAAGCATTGTCTGAGCAGGTACTACTAGAATGTGAAATATAGAAGATACCTTGGCATTTGTCTAATCAGTCTACCTCGAACTTAACTTTTCCCTTTGTGTTTGAAATTTCAAGCCTGTGAAAGACTGTCAGAGGCAAAACATAGGTTCTTACTAGAATGGCAGCAGTAGTAATGGTGTCTTTCCAACCTCACTGCTTCTACTCAGGACTTCACTTGAGAGCAAGGGCTCCTAGGTATCAGGTACATTGTGGTTCAAGTTGCGGAGGACACCTAGTGACGTGGTACTGAATATTATATTTTATATTCATTCTCTACCTTGTTTGAAAAAAACAGACAAGCTATCTGGTGTCAGCTTCACTCTCACAGGGTTCCAAGGAGCGGAAGGGCACCCTCCCCAACTCTGGCCCTGAACATTATGAAACCTGTTCCTCCTCTGTGAGGATCAGGAAACTGAGCTGCAAAACCAAGACCCTGTTTAATAAAAAGCAACAAAATGTTTTAAGTGACATGAGAAAGTTCTTAATGAAGTACTAATTTAGCCCAACAGGTTTTTGGACCTGTACTTCAAACCTGAGAAATCAGTATGAATTCCTTTTTTTTCTTTTTTCTCCTCCTCCTCTTCTTTTTATTCTTCTTTCTCCATAGCACCATCATCCCTGCCTTTATGTGAAGAGACAATGTGCATTTTTAAGAAGACCCAGCAGGGAGTAGGCATTTTTATTCCAAAGAGATACCACAGATAAAAAGAGTTGAAGAGAGTCAGGGTCAGACATAGTTTGACATTTGTCATTTTCTAACCACTGATGGGCAATGTCTACGGAATTGCTGCTGTTACTGCTGCTATAACAATAACACATTCAAATGATCAAGGCAACTATTAAACCTGGACAGACATTCTGAGCATCTAGCTGAATCCAGGCTATACACACAGCACAGGGCGGGGTTGGCCTTTCCCATGTCCCTCTCTGCTGACATGTACAAGCTTCCTTTACCCAAAGTGACTTTTCATAATTCTAACCAACATTTTCTTAATTCTCAGAGTACGCAGTGCTCTATTCCAACATGCAGGAGGCTTGTGGGGGAGGAGAGAGGATGCACAAAAATTGGCAGAAATGAGAAAGAAGCTCTTCCCCAAACTGGCACTTCCACCACTTTTAGGAGAAACTTGCCTTTCTTCCCTTGATTTCTCAAAGTCAAGGTAAGGAGGCAGCTAAAATAATATATCAAGAAAAATTTGTTTTCATAAGTCAAATTTCCAATTTTAGAGAATCTAATCTAATTTCTGTGACCCCCCTACTTTTATTTCCTTTAAAATATAGATTCTCGAGTTTCTCTATCTTTAATAAATATGTACAAATTATGTGATTTTGAAAATTTACTAGTTTTTGTCAATATTTTAGCTATTATGAATAAAGGATTTTGAGAAACCCTTCTGAGAGTGCTTGAATGTTCTGTTTCTTGATCTAGGTGGTGGTTACATGAGTGTATACATATGTAAAAATCAGTCAGGCTAGACACTTCGTATTTATGCACTTTACTATATGTATGTTATACAAATAGGTGGGGCTATAACAAACCACAAACATAATTTTTTTCAGTGGAAGGGTTAGGGGTAGTGTATAAACATACAGACATACATATGTCTGTACAGTCTCAAAAAGAATATTTTTTTTTTTAATGAACATCACTATCCTGGTGAAGAGAACCTCTCAGTTTTCTCACTTGCTTTTTTCTTTCCTCCCTAATTGTCCCTGTCTTTTACTTACATCATATCTCAGCTCACTTAAACAAAGGTCTTCTTTCTTCTTGCATTATTCTTAAACATTTAGCAAGAAACTACTCCAAATTCATCACCTTGGAGCTCTCAGGTGGCATGGGTATGGCCGATGACTAGAATGCAGTGCTGAGATATCAAGGCCTGCTCAGGATGCTCAGGAGCTAGAAGATCTGGAAGCATGAATGCAATCAAGTCCTGGAGGGAGATCTGAGGATGAAGAATGAGGAGTAACTGCATATACAAAGTACCACGGGGACGAACTGGTGGCATTACCAGCTATAGAGCCAAAAGCAGAAATCCAGGTGAAAACTACTTAAGTGCAAAACAGTTGGAAAATAGTAAGGAGAGTCAAGGCTAACAGCTACAGATTATGTAAGGGGCATGGCCCATCTTTGTTAATTAGGAGAGGCTGGGTGCCTGGCTGTCAGACTGTATAATGGTAATAGGATGAGATGGTCACCTACTCTGAACTGAATATTGTTAGATGCTGCACTTTTAAGACCCAATACTTGCTTGGCTTCTTTGTTGTTTCTTTCAGGCTGATGACCTACTGTAGATAATAGCTACTATTTAAATTGAGCTCTTCTCATCTATACACTTTCCCTAAAATATTATTTGTCACCTTTTGAACTCTGGCTATATGTTAGTTAATCTTTGCAACAACATCATGAGGTAGATTCTAAAGTCATCTCCATTTCACAGGAAACTGTGAGGAAACTGAGGCCCAAGGAGATTAAATCACTTGGTGATACTAAAGCCCATGCTCTTGATCACCATGCTTGCCATACAAGACTATTTGTGCCCCAGTGACACCCTGTTTGGTGTTGGGGCAGCCAGCAGTCAGTCATGGCCTAGACCAACGAGCTAAGATGCTAAAATGCTTTCTTTTCTTCTTTTTTGAATTAAGTTGAATTTCACATACCTAAAATTAACCATTTTAATATGAACAATTGAGTGGCATTTGGTGCATTCATAATGTTGTATAACTACTACCTCTTATTAGGTCTAAAACTTTTCATCACCCCTAAAAGAAACTCTATACCAATAAAGCAATAATTCCCCATTTTCACTTCTACCAGCCACTGATAACCTCTATTTCTAGGCTCTATAAATTAGCCTATTCTGGACATTTCATATAAGTAGAATCATACAATATTGGTCCTTTCGTGTCTGGCTCATTTCACTTAGCATAATGTTTTCGAGGTTTATCCATGTTATAGCATGTATCAATACTTCATTCCTTTTTATGGCTGAATAATAGTCCATTGTATGGATATACATATTTTATTTATTCACTTATCGGGTGATGGACATTTGTGTTGTTTCTGTGTTTTGCATGTCCAGGAATTTATCCTAAAGAAATAAGAAAAGAGATGCATAAATAGTTATAAAGACCATCATTGTGTATATATACCACAATTTGTTAATTCATCCATTCTCTGATGGATATTTGAGTTTTTCCACCTTTTAGCTTTTGCAAATAATTTTCTATGAACATATATCACATGTATTTGAGTACCAGTTTCCAATTCTTTTGGATATTGACATACTTTCTTTATCATGGATTGTGTCCAGATATTATAAGAGAAGTCTCTATCATGTTGCTCTCTGTGGGGCAGTAGTTGTGTAGCCTGTCTTTGTCAGATCTTGGAGAATGGCATGGTGAGATGTCATTGGGCTGTGAATCCAAAGGCCTTTGACTGAGTTCTAACTCTACCATTTACCAGTAATTTGACTCTAATTTTCTCATCTCTGATATTTGAGCTCGAGAATTCCTTCCAGCCCTGACATTTGATTTTACCCTGGACAAGATCCTGGCCCTCAAGAAACTTATATTTTTACTGAGGAGACAGGACATTGCTTGACAATTGATAGCCTATGTGTGAAACACCAGTAAATTAGTCTTACATGTGTTTGGAGAAAGGAGTTTTCCTTTGTTCTACCTACTTTTGTTTCCTTTGAGTGGAGTTCTACCTTCTCAGTTCAGCATGAGGAAGACTTTTTGATGATTTTCAAATTTGTTACTGCAATAGCTGCTGATGCTGCTGCCATTAATTTAGATGTCTTGGACACTGCTCCAGTGAGAGATTACCCATAGGGACCAGGGGCAGCAGTGAAAACAGAAATGTTATAAAGGTTGAAGTACTGAGCTGTCAGCGATACCCAATTCTGGCTGCACAAATCTAACCCTTTACCAGGAAATGAGGAGCAGCTGACCACAGTCCTCTCCAAACCTGGAAAATGGCTGCTTCCCTAATTTGAAGGAAGAGCAGCAAAAATTCCAACTCTTCCCCAAGCCTGTGAAGAAACGCTTCTCTATTACCTGCATCACAACTTCTCCATTCATTCTGTGAAGAAACACAGCTACAAACTGTGCCTCAGCCTCTCCATTCATTGCCATGTCCCTTCTTTGAATTCTATTTTAAATGTTACTTGACAATTGGATAAAATCACATTTCAAAGAATGCACTGGACAACATGCAGCAGGGACCCATTAAAACACTGCTTTGGTATATACAAAAATATACTCATTTTCACAGATTTAAATATTTCTCAGCTGTCTCCAAAGGACTGCATGGCAGATGGTTTCAAAGCGAGTCACATTTACAAACAGCAGACAAAAATATTATTTAGCAGATTCTCTAAGAGTTTTTCTGAGCCTTCCAGAACCAATATTTTTTCCATGGGCTCTTTTATTTATTTGTAGAGGCCAACGAAAAAGTGTCTCTACTTCCTAGCAACTTCTGTGTGTATATTTCCTGGGATTATAAAATATAAGAGCAGAAAGTAGTTTTAAAGCTATGGAGCTGGCTCTTGTGTTATTTTAGAAAATATTACCATAGCCTGAAAAATATGAATTATTAGCCTATCATAAACATGAAGCTAAAAACCAGGGTTGAGAAGAGGAAAGGGGTTATATGGAGGAAAGAGAGAAATAAGAGAACAAACTGATAGAATTGTCACAGAAGTTATGAATCATGTACACAGACATTTAATAAAGTAAATTATACGTTGCTTAATGTCATCGAAACAAGGAGCACCTCCTGGACAACTCCCTTGCTTTTCAAGTTTTAAAAAATGTCACATGTCAAGTGCATATTATGAAGAGAAAATAAAACACAGTGTGGCCTGTCCTCCAGCAGCATCTACAGTTGGCAAGGACTAAAACATTAACTCACAAGGCAGGCAATGTGTGTTTGATTCAGATAGCCAGTGATCCTCATGATTAGAGGAGGGGTGAGGCCACTGGGCCTTCTGGGGCCAGGTCCAGGCAAGGGGAGATATCTACACTAGAGAGACCTCAAGGGAATAGGAAGAGGGCAAAGGGCATGTCAGATAAATAGAAGGCCTAGAAGATAAGCATTTAGGTATGGGCAGAGGGCAGAGAGTGGGAGACATTTCAGCTTGGGGAAAGAGTGGAAACAGAGGTAGGGAAGAGCAAGTGAGCCAAAACTATGGGGTTGGCAGCATGGAGTCCTGTCTGGCTGGAAGGAAAGGATTCTTGACAATGTGTGATCTATCAGATTGTTCTCTTACTATACCTGTGAAGACTGTCTTCTTTTACTGTTATCCTTACCCTGAAAACCAACAGTATTTACACCATCTTTAACATGTATTGACAAGGAGAAGAAAACGCCTGAGCAAAACAACAATATACCTAGCTCAGTGTCTGAATAACAGCACAATTGTGGGTTGTCAGAGTGAAGCCACGCCACAAGGAGTTGGTGCATTCTCATCTCTTACAGTGAGATGTTCCTGTGTATTCCTCCCACTCATGTTCCAGAATTTTATTTATAACACTTTTTGGCCTGCTCTTTAAAGTATCTGTGTACGTGCCTCTGTGTGTGAGAGACTGACTGAGAAACTAAAGTACTCTCTTAGGTTTTGAGCTTGAAAGCAGGCCCTACATACGTTCCAAGTAGTATAATTATGATCTATTATGCATAAGGAGAAGCAATATAGACGGCACCCCTCTGTTCTGGCTGCACCACCTTGCATAGCTGCCTCCTTTGCTAATATCCATGGTCCCAGCAAAGCTGCTTGTCCCCCAGGGCCATGGGGCCATCTGGGGATCTGACTCACTGCACCAGAAGGGGCTTCAGAGAGCCACCAGGGCCAGTCCCCTGATGCCAGGCAGGTCCAGGAGCAGACTACCCAGACAGGTGGTCAAAGGTGTCAAGAGAGAGGTAGCCAGCCCAGTGCTAAATGAGCCTGACAGGCACAGAGTACTTCCCCAGATCCAACAGGAAGGAATGGGCCTCCTTGTTCTTGTTTGTGGCCCGGCGGTGGTGCTGGCGGAGGAGGTGGTGGCAGCAGGCTGCGGAGAGATGGAAGAAGAGGAGGCCTGGGCCACGTGAAAGCCTGGAGAGGGATGGAAAAGGAGAAGGCTTGGACTCCACTGAGGTCAAAGTGAGCTCAGGCATCTTCTCTGGGACATGGCTACCTTTTCAGCCCAGGCCCAAGCCTGGACAATCACTTGCCCTCGCGCTGCCGTTGCGGGCTGGAGGCTTTTTCTTTGGCCCACAGGGAAACACAGAGCAGCCTAGTACTTTGCCTGGGGCGGGATAGAGACAACTGAGGTTTGTCTTCTGTTGTCTCATGGTCTAGGTTAACACATTTGCTACTAGAAGACAATATGATGCGGAAAGAATCCTTGATTTGGAATTGGATACACTTATGTTTGAATCCTTTCTTGACTATTTTGTTCATATGTGATCTTGGGAAAGTTATTTATTCTTTCCATACTTCAGTTTCCTCATCTGGAAAATGGGAATAAAAACAGTGCCTTCCTCAAAGGGTAATGCGAAGATTAAGTTATGTTTAACATAATATACAAATAACAAATATTAGCTGCCTCCATTTTTTACCTCAAAGTACCATACTGATATAAAAAAAAATTGATTTCATATAACATGAAGAATCCATCTCAATTTCTATTGCTGTAAATATTGCTTTAAATAAATGTACTACCGCTTAGAGGTTTAGCCAGCATTTTGCTATAGGGAGATGTGGTTGTGATGGAATGTTTTAGAGTAATATATCTCATTTATATATTTGGAACATTTTATTCCTTTGGTGCTTTCTTTTTCTGTGTCTTCTTCAGATTTATTTTTCATCATCCTGCAGAAGAACTTCAGGTTGGACCCAGGCTCCTGGGTAAGTTTTCATTATTGCCAATTGCAGTGGAAGAATGCTTCTTGTTTTTGCAGATTAATGTTTCTGAACAAATAAAGGACTGATAGTACTAATTGTCTTTATTTAACTTAATAATTATCCTTTCTATTGTGGTAAATGAAATAACATAAGGTGTCTGACATAGAATAGATATTCAATAATTAGCAGCAGATGCTATTATTATTATCACTTCTATTATTATTGTCAAGCAGGAGATGATAGGAGAAGACACTCAAGAAGAGAACTTTATCATTCCTATTACTGACAGAAGTGCTGAGTTCCAACTGGATACACATTACATCAAAGGCCTATTCAGTCATCTCAGCAAGATATTGACATACCCGTTCTGAAGTCAATGAAGTCCCCATAGTTGTCAGCTTGATCCTTGTGCCTGAGACCAGAGAGAAAGAGGAGGCTGGCCAGCCTAAAGTTCTTTTTAATTGTTCCAAACAAAAGGTAATGAGAAAATGGAGAGCAACTTTCTGGGGAGGTGCGGAGACACAAAGGCAGGGCCCTCCCCTCAAGGAACTTAGAATCTCCTTTTAGCTCGCTCCTCTCCTTATTATACTCACTTGTATGTTGCTTTGTAAGTGACCTTAAGTCTTTTCACAAGGGAGTCACTTTGAGATCACTAATTAGGCCTGTAAACCCATTGGAGACAAGGGCCCCTGCCTTTTATTTCTTTTGTTTTCCTCTCCCTCTCGCAGAGACTAGAATAGTACTCAGCACATGGCGCAGCCTCCATAGAAGTTGCTGACTGTCTGACCTTGGGGACTTGGTCAACAGGCTAGTTAGAAGCCCCAGCGTAAGTTGTGTTAAGTGGCATTCACTGGTGGTAGTGCCTGTCTGGCTGACTGGCTGGTGCAGACAGAGCAAAAGGAAGCACAAAGGTCAAGTATGTCAAGGGCAGTTCAGTCAGGAAAGCCAGGCCACGAGCAGTCAGGCTGGAGGAGGTGGCCAAGCGGGGATGGCTCAGTCATCTCCTTCAGTAGATTAGATATAATTACCCCTATAGCATGTGCCCAGATTACCTTCTGTGGAATTGAGTCTGACAGCAAACTGCCTGTTAAAAGTGATAGAAACTAAAGGGAAGGAAGAGGTGCAGGGGAGGGGGCGGTTTGAAAAGCTTGACCTTTTAAGATATTTTAATCTGTAAAACATTTGATACTTTGGGTTGCTACTGTCATCACCACAGTTAAGACACTTAGCTCTATGGGGTTTTGTGTGATATTTCCTTCTGCTGGCTAAGAATTCGTTGACCATATACACCAAAGTACAACATTCTGGTTGATAATGGAAATTCAGGGCAGCTTTTTGTCTCCAGGAAGTAGAGGGGAGCATACCTGGAGTCAGGAAGGATTCCTAATGGAACCATTGAAATATTATGTGACTTAGAGACTGTCATGTCTCCTAAAATAGGTTTAATTTCCTCTTCACATAAAATCATAAGAATGGAAAGTCATTTAATCAAGTGAATACCACTACAGCCAGTGCCCAGCCAAATCTGAAAGTCTGGGAACAAAGTTCCTAAGGCCTGTTGGAAAAAGAGAGCAGATTCAATCCACGTGGTTCCTGAAAGAGGAACTAGAAACAAAGGGTAGAAGACACAAGGAGGCTGATTTCAACTCAATATAAGGGAGAACTTTCTAACCCATTAGAGCCATTAAAATCTAAATGGGTTGCCTCCCAAGGTAATTAGTTCTCCAGTGGTTAAGTGTTTAAGTTTCTGATTTCATCCTCCTAACCACATATCCTGCTTCTCTGCCCAAATCTGCAAAACCAAAGCCCTAACTGCCCCTGACTTAAAGTGACTAAATAAGAGACCATGGCATCCTAACCTCTGTGGCTGTTGGGTCCAGGGCCAACCCCCAGTCTCAGCTGGTACAGTGCAGATTTCTTTCCCTGGAAATCAAAGTAGGGTCCCCCAAGACAGTCTTCTGCAGGAGGCATGGCTCCAGACCAAGCACTTCTTGAGGTGCGTTAAGATACTCCTGCTTTGACCCTCAAGGAATTGGGCACTCTGGGTATTGGGCTTTTCTTCTGTTCTTGGGGTTTCCAGGTGCCAGGGGGGCCCTTGGGGCTGGGCCAGCCAGGCCATACACAGCTGTCCATCCCACCTGTTTAGCCATTCTCCCAGGCAAGTCCTTTCTTCTTCCTCAAGGAAGAGTTGCCACCAAGCAAGCTTGGCAAGTAAATACAAGACGTTTACAAATCCCAAACCATTTTTCACTAGCTTGCTAGTCCCCTAAAGGTACTCGTAGAGTAAAAGACATGAAATTATCATTCTTGACCTTTGACTCCACACAAATCATCATTTCCTTGAAAGAGTGGCTATTTACAAAGCAGAATTCAACCATTCTGGCCTGAGAGACTCAACCTGGGATGTGCACTTTAAGAGGCAGATTTAGAGCTCTAGCCTCAGTTCCATTTAAGTTTTAAGTGCATTCAGTCCTTAAATGAATACTCATTTTAAAGAAAGCATTCAAGACTTTTGAGTGTTACTTTCAATAGTAATACTTTACGTTTTGGAGGGGTGCACACATCGATTTACAAAGCATTTTTCAGCACCAGCACTTAAAGGAGCAAAGAGCGCACCCTGGAACATATGTGCTCAATGAATGTTAAAATCACAACTGAAAACTCAGATACCCCTGTCCTATTGAGGTGCAGGCAGATAGGGTATTGCCACCCACTCTCAGTTTACTGATGAGGAAACTGAGGCCTACAGATGTTCAGTGACTTGTCCTTTCACCTCATCTGCCAATCTTGTACTAAACAGAGAAAGCAGAAGCCATGAAATTGAACTGGCTTCCCTTGCTGTTCTGTGTAAGGCAAGTAAGGCTTCACCGTAATCTCTTCATATGGCTTTGCACTCTGCCTTAATCTGAGCTGCAGAGTTTTGGTTGTCTAGGAGGTTTGGGGTCTGAGATGAGTTACACCACCTTCAAATATTACCATAGAGGTAAAAGAAACACTTTTGTAAAAAATTATTTTAGTAACTCAACAACCCGTATATTTTCCTGAGTTTCTTGGCTTTTTTTTTTTTTTTTTTTTTTAGATTTGAGAAAGACTTTATTATTGTCATGTTCTTTTTGGTTTTTTAAAGATTTAAGTGTTATTTTTTAAAAGTTTTTTTTTCTTTTTCTTTTTATCCTTCTCCTCTTCTTCTTTTTTTTTTTTTTTTTTAAGAGGGAAGACTCTAAAGTTGGTGCCCAACTTCTCTCGCTGTCTTTTAAATAAACCTGTCACCTGCACTCCTGATTCTTTATTTCTTCTCTGGCTGGCTCAGGGCCCATTTCAATGCACTTCCAGGAGTAGGTACAAAGACCTTGTGGGTCCCCTCCCAGCCACCACCACCTGCCCTATGGCCCTTGAGGACATCAAGAGCTTCCTTTCCAGGAGTTCCTGTGAGAATAGCAGAGCTAATCCCCAACTTGGGGCAACTATGTTCCAGGGCTGAGCCTTTCGAAGGAAAGCTGTGAGAGTGGCCCCTATATATTAATGGACAAGAAGAGGTGACATTAATGGGACAGCTTTCTTGGGGCATAGCTTGAAACAGTCAAAGACAAGAATCAGTGGAGAATCTACTGAGGAAATTCTTCCAATGTGGGTGGCAGAGAGGATGTTTGAAAGTGAGACATTACCATTTGTTGAGGGCCAGTTAAGTATTACTTATTTGTTTCTAGATTCTTTCTTATGTTATCTCCTTTAATCCTCTTAAAAACTTCGTGAGATAGATGTTACTATCCTCTATTGCACGAATGAAGAAACAGAGGCCCTGAGAGGAGCAGGCACCTGCCCAAGGTCACACACCTGGTTCTCTGGGTATTCCTGTGTGTCTAACTTCAGTGCTCATGTTCTCAGGCTTTGTTGCAGCGTGCCAGCTGCCCCAACACTACCTGACAGGGAAGAAGGAGAGAGGAGATATCAGAAGCTGTTTTTCCTTCCTGGGTTTCTGCAATTTCTATGTGTAATACTGAGCCAGGGAAGGTCTGGAGCTGCTCTGCTCCTCTGATTGGTGCTTATCGACCTCTTCCCTTGTTGATCCCCACCCCAGGAACACACAGTCTTTAGTGCGGATGTCTCCCCAATTCCCTTCCCCCTCTCCTACAAGCTAGAGCTCTTATCCTAGAATTCAACCCTCCCCGGAAACAGGAATCTATGAGCTAATGTGTTAATCCTCCTATTCAAAAGGTTGCTACCTCCCTACTGTGAGGACCAGCGGCAGTCTATAACCTGCTGCATACAGTATTTCTGTCCTGGGGTAAGCCTTGTTCCAGCTTAATTATAGCACAAAGGGGAGTTTAGACCCACTCATGCACTTGTTTAAATTTACTGGGAGCAAATGGGGCTAGGAGATTTGGAAGGTAACAACAGGGTCTCGACTTCCAAGTTACTGGAGACCACTTGATGGCCAGGGCTCTTAGAGAAACTAAGAGGGCATAGACAGGAGGGTCATGGATGTGAGATCTAGACAGAGGGATCCCTGTAATGAGCAGGAGAGTGTGGACAAGTTACCCTACCCAGGGCCAGGACTGGTCTAGAAGAATGTGGCCCTCCCTATGGCGTGCCATGGGAGCCTTTACAAATATCGCCTTTATTGTGGTAACCTTTCTTGTGTGGTAAAGAACAGAGCTCCTGCTTCAACCAAGCAATCCTGATTAGGCCAAGAAAGAAGGGAATTGTGGGAATAGGCAGCAAGGGCCTTTCATAATGGTGGCAGACACTAAGAAGGGGCAGTGATGGCCTCTGTATCTGGCAGGGGCTTCCTGAAGGATATATGCCAGGTATAGTTATGGGTACTTGCTCCTACTTTGCTGAGCAAATGACACAGAGGAGAAGATCTGGCAGAGGATTAGTGCATCACATTCTGCTCCTTTCCTGCCTTTCCTCAATAACTGTGGCACAGTAGTACCAGGAGAAGGAGAAGAAGTGGGCCCTGGTCACTAGACCTTGGAGGCTGCAGAAAGGATCAGTGATTGAAGAAATAAGCACTGGACTTGGAGTCAGGAAACCAATCTCTTTCAAGCTCTCTGGCCCAAGGTTTTTCTTCATCTATACTCTAAGTGGGTTGGACAAGCTCATTCCTCGGGACCCTTCCAGCTCCAGTATTCCAAAATTTACCTCCTGAGGAAAGTTTCTAAAAGTTAAAGATAGTACAGGACATGAGATTGGAACACACAGAGGATGTTTCCCCTGGTGAGTCAAAACTGGTATACCATGGTGGTTGCCGTTGCCATGGTAAGCAGCCTTACCCCCACTGTTCACCCCTCCTGAAGCACTCATGTGAGGCCATGGCTGCCCCTGAGGGTCCCTGGGGCCCACTGAAGAGCACAAATCTATTGTTGCCCTCTAAAGACCATCTGACTGACAAAAGGCCCAGGATCCTAATGAGCAAGCTGGGCAGAGTGGGAAAAAAGTGCACCAAAATACACAGTAGTTATAATAATCCTGAGATTAGAGATAATGAATTTTTTCTCTTTTCTTTATCTTCCAACTTTCCAGGAAGGTGGTTATATCAATTTTTCTAAAAATTGCTTTGCTAAAAGAATATTTGCTAGGGGCCATGAACTATAGATAGCAAGGTGATTGCGACCTCAACTAGGCTGAAGTTCACTTTGAAATTGTACTGTCCAATATGCTAATATTAGCCACTTATAGCTATTTAAATATAAATTGAAATTAAGAAAACTTAAAAATTCACTTCGTCAATTGCAGTAACCACATTCCAAGTGGTTAGTAGTCACACGTGCTAGTAGCTACTATATTGAACAGCACAAATATAGAATATTTCCGTTATCTCAGAAAGTTCTATTGGATAGTGCTACTTTGGAACATTTACGAAGATAGATTTGAAAGTCAAAGTTATATCAAATGTGTGCTAACAGTACAATGGCCCTATAAAAAATACCAAATGTCTTCAAAGCACCTATTTGGAAACCTTTGCTTATAGTAACATGATTGGTCCACTTTATTTTCTTATAGTAATTCAAAGAGGTGAACCCAACTTCTCTGGGCAACACTTGTTAGATGTGACTGTTACTGCCTGACTGAAAGTAATAAAACCATATTTCCTGAAAGCTTGATCTTACTGCTTTTAAGGTAGTAACTGACCTTGACTCATTTTTCTGGATCCCAGTTATACCATCATTCTATAAGACAACCAGTTCATTTGAGAGGTGGCTGTTTTGCAAGATGAGTGAGATCTCCTGTCGATCTTGAAATGCCTGATAGGATTCCAAGACTAGTTGTTGCCTCCACACCATACTGACAGAAATCTAGGCCTTATAGCAGGGAGTAGGCATATGGGGTATAGTGGAGGTGGAGTGGGAATGGGGTAATAGCCCAGACAACAATGGCATTTGACTATTTCTTAATGCTTTTAGGAAATAAAAAAGTCTTCTTTATCAGGAGATTGGGAGCCCCTAGATATCCTGGTCTTTCCCTCTGATCCCTCCCCCAGCTAAGAGAACTGGACTCTTGCTGCGTTCTCACCCATTTAAATGCCTCAGTCCTTTTAAACATCATTAAGTGGGCTAGGCCACTGAGGCCAGGCCCTGTGTTAGGAACCATGGGCTCAGAAGTGAGCAAGATCCAGCCCCTGCCCTCAATCAAGTATATCATACTTTAGCAGGAGACGCAGACATCTAAGTAATGTATTTCAACCCAGTGTGTTAGGTATTATGTACAGACATGTACAGGGTGCTGTGGGAGCACAGAACAGAGAATGATGTATCCTGAATGCAGGAATAAGGAGCATGCCTGGAGGAGGTGACATGAGTACTGAATAAAAGATGAGTAGAAGTTCAATAGCCATGAATGAGTAAGAGTTGGGTGTTCAAAGGAGCAGCATGGAGGTATCTAACAGTCTGGACTTTGGGTGCCTGAGCAAAAACTGAAAATGGTTTAATGTGACTCCAGCACAGTGTAGAGGTGGGTGGGAATAGGGGACACCTGGGTGATTGGGTTGGCGCGGCAGGTCACAGAAAAGCCTATAAGGAGTTTAGACTTGATCTAGAAAATAATGGAAACACACTGGAAGGCATATTGGCAAAGATGGACTAGAGGGAAATAAGTCTGTATGGAAAAAGTCAGTGGATTGTCAGAGGCCCTGCTTCTACTCCTAAGACACTTACTGGATTCACTCACTCAAGGTCACTCAGCTTCTAACCCAGTTTTATCTGTCTCTACAGTATATTCCATTGTTTCTGAAAGTGCACTTCAGGTAATAGCCTGGAATCAGCCAATAGGCTAATTTCCATTTATTTAACTGGTTTATTTGAATGACAAGGTGCAAGGCACAGTGCTAAACTCTCTGGGAACTATAAAGAAGGATAAGGCATAGCTACTGCCCTCAACTCTCCTGCTTTTTGAATAATCCAGATATATATCATTGGGTTTGACTGTAATTTAAACCAGCAGTCCCCAACCTTTTGGGCACGTGTTCTTATGATAATCTAACTAACGCCTGATGATCTGAGGTGGAACTGAGGCAGTGATGCTAGCTCTGGGGAGGGGCTGCAAATACAGATGAAGCTTTGCTTGCCAGCCTGCCACTCACCTCCTGCTGTGCGGCCTGGTTCCTAACAGGCTACTATAGTATTGGTCTGCGGATCCCTGATTTAAACAGTAGCGAATGCACCACATCTTCAGGATTATAATGCTTTTTAATAATAACTTAAGTAATACAAATGCTTTTACCAAGAAACGATGTGAGTTTTAGGTAGAAATTTGTTCTACCAAGACTAAAATGTGGTATTTAGATCTTCTGATTGACCCAGAGAAGTGAGACCATGACTAGAAGTCCAAGTGAGCCAGTTTCTTCTGTGGCCTGGGACATATCTCTTCTCTGTACACCAGTTTATTCTTCTAAAAATAAGCAGGTCTAACAGTGCTTCTATATCTGATAAGGCTATGGCTAGAAAATTTACTATCAAGTCTCATTAACTACTTCAATATGCATTTACATATGCAAGACATTTCCTTTTATGTTCTTTCTTCTTTCTTTTTAAACATTTTCTCCTTACTCTATTTCTCAGGAGGATTCAGTTCTCTTTCCCTATATGATTTCCAGAACATTTCAAAACTCTTCAAATGAAAATATGTGAGTCACGACTTGTGGGTAGCAAGTTAGGACTTGTGGGGACAGTGAGAAGGAAGGCAAACTCTGAGATCTGCCAGCAATTGTTTTCCCCCTTGATTCGAATGAAGGAAAAGATCATGTTATTTATACAGCATAAGGTTCCAGATTTTCAGGAATGAAATCTGAGCCCAGCATGTCAACATATTGGTCTGGTCTGTCTTGGAATCTACAGTAGATGGATTTCTTTGTGCTGGGAAACATTAGGAAGGTCAATATTCTTTTCTGATTTTTTTTTCTTTTAAGGAAAGGTTTCATTCTCACACTCTAAAGTGGTAGTATTAGATATCACCCAGATAATACATTCAATGGTCATGCGACTTCAGTTTCAAACATAAAGCCCCAGGGCAAAGAGCTTTTATGTATTCAGTTACATGTTCTTTACTTCACAGATAGTGTTTTTCCACAAATACTCCCAGCCTGGGAGGAAATACAGAAGTGAACAATCAAATGAAATAAAAATAATAGTGATGTTAATAACAAGGAATTTCAAATTGCAAAGAACCTAGAAAGACATAACCTGGGCTTTCCCTATCGCCTACAAGTTGCCCCAGAAAGGGGAACTTCATAGAAGGATCACCTCCTGGCAAAGGTGAGCTCTGAAGTAGGACAGCTGGAAGTCTGCCTCCTGGTCCTGCTATTGGCTAATGTGTAAACCTTGTAGTTATTCTCTGAGCCTCAGTTTCCTCCCCTGTAAAATCAAGGACAATAATACTTTCCTGCTTGAGCTATCTTGAGCACTAAAGGGATAATGTTTTCAAAGTGTCTAGTGCACAGTAGGCAACATTCAGGAAACTTGAATTTCTTTCCAGCTTCTTTAAGTCTTTTCCAGCCCTAAAACACTCTGGCCCAAATCCAGTTCCTTTGTCTTAAGAATCCAGTCCATGACTTAGAAAAATCCCTAATTACCAATCACTGCAGGAGTACACACACCTGAATTGCTTCTTTCAGTTTTCCAAAATGCCACTAAAACTTTCTTCCTGAGAAATATTTGCCCAATTCACCGTCTCTTAAAGTGTGTAGCCACAGCTTTTCTCCTCTGATTTTATTTAACTTCCTTTCCACCCGGCTGTGGCAGAGCGAAGTTTAGGGAGAAAGGGTTTGCCCCTGGAGAGAGCTCCAGTCAGCCTCAGATTCTGCTCCTCCAGGTGTTTCGTTGCAAGCTAAAAATTTAGCAAGTGTTTCCCACGTAGGAAGGGCACATGCATGGCCCATTTTCCAAGCTCTGGCTTTGGGATTAGTATATCCAGAAATAGGGTCCCTTGGGGGGTTGGTTTCTTGGTGGTTTGATTACCGTGGCATGGGTATAGAGGGCTGCTGCATGGTGGTCCTTCTCTGGGAGGGGAACTCCTTGTTCTGAACTCCTTAATTCCAGGAAGCCATCAAATATATATTTATAAAAGTAACATATATAATTTATATATATTTATAACAGTAATATAACCACATTACAGAACCTTTGAAAAGTGAAGAAAAGACAAAACCCCTTCATATTCATAATTAGAACTCCTAAAGTCAGACACCAGTAGTATTTTGCTGGGGTTTTTTTTTTTTTTTTTATCCCTTAGTCCTCTCCCAGTGCTGGCTTGCTTGCTTTATTTGTTTGTTTGTTTGTTTGTTTAGTATGTACGCTTTTTGGTGCCTTACTTTTCATGCTATAAACTTTTCTAAGTGGGTACTTCATATTTATTATTTTGTAATTGCAGCCTACACACACCTAGGGGATTCACTATCACTTATTTTACAATTTTCTGTTTAGCACTCTAGGTTGTTTCCAATGTTTCTATTGTAATTAACTCTACAATGAATAGATATTAGTGAATTAATGCCTTTTCACCCAAATTTATTACTATCTCCTTAAAGTCATCTCCTAGGAATGGAAATATGAAGTTAATGAGTATGACCATGTTTATGGTTCCATGAATTTTTCCCAAATGCTTCCCAAAGTGTTGAACCAACTTACACTCTTACCTGCAGCAGGTGAGAGTGTCCTTTTATCACACCCTTTCCAGCACAGGCTACTATCTTGTAAAAAAAAGTTATTTTTTTTTTCAGAGTATCTATGTTTTGATTTATAGTGAGAGGAATGCTTCCCCTCTCCCTTGAATTTGATTACTAGTTTTTTTTTCTGTTTTTGTTTTTTAAGCAAGCCTTTTAAAGTGAGTGGAATGTGAATGAAGAAAGATGGCCTAGTAAATAAAAACTGGGAGGTTGTCCCAGTAATGAAGGTGAAGGAGAAATGATGAAGTGGAAGAAGTGAATGAAAGTTCTCCATGGAAAGGAAAGGAAAGGGAGAGCTGGGGATGAGTTTGGGAGGAGCTAAATTGTGAAGCCAAGTCCATTGATGTGGTCCAAGCTGCAGGTGTGAGAAAGATGAATTTAGAAGCAATGGTTTGGACCAGTTGAAAGCAAAAAAGGCTGGACTCCAGACCTGAAATCAGCATCAAGGATTTGGCAAAGAGATGAAAGAGAAGTGAATTTTGAATTAAATAAATGACAGAGTCTATCAGGTACAGGAGGGAGGGAATTCTCCACTCTGGCTCCTATTTATTGAACACTTTCCCTGTGCCCAGATACTTTTTGGAGGCTATCTCAATGAATCGTCACAATAACTGAAGGAGAGACGTAACATCATTATCCTCATTTTACAGATATGGAAACTGAGAATATGAGGGGTTCAGTGTTCCAGCCAGGCCTCATATTTATTACAAGTGGCAGAAAGGATGATTGGAAACCATGCCTTCCTACTTCAAATTTAGCACCTTCAGGATCAAGAACAAGATTTGGACAACGCAGGAAGAGAAACAGCATTTATCTAGATCATGGAAGCATGGAGGTCAGGCCTGGGCAGAGAAAGACTAGAGAGACTAATGGCCTACATACCCAAATTATTTTTGGAGAGGTGGCTAAGGGACCCCAGAATCCCACTTTGAATCTGAATAGGTTATTCCTGAAGGCCTGCCCCACAAGTGAGGCCTAACAAGCATTCTAATTTCTAAATCCTCTGCTATTTGAAATCCTAGTGTCTTAGAGCTTTACCCATCCCCTCCTTCAGGATACCAACACCTCTTAAGACCAGCATAGTGAGTGCAAGCACAAAGATTTCTGTCTGCCTAAACATGCTTTACTCTCCCTTAGATCAATGAAAGAATGTTTCTCCTGCTCAACTTCAAGTACATCGTACTCTACCAATTAAAGTGGAAACTCTGCCAGGGTTAGTAGGTTTGTGGTAGACAATGCCAGAGTTAAATTTTCAAAGGCATTTCTCTCCTAGACCCTTATTTCAACTCCTCGTTATTTAACTAAGAAAGTTGGATTTGAAATGTAGATTATGTTTTACTGGTCACCAATACAAATGCATTCATATTTCACCCCTTTCCATTCTGCACAGAATCTTCCAAAGTATGATTGTGTAGTACATGTCCTTTAGAGATATGAGTAACAGAGGTGAGTCATGGAACCAGGAAAATATCTTAGTGTGGCTGGTTTCCAGGCCTGGGTTTCCAGAAGCCCCACACTCAGCACTCAGCAATGAAGAAAACCCAGTTGATCTATTGTTTTACAGTATTACAGTATTACAGTTTTACAGTATTACAGTATTACAGTTTTACAGTATTACAGTATTACAGTTTTACAGTATTACAGTATTAACAGTAATAACTATTATGGTCTTCATATTCATATTGTCATATATATACATGTATACATACCTTATACATATATATACATATATATTTATATGTGTATATATATTATATATATATATATGTGTGTGTGTGTGTGTGTGTGTGTGTGTGTGTGTGTATAAAATCTGTAAGTAAATACTCCAAAATGTTAGTATCACCATGGTATGTTACTGGGTGATTGTATTATAGCATATTTTTTAGACATTTTTTGAGGAACAAGAGCCAGGGTTTTTATTTGTTCACTTTTTGCATTTGAAATACTCCTCGATGACATCCTTAGCCTGAGAGCATTTGCCATAGTCCACACAACTGCAACCAACCACTTTACTGGGTTTTCCCTCTCTGTTGATTTTACAGAGGCCTACCCAGTCCCCCAGTTTCTTGTTGTCATTAACCTGATTTAGGCTGATTTGGTGTTCAGCACGAAGGGCCTCCACAAACTTGACATACAAAGGATCATCACAGTTAGATGCAAGCACACACAGATGGGGATGGTCTGAGACTTTGGCAGCTTCTCAAATTCCCCATTCTAGGCCCTCGTGGATAAGGGCCGTCTTCAGCATCTCTGATAGAGCAATATTAATGTCTGTTACACCTCCAGCATCAGTGCCTTCCTTGGACATGGCAGGTTACAGGTGAATGCACCCAAGTCTTCTCCTCTGCTATACTTGGTGGTAGAAAGGGAAGTGCTAGATGTTTCCTTATATGTACTTTACTCTGTTTTCCAAAATTTTCAATAAGAAGGATGATTTGCTTTGACATTTGGAAAAACAGAAAACATTCAAAGTTGTTTTAGTCAGGACCATCAAGGTGATGCATCACCTGGCATATTTTTATTTCGCATTTAAAACAAGCTGGCCTGGAGATGGGGGCAGGATGGGGAGGGAGATTCAAAGGGAAAGGCTGTTTCATTGAGGGCCTGTTATTTACTAGGTATATTTCTGCTGTTTATTCAGTTCATCTTCCAACAATGCCGGGAGGAAGGTTTTTACTAGCACTAAGTAATACAGATGAAGAAACTGAGGCTTTGAAAGACCATGCAGCATAGCTAAGAACACACAGTAAATCGGTAGAAATTCTGGGCCCAGAAGGCAGGTCTGTCTACTTCAGAGCTTCTGCTCATTAATTATATACCATTTTCCTCCCATAATATATACACTCACATATATGAAATATGATTCCGGGCCTTTCAGATCTTACAGTCTAGTTGAGAAGATAAGATAAATACAAACAAAAACATACAAACCGGCAGTAACTGAGTTCTAAACACTCATTACAGACAGAAGTCGGGTGTATCCCAGCTTGAAAACTCCGCCTCTTGGGCGTTTGGGAATGCTAGGCTGGGCTGCTGGGCAGGAAATGGGGCTTTTATCCATAACCGGCCTTGCCTCTGAAGTCTTTAAGCTTTGACCAGGACTGGAATCTACCATTGCTGTCTCAATTCATCAAATTGCAAATCTAGGTTTCATTCCATTCTGTCTTTAACAATTAGGGCAGTGCTTCTCAAATTTAAATGCGTTTAGGAATCACCTGGGGATCTTATTAAAATGCAGATTCTGAAGGAGTAGGTGTCAACGCTGAAAGTCTGCATTTCTAATTACTCTCCCAGGTGATGCTGATCGTGCTAGATTGAAGACTGGGTAGCAGGCACTAAGGAGTTAAAAGCTAACCCAGACCCAAACCTCAGTCACCTCTATCCCGCCCCAGGCAAAGTACTGGGCTGCTCTGTGTTTCCCTGTGGGCCAAAGAAAAAGCCTCCAGCCCGCAACAGCAGCGGGAGGGATTTCTATCTCTGAGCCTCACCCCAGCGAGAGGGCAAGTGATTGTCCAGGCTTGGGCCTGGGCTGAAAAGGTAGCCATGTCCCAGGGAAGATGCCTGGGCTCACTTTGGCCTCAGTGGAGTCCAAGCCTTCTCCTTTTCCATCCCTCTCCAGGCTTTCACGTGGCCCAGGCCTCCTCTTCTTCCATCTCTCCGCAGCCTGCTGCCACCACCTCCTCCGCCAGCACCACCGCCAGGCCACAAACAAGAACAAGGAGGCCCATTCCTTCCTGTTGGATCTGGGGAAGTACTCTGTGCCTGTCAGGCTCATTTAGCGCTGGGCTGGCTACCTCTCTCTTGACACCTTTGACCACCTGTCTGGGTAGTCTGCTCCTGGACCTGCCTGGCATCAGGGGACTGGCCCTGGTGGCTCTCTGAAGCCCCTTCTGGTGCAGTGAGTCAGATCCCCAGATGGCCCCATGGCCCTGGGGGACAGGCAGCTTTGCTGGGACCATGGATATTAGCAAAGGAGGCAGCTATGCAAGGTGGTGCAGCCAGAACAGAGGGGTGCCGTCTATATTGCTTCTCTTTATGCATCATAGATCATAATTATACTACTTGGAACGTATGTGGGGTCTGCTTTCTAGAAGCTCAAAGCTGAGTAAAGTATTGGGTACACTTTTTGCTAGTCTGACTACCATCCATAACTTTGTTTCTATGGGAAATGATTTCCAATTCTCAAACAGTGCCTGATTGCATGCTGAGAACTACCTGCACAGAGAGGAGGAGAAACAATGTAAGGCAGTACTGTACTCACTAAGAGTCAGAGGAACTGTTTTGAGAATGTGTGTTATAGTTCAGAGGAGGGAGGTGTTGACAGAAGGGGAGCATGAGCTGTGCCTTTCAGAAGGAATAGGATTTTGGTAGGTGGGCTAAAGAGGTATAGAACACTGAGAGAGGAATAGGGTGCTCACTATACATGCTGGGGAAAATGGAAGGCATTCTGGTTGGAATTAAGGGATTTCAAGTCAGATGGGATCGGAATTGTCTACAGATGTTTCATATGAGAGGAGAAGCAGGGGAAAGGGAGAGAGAGAGGAGAAACACAATTTATCATCACTGCTTGGATCTACCCAGGTGGTTAGTACTAGAACCAAAATTTGAATCCAGGTCTGTGTGGGTGATTCTATAACACTGTGCTTTATTACTCCTGCATATGTCCCTGACTCATATTTTGAGCTTAAAAATGCCCAGGGAAGTCCATATTTCTGAATATGTTCCAAGGGTCACCTGGCCCAGGTCCTGAAAAGTCAGAAGCCATAGTGACTCTCTTAAATTCCTAGAGCTGCCATTAAAAATGATCACAAACTAGATGGTTTAAAATGATGAAAATTTATTCTCTCACAGTTCTGGAGGGCAGGAGTCTGAAATCAAGGTGTAGGCAGGAGTCAGGCATCTCCCAGGATATTGGGAGATTGGGAGAAGGATATTGGTTCTGTTTCTCTCTCTTTCTCTCTCTCTCTGTCTCTCTGTCTCTGTCTGTCAGTCAGTCTCTCGCTCTCAACAAAGAGAGCCGGTGTTCCACTCTGCTATGGGACCAGGAAGAGCCAATATCTCAGATCAAGATGATAGGCCATCTGTTGGAAAATTCTCTCTTGCTTTGGTTGGGGGAGGATGGACTTTTTGTTCTATTCAGCCCTTCAACTGATTGGATGAAACCCACCTAAATTATGGAGGATACTCCACTTTACTCAAAGACTACTGATTTAAATGTTAATCTCAAAAAAATGTTAATCTCAAAAACCCTCACAGAAACACCCAAAGTAATGTTTCACCAAATATCTGGGCATCCTGTGTCCCAGCCAAGTTGACACATAAAATTAACCATCCCACCTTCCTTGCCTGTTCCAGCTTCTAGTGGCTTCAGGCAATCTTTGTCTTGGGGCTGCATGATTCTAATAGCTGCCTTTTTATCTTGGTTTTCTCCTCTTTGTGTTTATGTTCCAATCTCTCTTCTTTTCTCTTATAAGACCACCCATCATCAGATTTAGGGCCTGCTCTAAATCTAGGAAGATCTCATCTCAAGATCCTTAGCCTAATTATATCCGCAAAGACCATTTTTTTCCCAAATAATGTCACAATTATAGTCTCTGGACATTAGGACATGAAAATATATTTTGGAGGGGCCACCGTTCAACCCACTAAAGTGGTATCCCCCAGCCGAGGAGTTCTGCTGGAATGGCTACTTCCTAGCTTCAGGTAAAAACAAAAAAGACTCCGAACTATTAATAATAATCCCCTTGCAAAGGGCAAGCCAGACACCATGCAGGCTGATTATTGTAAGTGTGGTGTCATGCTGATGGTGGGAGGCAGAAGGAGCTCCCACCAGGAGGAGCTGCCTGGCCCATCCTTAAGTGAAATGAGAAGGGAGGAGGATGTTCAGAGAGCCTTTTAAAATTTTCCTTAAAACTTTATTTTTATGATATGTTTGTTATTTATTTTATATAAAACTTTCCCACAGTGGTCAGATATAAAAGGTTTCATTTTTGTGTCTTCACTTTTTTATTATAAAAATATTTAACATTATAAGAAATTTGAAAGTGCAAAGACAAATAATTCCTAAGCTGTCTGCTCTAATGCAACTGATTTCTTTTCTTTGTATTCCCTTTCATTATTGTCCACATATGTCTTAGCCCCTTTGTGAAGTCTTTCCTCACTTCTTCAGTAAGCTTTAATGTTCCTTCTGCCCTCCAAAAGCATTTTGTGAATTATAATACCTTTCAGTATGTTTGCATGACTTCCACTTAGACTGAACCTTCTCCTGAGCAGGGAACCATGTATTATCACCTTGGCGTTTCCTATGCATAGCACAACACCTAATACATAAGTTTCTCAAATGAATTAATTCATGTATGTGCATAGTCATAATCATGGTAAACATGTAATTGGTGATTTGCTTTTGTTACTGAGCATCAGGGTACACACATTTACGTGCCATTATTTTTCACATAATATATTTCGATAGCTTCCTAATATTCTATTCCATTAATGAACAGTCATCTTCTTAATCATTCCCTTCTTACTAGAAATGATTGTTTTTAGCTTCACACTATTCAGTTATCCTGAATTGAATACCTTCATATGTAGTGCTTCTTGGGAGATTTTCCAATGAATGAACTTACCAAGAGTGGGATGAACATTTTTTTTTTAAATTCTCGATAACATTTTGCTTCTCAAAATTAAACCAATTTGCATTAACATTGTATAAATCTAACATTCTAACCATAATTCTATCACTATTGTATTTTAAAATTATTTTGTAATTGTTTTCAAATATTATCTCATTATGATTTCTATTTCTTCCATTTGAATTCAAAGAAATTTAGTGAACACATTTAATTTGAGTCCTATATGTAATTCACACTTTAAAACCTAGGTATATCTAGAGGTTTACAGGTCTCCAGGGGTGCATATGTACCTCACATGGACAAGAATAAAAGTAAAATTTAATATTTAGTAAAAAAAAAAAAAATGGCCCTGAAAAGAGAAGTCACCATCTCATTACAGATCAGGCATCATAAAGCAAGACCTCCCTGAGGCACATATGAAATGATCCATTCTGGACCAGCTCTGAGACACTCCCTCAGCCACACTAGTTAAAGCCCCCACATATTTATAGCGAAGAAGAAGGGAGACTAACCATGTCTTTAATAGTGGGAAACTGTTTTACGGCTTTACTGATATTATATGAGCTCTGTCTGTCTTTTCAATAAATTATTTTGCTACCTTCTTGAATCCCTTTAAGCCACTTTCAGTATTTAATATCTAGACATTTGACTAAATAAATACTGACTACTGAGTTTATATTTGGTGCTATTGCTGATGGTCTACATTCTTTCCCGAATATCTGTTTCCCTCCAATATTATTTCCCTTCTGTCTAAAGAACTTATTTCTTCTAGTACAGGTCTACTGACAATAGTTCTCTTAATTTTCTTTTATCTGAAAATACCTTCATCTTCACTTTTTAAGGATCCTTTCATTGGCTACAGAATTTGGGGTTGACAATTTTTCTGTAGGCACTTTAAGAAGTTGTTCCACTGTCTTCTGGCCTTTGTGGTTTCTGATAAGAAGACCATGATCATTTGAATCACTGCTCCCCTATATATAATATTTTGTTTCTCTCTGGCTACCTGCAATATTTATTTTTTTTATCCTTGGCTTTAAACCACTTGATTATGATGTATTAGGCATTGTTTTCTTTATATGTATCCTGTTTGGGTTTCACCCAATTTTGGAAGTTTTTGATCATTATTATATATATTTTTTCTTTTATCTTCTCTCCTTCCATGACAATTACCTATATTTTAGATCTTTTGATATTGTCCCATGGATCTCTGAAGCTCTGCTCATTTTATTTTCTGTTCTTTGTTCTCTCTTTTCTTTAGATTGGAGAATTTCTATTGATCTATCTTCATATCTTTTCCATTCTGCTCTTGAGTCCATTCAGTATTTTTCCCCAGATGCTGTATTTTTCAGTTTAAAATTTCATTAATTTTTTTATAGTTTCTATTTCCTTTCTGGAGATTTCCTTCTTTTTCCCATTCATTACAAGCATATTTTTCTTCACCTCATTAACTACAGTTATAATATTTCCTTTAAATGCTTTGTCTGATAATTCCAACATCTGGAGTCATCTCTGTGTTGAACTCAACTGATTGTCTTTTCTCTTGAGAACGAGTTGGTCACATTTTCCCATTTTTTTTGTTTGTTTGTTTGTTTGTTCATTTTGCTTTTGTATGATGGGTAGTTTTGGGTTGTATACTGGACATGCGAATTGTTAGGTTGTGCAGAATCTGGATTCTAGGATATTTGTCCAAAAATCATTGATTTTTTTTTTTTTTAATTTTAGTAAGCAATTAACTTGGTTAGCCTTTGACCACAAACTCTGTCTCACCTATGGAGGACATTAGCTCAATTATCAGTTAAAATATTTTAGTTCTAGCTGTAATGTGATTTGAGTCTACCTCAGGCATGTAGGGTACAAGGGCCCAGGTATCGGCAAGAGAACTTGGCTAAGTCTATGCACAGAATATGGGAGTTTTCCTATTCTGCTTCTCTCTTCTCCAGGATTCCCTCAGCATTTTCAAGTGACTGTAGTTGCTGTGGGTTCTGACATCTGGTTCTTTAGGCCAGGCAACTGAAAGGTTTTCTATCAGAGTTTTCGCCATCTTGTGCCATGCTGTAACAGTAGTCTGTGTTCAGGCTAAAACTATAAAAAATAAAAACTCACCCCATGCCAGTTCTTTCTGACCAGTTTCAACTCCCATTCAAAATCTGCCTGTATTTTTTTTTTAATTATCCAGAATCTCTAGATATCCTCAGAGTTTGTAGTTGTTACCTTCAGGGAAGTTGTTCTATTAACAGCTTAATCCACCATACCTGGAGTGGAAACACTTTTCTATTTTTGAACTAAAAAAAGTTGAGGGATTTATCCCTTGTTAAAAAATTAATATATATGCATTATAAAATAATATGACATATAAAAACACAAAGAAAAATTTATATTTACTGTTAACATTTTGGTATATTTACTTCATTTTTTTTATGTATGTATATTCAAGTGTGCTTATATAAGCACAGAAATATATATATATATATATTTCTTATAACTAAAACAGAGATACACGATAGATATATTATAACCTCCTTCTCCCCCCAACCCAGTTTAGCAATATATAATAAACACTGAAAAAGAGCTATTCTGGGTTTAAGAATAAAGGGTTGGAGAGTTTACTGAAGGCAGACTGAAAAATGAGAGCTTGGATCTAAAAGGGTATGTTGCTGAGCAGTGGTATCTTTGAGGGTGAAGGCTAAGAAGGGCCTCAGGACTCTGCCTTGTTGGCATTATAGAGAAGGGTAAACAGTGTCTTTTTCTGGGCCCTAAATACCTGGGGAGGAGGTGAGGATTTGGGATAGGGCTGTGGTTTCTTCTGCTGACTCTTGGCTATTAGAGACTCTGATGGGAGAAAGTCCCAGCCCTAGAGTCTGTGGTGGATTAGGTAGGCCACACAGATAGCTCTGCAGGACACTGGGAGTCACTGTAGCTCCTGGGTGGCCCCTCCAGCTGCAGGTCCTGACTGGTATTAAATGCACATGGAAGAGGTGAAGACTGGGAAAAACTGATTTATTGGAGCATAGCTAACAACTACTGCATTGATTTGAGTTTTTAGGTGTTATCAGCTATAGCAGGGGATAAGTTCCTTCAGAGTCAAATTACCTGATGAGAATTCACTCCTTGTTTTTATAATCAGTCTCCATTTGTATAGGTTTGACTAGGGTATTCACTTCTTTTCCCTACTTGTCCATTTTTTACAGTATGTTGAATCTTTGATTAGATCTTTAGAACTGGAGCTTCCACCCAATTTTGTTAATTCCTGACTTCAAACTTAGTATGTTCTAATCGGGGCTCATCACTCTCCTCCAGGTCTTACTCATCTTCTTTCCTTTTATATTTTTGTTCAGGATACCACCCCTAGGTCACCTACTTTAAAGTGTCCTCGCTGACCCCCCTCTCTCTCACTTCTATCTTACAGTCAGTTGCTACATTGTGGTGACTTTTGTTCTATGAAGAGGAGGCACTAAAGGCTTTTGAGTAGAGGAATAAGATGTGATCAGATGTGGGCTTTAGTATAGAACCGAGTGTGTAGGGAAAGAGACTGATGAGAGACAGAGAGACCAGTTTGGAGAACAGCAATAGGCGATGCAAGGGATTAAAGCAGTAATTCTGAAGTGGAGGAAAGAATTTCAAGAGACAACTCATAAATGGAATACCAAAAATTTTCAAAAGCAGTGCTCACTTTGGCAGCACATGTACTAAAATTGGAACTGAAGATTAGCATGGCCCCTGCGCAAGGATGACACGCAAATTCGTGAAGCATTACATATTAAAAAAAATTCGAAAGCAGAGGAACTCTTAAAAATCGAAAAGATAGGTAATATCCAAAATATATTTTTTTAAAGAAAACTTTTTAAATTAAGTATATAATATATACATAAAAAGTACACAAATAAGCATTCACTTGATGAATTTTTACAATCTGAGCACACCTATGTAGCTATTACCCAGATCAAGAAATGGCATTACCACATTACCAGCATCCTAGAAGCCCCCTTAATGTCCCCTCCCAGTCATTTGTTCCCCTGCAAGGATAGTCACTATAACTAATGCCATAGATTAATTTTGCCTGTCTTTTAACTTTATATGAATGAAATTCTATAGTATATATTCTTTTACGTCTGGCTTCTTTCACTCAACATTATGTTTGTGAGATTTATTCATGTTGTGTTTTTTTTTTTATAGAAATAGTTATTCCCTTCTCAATGCTGTATAGTATTCTATGGTTAATGGACCTTTGCATGGTTTCTATTTGAGAATTATTATGAATAGTGCTAGATGAATGTTCTTGTATTTTTGGGGGGGTATACATGTGTATACATTTAGGTCAAGGATATATCTAAGAGTGATTTTGCTTTTTCATAGACTATCTACCTCTATTTATATCTATCTATCTCTGTCTGTCTATCTATCTATCTATCTATCTATCTATCTATCTATCTATCTATCTATGACTTCCATGTAGTTTTCCAATGTGCTTATATCAATTTATACTCTGCTTAGCAATGCAAGAGAATTCCAGTTATCCCAATGCTTGGTATTTTCTGCCTTTTAAATTTTTAGCCATTCGGATAGATATGGTGATGGTGTCTTTTGCTGCCCTTCTATTAGATGCACCAAACGGAATCACATACATTAATTAACTTTGAATTAAAAGTAAGTCAAATAAAGAGTGAGCCTGCCTTCAAACAACTCTAAATCCAGTGAAAGATTCACTGGTATGTAAACAGATGATTACAATATATACTATGTGCTATTATTAAGTATTGACTTATAGTAGAGGGAAGATAATGTTCTAGGTTAGTTAGGGAATGAGTAGTCTGCTCTGTCTATAGTATGGAACACAGATTGGAGAGGCCTAGAGAAAGAAAAGAGACCAGTTAGGAGTCTATTAAAATAGCGTAATTGGGAGGTGAATAAAGAGCAAAGTCCTGGAATTGTTAAGCAGGTAGAATTGATATGACAGAATGGAATTACCAGATGGTGATATTAAGGAAGTAGAATAAACAGTTGGCATCCAATGTAATGTGGAAAATCAGAAAGTTATCAATGGTGATTCCCAGGTTTTGGACCCAGGTGTTTGGGTGGTTGCTATGGTTATCAGTTGAGAGAAGGAAAACAGGTAAAGAAGAGGGTTAAAAGTAGGAGGTAGAAAGATGTATTCAATTTGGACATGCTGAGCTTGAAAGGCCTATGTGATATCTGGGTGGAAGTATCATCAGGAAGCATTTGGAAATATGGGCCTGCAACTCATAAAAAAAAGTGATGGGAGAGAACTATGGATATTATTTGAAGGATATTTGGTGTTTGGGAAGTATTTGAACAATGGGAGTACCTGGAATTAATAAGGAGATGGCGAGTAAGCTTAGGACAGAACCCTGTGGAACACCACATTTAAAGGGCAAGTAGTAGAAGAAGATGACTTTCCCCCAAATGAGACTAAGCATAATTATAGCTGCAAGGTGGGAGGAGAAGTAAGCAGAGAGAGAAAATTTGAAGACATAGGAGGCAGACACGATGAGTCATGTAGCAAGGAGTCAGAAGTGGGGAAAAAAATTGGCATTAAGACACTGCAGATGAGGAGGGACACCCCTTGCTGACACTGGGGGAAATGAAGAAAGAATAGGTTGGGAAACACATACATACATATAGATATGTTTGAAGAGAGGGGAAAGAAGTAAAAAGTTCACACTTAATGGCATATATCTCTGTAAGGATATCAGAAAGGAATCCTGCTAAGAGTGAGGGAGGCAGAGGTGGGGCTGGGGGCTTGGATCAGTCATTATGGTAAATGAGAGGTACAGATGATTAGTGGCAAAAATAAGATTGCAGAGCAACACTGAAGTCTTTACTAAGGTCAGCTATCAAGTAAGTCAAGATTCCCCAAGAGAGAGGGAGCCATGGTAAAAACAAACGAACAAGCAAATCCAGCATCAATCTTTGAGCCAATACCCTAGCAATCCACTTCATGCTGAGCTTCTGGAGCCTTGCTATTTTGTTGAAAGGGTCTCAGGGAAAGTACCTTTAGGTGGAAAGTAAGTCAGACTAGGGGAATTCTCAATGTATTTATGAATTGAATGATGGGAAGGGAAAATGAACTCATGTCAGATGTGATGTCCTTCAGCTAAGTTTCTCATCTGTCTCCCCTCTAGTCACATTTTCCTTATTATACCTATAACTGGATTGCCTTACCAAGCTTTAGGTCTTGGGATCCAGCTGCATCCCTTTTTATCCAGGCTGGTGGTAGCAGTGATATAGTAGAATTCTCAATTCTCTTAGTTGACAACTTGGGAATTTTAGCAATCAAGTCAGAATGAATTCAATTAGCTTTCACCTTTTTGTGCTGTTTTCTGCTGGCTGGAATCCTCACCCAGACATCAGCACATCTTGTTCTTGCATTTGATACTAGTCAGTGGTAAATTGAAGGCACCTTACAAATCATAAGTTACACTTGAGAAACACAGGCCAAGAAGCATCATCTTTCCAATTAGGTGGGTAAAAAGAAAATATTTTGATTTAATAGGACCTCCAATGAAGATCTCGATACACTGTTAGCAAAATTTTGGATGTTAACCAAAATCTGTCCATCAACTTGCAATCTAGCAAATATAGCTTCTGCATGGGAATTTTACTCTAGATGGGACTACATTTCATCCAGGAAGAGCTATCTGGATGACTCTTATTCAAGATGCAGGTGTGTTGGGAAATTTAAGTAGCTAACATTTGTGAAACACTGTACTCTTTCAATGAAAGTTGTTTTGAGAATAGTCTACTATTGTTAACATCATCTTCTTTTTGAGACACTTCAGGAGTCAAAGTGCTTGTTTTCATACTAGTTTTAGGAAGCAAAGGTGTTGGACTGTACCGAGTTAATCCATTTCTACAAAATGCCCAAGAATCCAGCATGAATTGGAAAGTGGTGACAAAAGGGACCATCTGAAGGTTCAAAGACCTCAGCATCAATTATGCCAAGAAATGCTAAGCAAATTAGCACTTTGGCTAATTAAAAATAAACACTTAAAGTAGTTAGTGAAAATGGCCCCTCACCTTGATAAACAGTCAATTTGTCTGAGTAGCATTTCCAGTGTTAATTGAGATCTGGGTGACTCACTGCCACAGTGGCCGAAAATTAGTCCTGAAAAAAAAAATAAAGAGAAGATATTCAGAAGCTAGGTCATGGCTTTTTACATCTGCACACAGCTCCTAGGCCAGCCCTTTAGAACACCAGATGATTACGCTTTACTTCCTGACCTCCCTTCCAAATTGCAGTTCTTGAAGTCCCACTGAAGGGCTTTGCAGGCTGTTTGTTATTGTGTGGAGTGCTGAGGATTTGATGTTTGCCTGAAATGACATCCTGACAGACTCGTTTCCCAAAATGATATTTCACTAAGAAAACTTTTGAAAACAAGGACCAAAATGTGGACATAAACTCCAATGTTCTCTGCAGGCCTAAGACCCCATGAGTGGACTGGGATGGTGTGCAGGGGTAAGGGTAGAGATTCCTATGAACCGAAGAAAATCTTAAGTTTAAGGCAAGGTATATTTTAGAGTCCCTAGGGAGATGTGAGCTTGGGAGACTTCTGACTTCCTCAGTGTGGAAACCATGCCAAAAGTAACTAGAGAAATAAACCAAAATGTTGAGCCTGGCAGCATGAAAGATTGAGTAAACCCATAATTCGGTCATTTGCAAAGTGGCTGGAAAAATCGCCTCTTGTTGGCAGAGCAGTCCCATGTAGGCGATGACATGTCAATAATGAAGTGCCTGTCACACCCACTTGTGCCAGGTCTTTGGTTCTGGATGCCACAAGGGAGAATGTACCATTTAACTTAAGGGCACAAACAGACCAAATCATTTTATGGTAAGGCCTAATCCAGTGCTTTCAGCTCTCTGAACAGGTAGTCTGACTGTTGTTGAGATGCTTGCTTTGCTGTGAACAATGTAGTTGCTTCCATATCTTTTTCCATAAGCCCTCTTCTTTGGGAAACCCCATTAACATGCACTTCAGAGAGTCAAGTCAAAACAGGCCAGAAACTACTGGCTACCTATTCTGTGTTCAATATGGTACCAGGCACCAGAGGAGAAGTAGTATATTACTTTGTTGTGAGGAAGAAGAGAGACACAACATAATTAGAAAAAGTTATGACAGAGCATAGACTCAAGCAATGGATTTCACAGTGGCAGAGGGTTCGCATTTCTGTGGAGTCATAAGTTAACATTTGGGAAAGAGATGAAGAGGGTGAAAGGCATTTCAGGTGGAAGATTACAGCATGAGCAAAGATGCTAAGGCAGGAATGAGCATGGCCAGTGCAGGGTCAATGAGGATGAAGGAGAGTAATTTTTAGAGAAAAGTTAGAGGTAAAGGTGGACTGAGGGAGAGTGTTCAATGCCACAATGAGGACTTTAGAATATGATCCCAAGACAATAAAGAAGACCATAGAAAGACAGGGATGCCAACAAAGAAGCATTTGTAGCAGATGCCTATAGTTCTGTGTGTTAGGAGTTGGAATTGTTGGGCTGGGGGTGTTGCAGCACTACAGACATTCAGTGGTTAACACTTACCCTAGGCTGGGGGTTTTGAAAATAGAGAGACAGCACTGCCTCTGGCACAAGCAAAGGCTTTGGAGCCAGACACACCTGGGTTCAAATACCCCTCATTCACCACTTATGAGCTATGTAACCATGAGCAAGAAACCTCACCTCTTGAACCTCAGTCTCCTTTTCTGTAAACTGGGACTAATCCTTTTGCTTGCCTCATGAGGAAATGGTATAGATGAAAGGAAGTATATCTATAGCATATAGGCAGCCCCACTAAATTTCTCATGTTCATACTCATTTGAAGAGACTTTTTGAGAGAGAACCAACAGGACTTGGTACCAAGTAAGACTAGAGTTGTGGGAGATGGGGTAGTCACTGATGATTTCCATGGTTCAAGGTGGGAACAAGAGTGGCCTAAATGCCCAAGCCTGGGAAATGAGCTGGTCCTGAGTGGGGCAGTGACAAGTCAAGTTCTATTTTAGTCAACACTTGTGAGGGCAAGTGAAACTACCTCCTAGTCATTTGTTTCATATATATATTCATCTTTATCTGTGCTCAGGCTCCAAGCGGGCCTTGTTTAGAGAAATGCTATAGCAATGCAGAGAAGGTATATTTTTAAATGACAGGTCTAAAAATACTGCTCTCTCTTTGCCCTTTCACAGCTGCAGATTCTGAATCCTGATCCTCACTGGGAGAAATAATAAAATGCATATGTTTATAATAAAAATCATATTTCCCTCTTCCTGTGATGTCTCCCAGTTGTAGGTTCCCATCCGTTTGCTGTTTTACCTATCATTTAACAAATGTATTTTAAGAAAAGTAATCTTTTCCACTGACATGTCTTATAAACGTCACATCCTCAGCTTTGGTTCTCATTGAGGAACAGAGATGCATGTTTTGAATATTTCTAAAAATGCTTTTCACTCCATTCCCAGGCAAGGATTTGTAAATCTTTGGTTAGAGACAGAATATACAGAGAAGGTACTACACAGTGATGTGGGCTAGATTACCAGAAAGCAAGATGAGAGTTTGAGTTCTGAGAAATTAGCTACAATTGACAGTTGAAATATAGGCCTCAGTTTTTGTACAGTCACCACTGAGGTGTACTCTGTGTAAGGCATTCTGAGAAGTCAGAACTTGGGTAATACAAATAAGTAGAGTGAGTTGGACTCTAGGAGATTTTTCTCATGAAGACATTTAGATGGGACTGTTGAAGGTGAGGCCAACGTTGGAGAGTTGGCCAGCCAAACAATCAGTGCAAGGGATAAAGAAAGCACCCCCTCCCTTGGTTTGAGGGAAGAGGCACAATCTGAAGGCATATGGAGAGTAGCTGGCTTTGTTTGGAGATATAGATCTATGAGTAGCTCTATGGAATAAATAAAATGTATATGATGCATTTATTATGGCACCTGACACTAAAGCCAGCAGGACATGAGGGCTATTGTCAAGATCCCTGCCAACTGTGCTGAAAGTCTTGACAGGAATTTGGTTGGGGACTAATAATAAGGAGAAGACATGGGAAAAGTGTAGTATAAAGCAGAACACAGACAGAAGAAAATTGAGGGAGCCAAGCCAGGAAGAATCAACATGATTGGGGAGAAAAGTGTAGGAAGAGCTTTGATTAGAAGACAGGTGAGTAGCAAGTTCACTCCAGCATACTTGGTCATTTCACTGGTTCACTCATTCATTCATTCATTCAGCTAACATATTTATTGGGCATCTACTATGTTCTTAGCACTGATCTAGATGTTAAGAATACAGCAGTGAACAAAACAGAAAAGGACCCCTCTCCAAAAGAATTTACAGACACATGGAAATAGGCAACAAAGGAGACTTCGGAATAAGTCAATAGTATTGGAGCCCAGAATTGGCCTACCTGAACCCCATAACCCACTGAATGGAAGCCTAGAAGTTGTTTATCTCAGTCCTTCCTGGTTGTGATTTGTCCTATAGTGGCAAATAGTGGTGGCCAACCCTCACCCCACCCCAAGCTTCCTGACAAGGCTGACTTCACAGTAGACACCTGACACTGAGGAATACTTCAGGGGGAAAGGTAGGTTTCCTTACTCCTATTTCCTGTTTGCTGTGGCCTGAAATGCCTTTTGCAGAGAAGGAAGCCTAACTTTTCCCATCTCAAGGCCAAAATCTACTAGAGGAATAAAAGCTAAACTAAATGATAAATGATAATCACTATGTAGAAAAATAAGCAGGGAAAAGGAACAGGGTTGTAAATTTAAATAGAGGAGTCAGGGAGTCATTTAAATAAGGTACTATTTGTGTGGAGAACTGAAAAAGGAGACAGGGTAACCCATGCAGACCTGGAGTGGGGGAGAAAATTCAAGAAAGAGGGAATGGCCTGAGCAAAGGCTCTAAAGTAAGAGTGTGCCTGGCATTTTCAAGGAAAAATATAGCAGTCATTGTGATTGGAGTGGAATGTATGAAATAGAAAGCAGTATAAAATGGCACAGTGGGAGGCCAGAACATGTGAGGCCTTTGGACCATGGTTAGGACTTTGGCTCTGACACTGAATAAAATGAGGAGCCATGCCAGGGTACTGAGCAGAGGAGTGACATGATCTGACCTACAATTTAAATGGATCGGTTTGGCTGCTGTGTTTAGAGCATAGGAGAATAAAGGTAGAAGCATGGAGGGGGATATTGTCATAATCAAGGCTACAGATGATGGCGATTCGGCCCAGGGTAGCAGAGGTGGAAGAGATGAGAAGTGGTCAGATTCTGGATACAGTTTGAAGGTCAAGCAAACAATATTTGTTGATGGATTGGATATAACATTTATGAGAAAATGAGGAGTCAAGAATAATGCCCAGGTCTTTGATCAATGTTATTGGAAGAATAGAGTTATGTTAAGAGAGATTGAGAAAATTATGGTTGAGTTTGGAGAAGAAGGTAGACAACGATCAAGACTTTGGGTTTTGGTATACATTTGAGAAAATTATCTGACATCTAAGTGGAAAAGTTGAAAAAATAGTTGAATATATGAGCTTGGAATTTGTAGGAGAGGCCTGAGTGGACCTTTGATGGGCCAAAGGTAGAGGCCCAGATGGCTATGTGGATGCAGGGCCTTAGCTAGCTTGGGCCTCTTTTTCTTTACTTCTGTTCTCAGAGTGGGAGCTGGACCTCAGTACAGGATCCATCCTCAATAGGTGAAGCCGACCTTTCTCCTCCCTTCACTGTCTCTTTGGCCTGTCTTAATCTGTTTTCCTCAGGGTCTAGTCTCCCTATGCTACTTTGGCTGCTCAGAGTTGCCCAATTCTAGGACTCTCTCACACGTACTTTTCCTTTAGGAAGCCCTAGGAGAGAAGAAGCAGGCTGGACTCCAAAGCTGGGTGCAGGATGGTTGCAGTAAACCTAGGGCTTCCTCGGGCTCACTAATTATTGGTATTACCCTCAGAAGCAACTTGTAGGAATAAAGTGCTGGAGATACTGCAGTTACTGTGTTTTTTGAACCTATATATACAATTAACATCTTTGGAGGTCACATTTCTCATGTTTACAAAAAAAAATTTGTTTCCTGTGATGCTGTAGCAACATGTAGAAGTCAAGTAAAAAAGTATATAAATATTGGAGTCTTTCTTGGACATTGGCCTGAGTCTTCTTTTCTGAATGTCTATTTTCTATCATGATGCTGTGAGGTCCCATTTGGCACTACCTGTTCTCAGCTATTCCTGATACAGAGGGTCACTTGGTTTTCCCACATCCAAAAAACTCTAGATGGCTCACCTCTATAATTTCTTAGCGGTCCAACTTGGCACCTATGGGTTAGAGAATGACCTGCTGTTTCCTGGATGTATGGCAATATCGCAAATGCTCTTGCCATGTGCCTAGCAGCCAATAAAAGAGAAAATCAAGTTGAGGTGCCCTGGTGTACATGAAGAGGCTCTAGTTACTAATCAGAATGAACCCCTTTCTCTCCTTGACCATCAACACTATTCCTTCACCCTGTTCTTACAGAACGCACATATGTACATGGATATACTTGTAGGAAGCATGGAATTATTTGTTTTCTCACCAAGTTTTTCTGACATACTTGTACAGAAACCTAATGGAGCTTTGGAGATCTTCTGTTTATGAGTCACAGAAAATAACTTTCTTTTCATAAAAGCTCTTTATAAAAAGAAAAAAAAAAGTAGAGCCAATGCCTGTTCTTTGAACTTAAGTTGCCTTCCAGTGACTTGCTGAAACCTGAACCTGGCTGTCTGTTAGTCTTAACCTTGCTTTAGCTTTAAAATTTCAATTAGCCTCTGTACCCAAGAGAAGGACTGAAGTAAATGTCCCAACCTGGACCTGTCTAATTTCAGAACTCAGTCTTTTTTTCTCCCTCATCCCCGCTGCCAAGGTGCCCCCCAAAGGAACTATGAGGAATCCATAGAACTCTATAACAAAGTGGCCATCCAGGGTTTTATAAAAACCTTTAGAGATCTAGGCATAGAGATTATGATGTCTCCTGACAGTGTACGTAAATCAACTAAAAACAATATTAAACTAAAAGTAAATGTAAGGAAGACCAAAAAAGTTCTGTTTTTTCCACAATGACTAACTTCAATTCTATTTTTGAAATGCCAAATCTCAAATGCTTTCAACTACTTTTTCTGAGGTGCCTTAGCTTCACAGGAGTCCTAAGCATGGGTTGAATTTGTCTTTTGGGTAAACCATCCCTGTTGTTAGTGAATATTTTCTGACCATGTTTAGCTTTAAAAGTAACTGAGGGGTAAAATGTGTTCTTGGGATGTCTACCACCACTATATTTTTTGGCTTCCTGGAACAACCTTTAAGAGATCCATTTTCTATATAAAAAGATTGAGCTTATACCTTGGTTTCATTGTCACTAGGAGCAAGAAGGTACCTTCTGTCATAGCTAAGACCATAGGAAACTGCTGATCATTGAATGGGTTGGGAGACATGAACCTTTCAGTCAAATTGGAGCTGGGGTTCTGAAGCAGGTGGACAGACTAGAATAAAGACACCCGTGGCAATATGTATATATAAGGCAGTGAGGCAAAGCCCAGAGAGCCCAGATAAGGGTCCACATCAGCCTGGTGGTGAGGGTCAGCAGTGAGACAGAGCAGGTGGGCATTACAGGATCTCTTTCCAAAACTGAGAAGGAGAAGGAAATGGAAAGTAGTTCCATGAGAACCATACAGTAGGATAAGGGAGAAGGCCAGGGATCCAGGCAAGCATTTGGCCCAGCAAACACAAAACTCAAATTAGAGCACCTAGAGAATGCAGACTAAATGTCAGTTTTGTCCAAAAGTTCATTATATTCTCTGGTATTATAAGAAACAGTCCCAGGATGTGGACAGCCCCAAACAGGCAGGTAGCTAAGTTGTGGAGTTTGGCCTATAGTGAAATTGAGGGTCTGGGAGAGGAACACATATTGACTCTGATTCACTTGGTCTCATGAGACGAATACAAAAGTACACATTTAATCTGAGATACAGATGAAAATACGGTAACTCATTTTTCCAGGCCACCTTAGATCATGGGACAGATCAGGGCTTGAGTGGTAACCAGATGCTAAACATGTTCACAAAACACGCCCTGGCAATGGTGCTGGCTTATCCACGGCAAGGAGTCAAACCATAGTTGGGGCATATGGCATATAACTCTGAGCCCCACCCAGTCTCATATTAAGATCTCTAACCCCTGGGCTTCTCACTATCCCATGAGTCCTGAGCGTTTTAGATTCCTGTTTGGTAGCCATATGGAATTTGGTTTCTTCTGCAGTTCAGTTGTCTCACTATATTTCCTTCAGTGCTTTCTGGTGTGGGTCCTGAAATCATGTAAGAGTGGGTCCCTCAGATGATTACAGGGAGCTCTAGGCTACCTTTTACCGATCTGGCCTCACAAGTTTTGTTTGGGCTGAATGGTAGCTTTAACTTTAAAGCTTTGCAGGGTCCCTCTGCCAAAAGAACTGAGAGCAAGGTCCTCAGAGACTAGATTGGAAGCACTTTAGGGATTCCACGCTGTGTTTGGTGTACTTGAAGTACTTCCTCCAGACTGGTGGTCAACAGGGGTCTCAGAGAAGCCATGTCTTCTGTTCTCTCCGTTTATAGATGGAATTCTTGTTTTCCTGATATATACTCCTCATACTTAGGGTCTCCTTTCTCTCTTTTCTTTGTTCAGAAATTCTTAATCCAATTGATCCAGGGACTTGCTCATTAACTTCTCAAATCCTCTTCACAATTACATTTACTACATGTAAATGGGTGAATAGGTTAAAGATAATACTTATGTTTTATTATTTTTGCTGTGATAAAAACAACAGAAACGTTGCCATTTTAGCAATTTTAAGCATACAATTCAGTAGCGTTAATCACACTTACAATGTTGTACAACTACCACCACTATCATTTCCAAAATATTTCATCACCCCACACAGAAACTCTGTACTCATTAAACAACAACACCCCATCTCTGCTCCCTCCAGTCCCTGGTAAACTTTAATCTACTTTCTGTACCTATGAATTTGCCTATTCTAGATATTTTATATAAGTGGAATCATACAAGCCTTCTATGCCTGGCATTTATCATTTAGCATAATGTTTTCAAAGTTCATCCAAAGTTATACCATATATTAAAATTTTTCATATATTTAAAACACTTCTTTTTAAGGTCGAATAATGACCCATTTTATTGATTTTGTTTATTTGTTCACCTGTTGATCGATACTTGGGTTGTTTCCATCTTTGGGCTATTGTCAATAATGTGGCTATGAATAGAGGTGTACAAATATGTATTTGATCCTTGTTTTCAATTTTTTGGAGTATATACCTGGCAGTGGAATTATTTGATCATATGGTAATATTATGTTTAACATTTGAGGAACCACCAAACTATTTTCCACTGAGGCTACACATTTACATTCCTGCCAGCAATGTATGAGGATTCCAATTTCTCTACATCCTTGCAAACACTTATTATTTTTTCCTTTTTTTTTATTATAGCCATAGTACTGGGTATGATGTGGTATCTCCCGTGGTTTTGAATTGCATTTCCCTGATGACTCATGCTGTTGAGTGTCTTTTCATATACTCATAAACTATTTGTATATCTTCTTCGGAGCAATGCCTATTAAAGTCCTTTGCCCTTTTTAATTGGGATGTTTATCTTTTTGTTGTTGAGTTATAGGAGTTCCTTTTTCACACTCTTGATAATGTCCTTTGATGCACAAAAGTTTTAAATATTGATGAAGTTCAATTTATCTATTTTTTCTTTTGTTGTCTGTGATTTTGGTGTCCTTTTTAAAGAATCCATTATCACATCCAAGGTTATGCAAATTTCCTCTATGATTTCTTCTAAGAGCTTTATAGTTTTAGCTCTTAAATTTAGGTCTTATATCTATTTAAGTTAATTTTTTATATATGATATAAGGTAAGGGTCTAACTTCAGTCTTTTGCATGTGGATACTCAGTTTTCCCAGAACTATTTGTTTACTAGACTATCCTTTCTCCATTGAATGGTCTTGGCATCCTCATCAAAACTCAACTGACTATAGATGTAAGGACTTATTTCTGGGCAAAAATGATACTTTTATAGAACCATTTGTAGAAAGAAAGCTAAACTCACATTATGGTTTGTAGATTATGTTTTGTGTGTGTGTGTGTGTGTGTGTGTGTGTGTTTTCGTTAACAAGTGCTTACTTCTTTAGATTGCTTATTTTTTTTTCTTTTATTCCTCTCTGAAGAAAAACCCTTAGCTCACATTCTTACCTACTTACTTTTGAAATAAAATTATCTAATTTGCTCAGTTTCCTCCTTCAGCAGCTTCATGCAGTTTGGAAGCTGCCTAAACCCTGTCTGTCTCTTTATGCATTGTTGATTTTATCCTCTCTTATGACATCCTTTGGTATAACTACTCCCGAATAATCAGACTTATTTTGACCTCTGATTCACCATCTCTCACCCACTTGTTAGAATCATCAAATCTTAATGTATTAGAGTTGGAAGATACCTTAACTGTATCTCATCCAAAGGATTTTATATTATTCCACAGTGACAAGAAGATGCCTCAGGGACTACAATGGGTGAAGCTTCACAAGAAACTATTTGGGCTCCACCCTTGTTCAGCCAAAGTTTCCCAACTTTTATCTGTTTTATAGATTGAGGCTCAGTGTATGGTCTTGCTTGGAGAAGGGATTGATTGCAGTATCATTTAGGTAGAGGCAATAGAGATTGACTCAGATAATAAGCAAAAGGAAGGGAGGGTAGAGCTATTTGGAAGGAAATGAGAGTAGTTGCAGTAAAAGCTAAACTACCAGGTCTCAGAAAGAATAGAAACAGGGCAGTTCTAGTGATTACAGATATGGGAACTTAGGGACAGTTTTATCAGGCTACTTCTCCTGGGATGAATCAGCCCCCACTGGTCTTCTTCCCTTTGTTACTCTACTTTGCTTCACATCTATAGTCTTTGAAGAGAGACTGGCTTAGCTTGGTTCAGAGAAAGGAAAGAGATCTTCATTGGCATTCTCACTAAAACAGCATGCAATAGGGGAGAGATAGCTCCTTAAAAGAAAATCTAGGTTTTCTTACCAGAGAAAGGGGTTCCTAGGAAGGTAAAACTACAGATATTCACTAAAACCAGTAAAAAAAAAAACGTTTGAAAACTCATGATCTAGATTAGGATTCAGCAAACTATGGCCTATGGGTCAAATCCTGCCAATGGCCTGTTTTTGTAAGGCCTGTGACCTAAGAGTTATGTATATATTTTTAAATGATATTTTTTAATCCCAAAGAATGGGATAAAATATTTACAAATTATATGTCTGATAAGGGATTTGTATCTAGAATATAAAAGAATATTTACAACTCGACAATAAAGAGAAATAACCCAATTTAAAAATGGACAAAGATTTGAATAGACGGTTTTCCAAAGAAGACATACAAATGGCCAATAACTCCATGAAAAAATGTCCAACATAATGAGTCATTAGAGAAATGCAAATCAAAACCACAGGAGATACCACCTCACACTCTCTAAGATGGCTATAATCAAAAAGATAATGACAACTGTTGGTGAGAATGTGGCGAAATTGGAACTCTCATACACTGCTTGTGGGATGGGAAAATGTTGCCATCAATTTGTAAAACAATCTGGCAGTTCCTCAAAATATTAAATATAAATTTATCATATGACCCAGCAATTCTGCTCCTAAGTATATACACAAAAGAATTGAATACACAGAGGTCTACATAAACATCATACATGAATGTTCATAGCAGCATTATTCATAATAGTTCAGAGGTAGAAACAACCCAAATGCCCACCAACTGATGAAACAATAACAAAGTATGGCGTATCCATATAATAGAATGTTATTTGGTCATAAAAAAGAATGAAGTACTGGTACATACTACCCCATGGATAAACTTTGAAACAGTATGCTAAGTGAAATAAGACATTCACAAAACACTACATATTTTATGATTCCATATGTATAAAATGAACTGAATAAGCAAACGTATAGAGATAGAAAGTAGATTAGTGGTTGTCTAAGGCTGGGAATGATGGGGGGAAATGTTCCGACTCCTAATGGGTACAGGGATTTTTTTAAGTGGTGATATTTTTTAAATCGATTATGGTGATGGCTGCAGAACATAATGAATGTACAACACCCCCACAAAATTATATAGTTTAAATGGACAAATTGGATGATATACTAATTATATCTCAATAAAGCTATTAAAAATGAAAAAAAAAAGAATATGCTAGAGATCATATGTGGTCCACATTGCCTACATTATTTACTATGTGGTCCTTTCCAGACAAAGTTTGCCCACTCCTGCTCTAGTTCAACTCTCACAGTTTACATCCAAGGAGGCTGTAACCTAGAGTGTGGTAACTTGCCCATGCTCATTCAGCTTTATGAGTCCACCACTCATTCTCTAACCTACTCCTTGTCAACTCACAGCAGAACCCCAAAATGAACAATATGTTTCCTAAAGTATTCTGAGATGAATTCCCAAAGCCCTGTTGCTAATGGTTTCCCAATACGAAGTAACAAACTCCTGATTAGACTCGAGGAAGTGAAAAACCTTGCCTTCCCATCAGATGTTTCCAGTGGTACCTGCTAGCTCCATGCTACTTGGAATTTAAAAGCATAATTTATTTTCTTTGCTAAAGCCCATACTTCTAAAACCCTGCAACATTTACAAATTGCTTCAGTAGAGGAAATCCTTAGAAAGTGTGCTAAGTAAGACTTTGTATCCCTTATCATAAAACATTTAAAGTAAATTTTAAGAATGGATTTGGAATAGGATTGAAGGGCATTTCATCTTGCTCCTTCAGGATTAAAGGTGCACATGAGCTTCTTGCCATGAAAATAGCCCCACAGTAATGCTGAGCTCTCCTCTAACGTATGCTGGTGAGCAGGACTTTGTGCCTGCCCCTCCATTTCTAGTCTGGTGTTAGGTGCTTTTTGGTTTGTACTACCTCAGATTAAACTGTGATCTTTTTCTGGGGGCAGGAGGATAATACTTCAGAATATTCAACATGTAATAATGTGTTGGTGATGTTATTGTCCTAACCAGGAGTGCGTCCTTCACAGCACCCTATTATCCATGGAATGGGTAGGGGCCTGGAAGCAGAGGCTTGCATAAAAATGCCACTGTTTCTAGAGTCTCTCCTGCTCTGCTTTTGGCATACTTTCTGGCCTCTACTTGCAGTAGGGTCCAGATTTTGCCATTCTTGGGCCTACTCATTTGCTCCCCTCCTTGTAGCAGCCCCAGTCCATTCCATGTGCTCTACTCAGCCTTGGCTCCCAGGAGTGGACTCTGAGTTAGTTCCTCCGTCCCTGATTACTGGAGAAGGACTCCTACAGCCATCGTCACCTCTTTCTCCCACTGGCCTCTAAGCTCAGGGCTCCAGATGAGCACTAGTGTCCATCATGAAGCAAAAGACTGGTCTACGGTCTCCAAAATAGGAAATTTGCTTTTGATACTTTTTCTAGCTTTGGAGTAAATTCCATCGACTGTCCTGGTCACTCCCTTCTTTTCCTTGTGAAGTTTCTGCTGGAAAATTGGTCAGTCTCTAGTTGGAGTATTTTAGGTAGGTTTTCTTTTTTGTTGTTTTTGATTTTTTTTCTTTTCTTTTTTCTTTTCTTTTCTTTCTTTTTTTTT
>NW_011889329.1:1038288-1203331 GCF_000151845.1 Pteropus vampyrus | reverse complement strand
TTTTTTTTTTTTTTTTTTTGAGGCAAAGGAGATCATGGACTCCAATCCATTCTTACATAACAATTGAGGCTGAAAGAGAATGTAGGTCCAAGTAAGGCTGAAAAAAACTGTACTTCTGAGATATACCTGGCTCTTGTGTAGCCTTGAAGATTAGGGCAAATTGTGTCTGGAGCACCCCCAAACTGCAGTATAAAGCCCCAGACACCAGACTTGAAATATTCATTTCACAACTTTCATTTGCATTTTCTGAGGCTGGGAAATGTGGAGACAGCTGAGTTGTTTGTTTGGAGATTCTTCGGTGAAGTTGATGAGCCACTCTCTTTCCAAGAGTGCTTGAAAATGCCAAGAACCTCCATGGATCATTTTGCTACTCTCAATTCTCTTTCTGGGGTCATTGTTGGCCTTTGTCCCAGGCCTCCTCTGGTAGCCAACTCCCTCATTCCAGCAATCATTTCTTTGCAGGAGTTTGCTTCTTACCTTTCAGTGTGTGTCCCGAATATTTAATGATGGACTCAATCCAGTAAAATATTTTTTTTAACTCATTTAAATTACTTAGGAAAAATGAAAGCTGTATGCTGAATAAACACTGCAGTTGTCTCCGCCCAGTCACTTCTGCCTGGAGCCTCTCAGACTTAGCATTTCCTGGGGCCCCTTCCGTTCTGCCTCTCACCTTCCTTGCTGATCCAAGGGCGCTTGGGATTTAACGATCCAGTCCCATGTACGGGACTTCTTTGTTATGTGCTGGGCAACACTGCTCCTTGAGCAATCAAACCTTGAGTTTCTGTATGCTCCTCTTTGTTTCTCTCAGGTTTATTATGGGGTGTGACACCTGCCATTGATTATTTGACCCTGTAGCCCGGCTTAGTTGTATGAGGATGGAAAGAATTGGCTTCCCTCTGAAGGGGAGCTGGGCTGAGGGCTGGCACAAGGCAAAGCTGCAACAGGCTCCCTGGCTCTGTTTACTACTTGCTATTTTGAGACTTTCTTCCCATGGAGCTGTTGCATGACTCCAATGCTAGAAAGAAGTGTGAGATGAGATCCATGTGAGGAAAACATTTTGAATGTGTTGACATATTATATTTACCTTCCAAGACTCTTTTAGTGGTGTCTGCCCAAGCAAACTGAGAAGAAATGGAGATCTGTGGAGATTAGATTACCTGACTGCTTGAAAGACCACCCCACCCCCTGCAAATAAAAAAAAAAAGGAAAGAAAGAAAGAAACGAAGAATAGAGAGAAAAAGGAAAACCTCTTGGTCCCATTTTTCTTCATAGTCCAAGGGAATATGTGAGTTCTCCTCAGCACTTGATCTGTGTGTGTAGAAACAGCCCCAGGAAAGCCCTTTCTTCTCAGTGGTTATTACAGTTGAGACTCTAGGAAAGCTATGAGAAGAGGCTCTTTTTGACTCTAGGAGATTATATTATGGTTACTAAGAGATAGACATTTTGTTCACATAATCCTGACTGCTTTTAAAACAGGAAACACATCCAAGATTTGCAGACAAAAGAATCTACTTCAGCATGGGAAGAAGGACAGGGAGCCATGGGTAATAAACAAATTAACCAGAGTGTTCTTGCCTACCTCCAGGAAAAATAGAAAGCATATTAAGAACAAGAAGAAGCCTTTTAGCCTAACTTTCCCATCTTTGGAGGATTTACTTTAAGCACATCTTTCAGCTTTTTCACCATCCCCAACACTTCCTAACTTCTCTTTGAACAGATCTAGGTGTCTCTCTCCAGAGCCTAAACTGTTTTAATGTGGGCTCCTTTGCCCTGCCTCTGATAAGCTATTCCATATGATTGGGCCTTTTGTTTTCATAGTGCTAGGTTTTACAACTTTCCATTGACTTTGAGTTTCTTATTTTTCCAACGGACTCTTTGGGGATTTGTACCTCTTGCTAATATGCAAATTATTTTCTCAGGTACATCATGTCTGCCCAGAGGATTGCCTAAAACTCTGCCTCCTGCAACTTGCGGCCCCACCCGAGCCACATCAAAGTGTATCCTCTGTGAATCAGGTGCTGCTTGCTGAGCAGTGCCTAGACTCACAAGGTGGCAGCTGGCCACGGTTTCTAGCGTGGCCTCTTGAGGCAACTATGAGCACAGCATCTGTGGATTGCTTGCTGAACCTTAATAGGTGGCCCTAGAGGGGCACAGGCTGGGGCTAAATTTGGCCTGCAGCTGAACCCCTCTCAGGACTGTGCCACTGGACATCTGCTGTACAAAGCTGCACTAATAAGACCAAGAAACTTAGGAGCTTTGCTTAGTACATAGAAACAGACACAGAAAGGAAGCCCAAATGGAAAGACAAAGAAGCAGAAACCATATGAGAGAACAGAACAGAGATCCATGAATAACGGCGTCAAGCAATCTAACATATGTGGAGTTCAAAACACTGGTTATAAAGATGCTCAGTGAACTTAGAGGAAGAGTAGATGAACTCAGTGAGAACTTTAACAAAGACATATAAAACATAAAAATAGTAATGGAAACTATAAAAGGGAACCAGTCAGAAATGAAGAACACATTATCTGACATGAAGAGTATATTAAATGGAATAAACAGAGTGATAAGGAAGAGGATCAAACCACTGATATAGAGGACGGGGAAGCCAAGGACACTCAAGCAGAATGGCAAGAAAAAAAAGAAGCCAAGACTATAATAATAATTGAAGGAGCCTATGGGACACTATTAAAGGTAAAAATATCCATGTCATAGACGTACTGGAAGGAAAACAAGAATTCGAAGAGCTATTTGAAGAAATAATGATGGAAAACTACCCTCACCTGGTGAAGGAAATAGACATACAACCCCAGGAAGTTCAGAGAGTCTCAAGAAAGAGGAACCCAAAGAGGACCACAACAAGACACATTATAATTAAAATGACAAAGGTTAAATACAAAGAGAATTTTAAAAGCAGCAAGTTACCTACAAGGGAGCACCCATAAGACTGGCAGCTGATTTCTCAAAAGAAATTATGCAGGACAGAAGGGCTTGGCATGAAATATTCAATATGATAAAAACCCAGGGTCTACAACCAAGAATTCTTTATCCAGCAAAGCTATCATTTAGAGTGCAAGGACAGATAAAGAGCTTCCCAGATAAAAATGAGCTAAAAGAATTCATCATCACCAATCCAGTATTACAGGAAATGTTGGAGGGACTTCTTTAAGAAGAAGAAGAAAAAAAAACATGTATCAAAAACAGGAATAAAGAATGGTAATAACTACATTCCTATCAACAAGTACCTGAAATGGAAAAGAATTAAGCGCTCCAACCAAAAGATAGAGTGGCTGAATGGATAAGAAAACAAGACCCCTACATATGCTGCCTACAAGAGACTCACTTCAGATTAAAAGACATACACAGACTAAAAGGAAGGAAATGGAAAAAGATATTGCCTTGATGGACCTAGAGGGCATTGCGCTGAATGAAATGGGTTGGATAGAAAAAGACAAATATTGCATGATTTCATGTACATATGGAATCTAAAGAACAAAATAAACAACAAAAACAAAAGCAGAAATAAACTCATAGATACAGAGAATATTTTGAGGGCTACTAGATGGGAGGGAGATTGGGGGACGACAAAAAAAAGGCAAATGGATTAAGAGGTACAAATGGATAGTTGCAGAATGGACATTTAGATGTAGAGTGTAGCATGGGGAAGATGGTTCATCATGTTGTAATAAATATGTAAGGGGAAGGGGGTACTAGATTTAGTTGGGTCATCACTTTGTGAGTTATGTGGATCTCCAAACAGGCTGTACCACTGAAACCGATATATTCTTGTATGCCAACTATAATTGAAAAATAACTCATTGAATTGTACAATGTAAATACAAGCAACTAATTGTCTATTAAATTTAAATAAAGCCAGAAAAAAAGACGAATCAAAAATTAAAGAAAAAAACAGTAGATGGAAATTCTGAGCACTTTCAGCTCATCATTGTGTACCAGGTCCAAGGAGATTAATTTCGTAATTCTAAGAGACAATGATTTTAGAAGGATCCTATATATTTTAAAACTCTATCATATAAATAATGCATGACCTAGTGAAGGCTCTGTCACCGACCAACTATATGCTTCTGAACAAGCCATTTTGTCTCTCTGGGCTTTAGCAAATGATGTTAGGCAAACTGATATCAAAGAACTCTTAAGACAAATATTTATTGAGCATCTATTATACACTTTTCACCATACTCAAATATTTCTGCCGCCTAGGACATTTCGATACTTATTCACAGCACTTACATTTTGTCACATTCACCACGGCCTCCCCAAATTATCTCATCCTAAACCCAGGTGCTGGGATTGAACTAAAGGAAGACCCACAGGGTTTTTAGACCAGAACACTGAGAGACTGAGGAAACTTGCCTACATGGATTGATGAAGCCAAATGGGAATTAAATCCAGATTTTCCCCTGAAGAAGATAAATGCTCCTTAGAAGACAACTTTTTAAGAATGGATCAAAAGCATTTTCCACATACGCATATGGGAATATAAGGAGGCATATGGCAGACTTTGGGAACCTCTGTTCCATGCCTAATTATATCCAGCCCTTGCAAAGTTCAGTCAAAGTTTGTGAATCTGTGGGAGGAAGGTTAGACTGGGCTTCCTAGTGAATTGTCAAGTAATTTGGGGGCAACAATGAAGTATTTCTGGAGCAATCAGGCTTAAGGGACTCCAACAGAAAGACAAACATGAGGTTGGCCAGAATCTTTTCATCTGGATTGGCAGAGCAAAGAGCCCAGCTTAGAGTAAGCCAAGGGTCAACTTGTGGTAGAGGAGACTTAACCCATATTGTTTCTAACTTCCCCGGAACCTCTGGCATTTTCTGATTTCTACCTCTGTGCTCAGAACCAGTCGTGGACATGTATATGGGCTCTGAGGAGAAGCAGATATCCAGTTTGTGGTTTCGGTTCCTCTCTCTAGCTAAGGGAATCCATCTATGAGCAGTTTCAGGGGGCTGTGTCCATTTGCCTCAGTCAACCCAGTTCCTCCAGCAGGCCCCTTCTAGTCACCCCATTACCCTTCAGTACCTTGTGGACCTGAAACCCGGTTCTGAGTATGCTGTGTCTCTCAGTTGCCTGGACTTGGTCTTGTGGGATCTGGAACTTGCTGCTTTACTCCCAAGATTCAGATTCATTATGTAACTTCTTGCCCAAATAAATGATGTCGGGGCTCTCTCAGAAAGCATAGGCTGCCTGTGCTATGATAGATACACTCCTGATCTGGAAATCTGAAGACCTGAGTTCTAGCCTCAGCTCAAGCATTAACCAGCAGCAAAACTTTGTCCAAATCATTTTCCCTCTCTGGACCTCAGATTGTCCCTCAATAAAATTAAGGCATTGGTCTGCTTGACACTCTGATTTTCTCTGTTTCATTTTCTCTCCCTTTTCATGTCTTTCTATCTCCCTTTCCTGCACTATGCGCATTTATCTTAGCTGCCATTTTGTTTTATTGTTTTTTTTTTTTTTTTAGTTCTCCCACTGCCAAACCCTGTTTCTCTTCTCTCTTTATCTTTTTTTGGTCTTCTATCTTTCTATTTCCTCCCAGCTGTCTTGCTTTCTGTATCCCTAATCTCACTCTCTTATATGCCCTCCCTCTTTCTTAAATAGCCATCAGAAGAAATGAAGCATATTTGTGAAATAGAATATTGTTGAATCAAGTGTTATGGTCCACTTTCTTAATTATCTGGTGTGGGTTGCTTAAAGGTTAAAACAGGGCCCCAACACTTAACCCTGCCTTAAGAAGTAGTCACTGTAGACAGGTTGCTTTTTTAATAATTGTGTGTGACCTACAATTGACATTTGTTTTGTGGGTCAGTATTCACCATGGAGGATATGTTCCCAGCCCTTGGCTGTGGCATCTGACCCACTTGGTTAGCTCAGGCTGTCACCAGGGCATTGCTAAAGATACTTGGCCTGGGTGGGGGAATCTTATGTGTAGCTTGGGACTTGATGAGCCTGTGAAGAGAAAAGGGAGTGCCTTGCTAGCTATATAAAGCACTGCTCTTAAACACATTTCAGCCTTCAGTTTTCTCTAAGACAGAACTTTTTCTGTGATGACCAAAGCATCAGACCTCCCTGAATCACTGAAACGGGAGAGAATGGCACTTGTACTTTGTGAAAAATTCAAATATCAGATATATTTTTTTAAACCCTCATCAGTAAGAGCATTACGTAAGTGATTAGACTTAGAGTAGTGAGCACATTTTGAGTAAGGAGGACCGAGAGGGTGGATATCAAGGACTTCACAAAGCTCTGGGTGTCCCCAGGCTGGAGACCTGAATTCTGAGGACCCTCCACATGTCTAGCCATTCTCTTGCTGGTCCAGCCCTGCTTCTCCCATTAGAATCCAAAGGTGAACCTATGGTTTGAAACTATTGCAGTTCTAGACAGTGGAATAGCAATGAAGCTTGACTCTGTACATTTGAATTTCAACCTGATAACTCCCAGACCCTTTTCTCTACTCCCGTTCCCCAACCTGTGAGGTTCGCTGCATTCTATGAGATTTCCTACAGCTGGACATTACTTCTACCTTAAGGGAAATTGTGTACTCATTAGCATTTAGAATCCTATTGTACTCAATAAAGCTCACTAGTCCTTTCCATTCTAGTGTCTGCTACATTTACAAATGTCATCTTAGCATTCACCAAAAATGTTTTAGCTCCTCAATCAGATGACCTAAGAATATAGTCAGCAAAGGAGTCTGTCAAGTGGAACAGAAGTAATTCGTTTCATATTATGATAGGAGTTTGTGATATATAGGTGTATACTCATCATAATAAAACTCATTAAATAGTACATTTAAGATTTGTATATTTTCTGTGTGTAAATTTTACCTCAAAGAAAGAACAATAAACACGTTACACTCTAGTTATATGAATGCTAAATGTTTAGAAGTAAAGTGTACTCATGTCTGAAGCTTACTTTGAAATGAATCAAAACAGTAAGATGAATTGAGGGATGGGTAAACGGATAAAATGTGATATAAAGCAGATATAGCAAAATGTTAATCGAAAACAAAGCTGTCACCTGGGTGGGTTAAAGGCTCATACCCAAGAAACTGTCTATTCTTGTCCTCATTACCATGCCACTCAGGCATTGAGTTAGTTTCTCAAACGAAGGGAGAAGACATTTGGTCCTCATGAGCCTTAACCCAGCTGGCAAAGCACCTCTTTGCTTTCCAGAGCCTGCATTTGTCAAAGCCAGTGATCCAGTGCATTGGGCATAAGTCAAGAGACTCTTGGGCAAGTTCAGGTACATTTTCTCCTTGGTTTTCTCCTTATTCAATTGCCAAATGTCAACCACAGAAGGATTGGAGGCCTGGCTCCTTTGGATCTCACAGCCTGCCACCTGCTTGACTTTAGCACACTAATGACTAGGAAAGAAAGAAACATGTTATTTCCCCCAAATCCTATTTTGCCATGCTTTTCCAGAAACATGTTCTTTTCTACCTTTTATCTGATCATGCTAGAACTGATTCCAACATAAGGCTGGTGACAAAATAGCAGTGTTAACCTCAGTTGTTTGCGAGCTTTTTGCGGGGAACTTTTACCTGTTTCTTGATTCCCTCTTCTCTCTGTTGAGCACTTTCTCTCAAACCTGTTCCATGTCTCATTCCAAAGGCTCTGAGATCTCAATAGTGTCACTGAAAACAACCACTAATGTTATCATCTTGTTAGTACTCCGCCCTCTCTCACAGCTGTAGCCACTTGACAATTACCCCTTATCTCAGTGACTATTGTTCAGGTATTCAACAAACAGGTATTGGGTGCCAATTCTATGCCAGGCAGTAAATAAGGTGCTGGGGGAGGTGGAGAAATGATGACATGAGCAAACGTCAATCTCTGCCCTTGATTTGTATCAACCAAGTAGTTGAGCTACACAGAGTATATGAGAGGTAAGACTACAATAGTTGTGGTAAAGGGGCCAGCTAAGCAATCGGCCTTTTTCTTAGCCTTATCTTCCCCACCCACTCCCAAGGCTTCCACTACCACTAAGTGCTGACATTCCCTGAATCCACACCACCAACTCACAGCTTTTTTCTGAGCTGTAGACCTGTAGTGTTTCAAGTACCTACTCAATATCTCTTCCTGGATATTCCACAGGTCCCTCAGACTCAGTATGTCCTAAACCAAACTCAGAATTTTCTTTCTAAAGCTTATTTCTTCTTCTACATCTCCTATCTCATATCACAAATCTTTTGAGACACAGGTCACATTTCATCTCTTCACTGTACCTTTATCTGACCTCTCTAGGCAGGTTTATTGACTGCCTTCTAGGTGTTTCCATTGTCCATTGTACAGACCCCGATCCACAGCATTTACTATACTGTCTTCAATTCTTTTAAAACATGGCCTACCTTACTGTACTATCAGCTATTTCAGGGTGGTACCTATAATAGTTTATCATTATTGTATCCTTGTGCCTAAAACTGCATGACACCTAACAGGAGCTGAGTGTGTGCTAGCTGAATTAAAAGGAATTAATTGGTAACTAACTCTGTCCAGGAAAATTCAATAAAGCTTCACAGAGGAGATCATATTCATACTGGATCTTAGAGAATAAAAGTTTGTCAGTTATTGGGGGAGTGGGACAGGAAGGGAAGAATGGAGAGCTGGCTCATCATAGACAGACAGAACAAGAACAAATGCAAAGGGTCAGAAGGTAATTCTTATCATGACAGGTAGTTTAGTGCAGCTAGAGAGACAATAAATGAACCTGGGGGAGTCATTATGGATCAAATCACAAAGGATCTTCAATACTTGCCTTGGAGTTTAGATTTTAGCCTATATGTGTAGTCAAAAGGGAGCCATTAAAGAGCTTTTAAAATGGATTTAACATAATGAGAGCTGTGCTTCTGGAAGCTGTGCTACACAGAATAGATTTAGCATAAAGTTTAGATTTCAGGAGTAGGAAAGACTGGAGACAGGAGACCAACTATGAGACTCTTGTAGTATTCTATGTGAGAAATAAAGAGGGCATGGGCCAGGGAATGGGTAGCAAACGTATAGAGAAATAAAACTGAACCCATAAATAAGGTCTCCACCTCTCATGCCTGATGTAGGAAAACAGATTTTAAGCAGGTCAAGTAGCTAGTTGAATTCAAAGTATTTTATGAGCATGCTCAATTTGAGTCCTATATTACCTAGAATGCTAGGCCAGAAAATAACTCAGCATTTTAAGTCTTTGTTGGAAACATCCACATAGCAGAATCTGTAGGCTATTGTTATTGTGACAGATTAGAAATTTGAAATGAGAAGCCAAAAAAGACTCCAGGGTTTTGGGCCTGTGTGACTGAGTGGAGGAGGAGTTGGTCTAGAATGATGGGAGTGGGGTGAATGCTGTCTGAGCATATTGAATGTGCGAGGTGCTGTGAGACACCCAAGTGGAGCCATCAGGAAAGACGCTGGATATATGGGCCTGGAGCCCAAGAAATAGATCTCAGATGAAGATCTTGGAGTTGTCAACTTCGAGACAGAGGTAAAGCCATGGTGCAGATGAGATCACCCAAAGATAGTGTATGGAGTGAGAACAAAAAAGCACTTAGGCTATAACTCTAAAAATGATCAAATTTGAGGGGTGAGCAAACAGAACAGAAGGAGTTCATGAAAGAGACTATGAAGAAAGGGAGTAAAAAGGGGTGCAGGGGGTACAAGAGAGTGGTAGAGGGAAAACCAGAAAACAAGGGATGAAATTCATGGAGAAATAAGTCTAATCCAAAGAAGATGTATAAATGGACAACAAGCACATAAAAAGATGCTTAGCACCAGTCATTAAGAAAGTGCAAATCAAAACCACAAAGAGGTACCACTTCACATGCACTAGGATAGTTACAATTTTAAAGAAAAGAATATATGTTGTTGAAGATGGGGAGAAATTAGAACACTCATACATTGTTGGTGGGCTATAAAATGGTACAATCAGTATGAAAAACAGTTTGGTGGTTCCTCAAGAAGTTAAACATAGACTCACCACATGACCCAGCAATTTCTCTCCTAAGTATACACTCAGAGAACTGAAAAGAGGTGTTCAAACAACAACTTGTAAATGAATGTTAATAGCAATAATGTTCATGATTGCCAAAAGGTGAAACAATACAAATGGCCATCAACTGATGAATGGATAAACAAAATTGACATCTATACAATGGGATATTATTTAGCCATAAAAAGGAATGAAATATGATACATACTACCACATGGATGAACTTTGAAAACATTATGGTTAAGTGAAAGAAGCCAGACACAAAGGGCCACATGTAATAACTCCATTTACATGAAGTAGGCAAATCAGTGCAGACAGATTAATGTTTGCCAGGTAATGGAGGCAGGAGTCAGTGAGGGGTGACTACTAACAGGAACATAGTTTCTTCTTTGGTCGATGAAAATGTTCTGGAATTAGATAATGGTGATTATTGCATAACTTGGTCAGTATACTAAAAAACAATGAACAGTGTACTTTAAAGAGTTTAATTTTATGGCATACAAATTATACCTCAATAAAGCTGTTACCAATAAAAGAATGATGCCTTGATTGGCTTGTGTGAATAAGTGGATGAGGTGCCATTTACTGGGACAGAACAGATGGTGGGGACAGTGGAAATAAATATATCCATTCAACAGGCCAAGGTTGAGGTGCCTGTTAGACCCAAGTGGAGAGACATCAATGATGGAAAAAAGAAATGTCTAAGTTCTTTTTTTCTGAGGTGCTAAGGAGAACCTGGTAGGAATCCTGGCTGCCTAGCATAGGACTGGGAGAGGAGTTGATTAGACTGGTGCTTATCTGGAACAGCTGGAGTCAGAATTGGTAAGGGGGGATTTGAGGTTATAAAGTAGGTGCTGCACAGTTATGAAGTAGGAGGCTTTGGGATGAGTCCTGTATTGGACTCTTGGACCAGAGTCCATTGTCACATGGGTCTACATACATATTTCATCTTCTAGTTATTCCGTGGGCATTCAAAACAGTCTCTGGCTCTTTGTAGAGTTCAGGATAAGTCAGATGGGGAGGGCTAGGACTAGGATTTGTTGGTTTTCTCATTATCTATCATCAGTAAGCCATGGCACTGTTCAGTAATAGATGCAGCGTCTTCCTCAATACAAGCACTGTTTCTCTTCCTGAATGATCATCCTTTCAGCTGATATCTATAGAGAGTATGTTTCCACCACAGCAGCCATCTCCATTCTACATAACCTGGACTGGAGTGTATGTCTATGATGGCCAGATGCATAGCTCTAAGGGTAGTCAAGGCACTGAATAGTATCCCCCATAACCTTTTCTGATAAGGTACCAGTGGTGGCCCAACAGGGACTATGACCTCAAGAGAAGCACCTCTTTCCATAGAGGATGTCTAATTTCTAATCACAGGGCTGGGGCAAATAGAAAAAGAACAGCAAGCATATAAGTTGGTGTTAGAACCTGGATTGAATGGGAACAATGAGGTAGGTACCTTGTGTATCAGAGGACAGGGCTCATTCAAGGGAATCCAGGATCCAGTACCAAAACAGCACTATCTGTCCTAAACTCCATGGGATGAGCATGAGGTCTGCATAAGGATAAGATGCGAGTTCAAAAAGGTGTTTGGGAATTGGAGTGGTGACAGGGTGAAGTAGTAGTGATCTAGATCTGGGCTAAGTGTAGTGGCATAGGGCCCAGCTCATTGGTACTGGGTATTGGCATTGTGGAACAAGATCCGGTTGGTATGCTTAAAAGTTCACAGCCAAGAGGAGAGGAACAGCTTAGGTGGAGATTAAGAAGCTTGAGGACATGTTAAGGCTGTGCCTCTGGACGTCCAGGTAGAGATGGCCAAAGTAAGTGGTTAGAGATAGAGTCTGAGACCTAAGGAAGAGGCCAGAACTGGAGGTAGAGAGTTGGCAAGTATTGTCATAGAGATGGTAATAGAAGTTGTGGGAGTAGATGAGCTCACCAGGGAGAGAATGCAGAGGAGAGATAACAGGCCTGGATCCAAACCCTGGGAAGCACCAGTATTTAAGGGGCTGGCAGAGAAAAAAGGGAGCGTGAAAAGGAGACTGAGAAGGAGAGGTTTGAGTGGTGGGAGTAATGGAGAGGGAGTAGTCAGGAGTGACAAAATTAAGTAGGATGAATAAAAAGAGACCTTTCCATGAGCGAAATAGAAGTCATCTGTGTTGTTAAAACGCAGGATAGAGTCAGCAGAGGGAAAGTGCTTCTTCTCCTTGTTCAAGGGAAGTTGAAGATTCTCTACTTCAGGTAACTCGGGGCACTTCATTGCTAGGGCTTTGCTTACTTTGTACCCTGGTGCACCATTCTTGTGACCCAATCTACTCACACTGGGTTCTAGTCATTGCTTCCCTGCAATACTGACCTGTAGCTGACTACTTGCTGGGAGTCTCTGCATAATGCTGGCTCCCAGACAGCCTTGTGCCATGTTTGCTCACAGCCTACTCGACCACTCTGAAACCAGCTGCCTGCCTGGGGCTCCAAATCTCTTTGACCTTAGGATACTGGGTGTGGTGAGATTCCTTTCCATCGCTATATTTTTTCTCCCCTCATTTCTCCCTGCCCCAGATCTGCCTTATGCTGGTTTCTTTCTTTATTTTCTTCTTTCCTCCCTCCCTCTTCTCCTTCTCTCTCCCTCTCTCCTTCTCTTCCATCCTAGAACAAATATGTATTTATTTTTCTTTATTGTAATCTTTTTAATATAAAGTAAAATTCAGATACAGGAAATTACATAAAACAAATATACATATATATGGCTCAGTGAGTTACTACAATATGAATACTATTGCAAACACCATGCAGGACACAAAACAGAACTTAGCCAGCCACCCCAGAAATCCTCCCACATGCCCTGTCCCAATCACAACCCCTTCCCTTCCCCTAAATGTAACCATGGAAATTTGCCCTTATACATAGAGAGAGAACTCCTATTTATTGAGCACTTACTTCCTGCCAGGACTGTACTAAGAATGCTTCATGTCTCATAACAATCCTATGAGTTAGGTACTGTTATCCTCATTTTAGAGATGCAGAAATTGAACTTTAGAAAGGTGTGGAAATATGTCCAAGGTCACATGGTGCCAGAGCCAGGACTGTAACCTTGGTGTATCTAACTTCCAATCCTGTGCTTTCTACCTCCACTCTACTGCTATGTGCTATACCTCACAGCTAAGCTCTGGCTAATGAATGCCCTGTGCAGGAGGCTGCCTGACTTTGTGAGGTTAGTGGTTGTCACAGAACTAAATCCAGTGGTCACACCTGTAGCGAAGTAGTGAAGCTGGAGCAGCCAATCCTCACTGGCAAAAAAGGTTCTATGATGTTGATTCTTGCCTTGGGGTCTGAGCCAAGCCTTCCCTGCATCCCTTAGAGAGAGGGAAAGCAACACACACGTTCTTTCTCTCTCATTCTCTCTCTCTCATTCTCTCTCTCTCTCTCTCTCTCTCTCCACACACACACACACACACACACACACACACAGAATATCATCAACACATTTGCAACTGCCTGTATTCTCTCCTTGTCATCTGATGCTAACATCCTTCCATTACCCGATGAGAAAATAAACAGTAAATGGCCATACCAGTTAAACTGTTTAATTACATAAGTTGGGAAGAATGACAATTTGTGTACATTCCCCAAAGACAAAGATTAAAGAAATGACCTTTGCCTTGGTGTGAAACTAATTTGTTGCATATTGGAACTCTGATTGCTTCAGTTGGGGCAGGCATTTGGTTGCCCCAGTGTTTATTTCTAAGGCTGGAGATGATGCTGAATGATGCTCCATCTTAGGCTGGATTGATTTGTATATTAGCATTTTATAAAACATCCCCATCTGAAATATATTTCCAAAGTGTGTCTTCCTGTAGCCATTCCTGGTATTTTGCACATTTGTTCAAATGTAAATGTATCTAAAACATCAAAGACTATGAGCCACAGAGTGCAAACAAATGCCCAAGTATCAACAATGATCATTTAAAGACAAAGGAGCATCATTTATGGGGCCAGTGCTCTTTTTATAATTACAAAAATCACCTGGAACCAGTAAAAGAAATTATAGAACTAAATGTCAGGTATCACATTGTTAGAGCTTTATTAATTACTAATTAGTAAACACTAATTCTCAATTAACTACATTAAAATGTTTCAGTGTTAAGGCTCTGTTAGTTAAAACACAAATATATTCAGATTATACTCTTCTCCAGTGTTATTTTGAAATTTGTTGTGGATATTTCCATAGTAGTTGAAACATTTAAAACATTTCAAAAATGCATCTACCAACTCAACTTCTGGGTTCTGGGAAGTTTAGGCTGATTTTTCTCTATAGAGTACAGAAAAACCAGTTAAAATTAGTTATGTCCATGAGGAAAGATTTATTTTTAATGTATTGGTAATGCAAGATTTATTGTTAATCCCTTGAATTTCAGAGGAAATGTGGTATTACAAGCTCCTCAAACCTTAAGTTTCAGGAGGAGAAATAACGGTAATCAAACATATGTGTCTGAAGCGTCAGTGAGTTCCACCAGCCACCACCAAAGACAGAAAGGCCATGATCTGCAGTGTGATGATTTTATGGCTGCAGCTGGATTTGCTTTTTTAATGAAATGCCTTTTGAGGGGTAAAAATCGCCAAAAAAAAAAAAATCTGCTTCATGTGTCATTTAAACAGAGAAAATGTCCAATAGATTCCCCATAGACAGCAACAGTGGATTTCTAGTGAAATAAGATCAGATGTTTATTTTCAAAAGGATCCAACTCTGAACAAAATATATTCTGATTAACAGAAATATTCTTAGACAACAAAATCATTATCTGTATAAACATGCCAGGAGCTTCTAACAGAAACTCCTTTACTTTAGCTGAAGGTAATGCCATTAAGTTGTAACCAAAAAATCCTCACTGCTTCTTAGGTTCTGCCTACTTGCCTCCTGCCCCCACTCTCAGCTTTCCCCCACCCCCCAATTCCCTGCATGAGCCCTTCTCGCCATCCATATCTCCCAGGACATAGCAGTGGCCCAAGATGGCTCCAATTACTGGGTCTAGTCAGAAGCTAGATGGTCCTATTACTTCTCTACATCTTCAAAGTACTGACGGTCCCTCTTGGACAATGACTTCAGAGCAGATCTGTTGGCCTGCACTGTGTTCCCTTGGAGAGTCTTGAAATTCATCTTTGACACTGTCTCTTCTCCCAAGTTGAGCTGAAGAGGCACAGAGTAGTTTTGTTTTTCCACACATTCCCATCCGAGACCCCTATCTCTCAGAGAACTGCTTGCTTTAGCTCCAGTATTCCTGGCTGGCTACACAAAACAGATTCATTTTTTCCTTGTATTGGCTCCCAGCTGCTCTGCTGCATTTTTAGTTTCTGTGATAAACCAGCACATTTGGTACCATGAATTTGGTAGCTATGAAAACACATGAGGAAGGTGCAAATTTGATCATATTTTATTCAAATAGGTCTGCTCGATGGCTCATTTTCTTCACCTTTGAGGTCTGATTGGTATTTTTTTTAAGGTTACACATTTCTCAGACACAGAACTCTGCTTTGAGCATTGGTTACTTAATGTATAGCATCCATTACTCAAGAGAGCCAAGAACCAAGAAGCACTTTTCCCTAATGTTTGATGATTGTGGACCTATGAGAGTACTATGAGAGTGAACAACTGAAAACTGCTAAACAGAGTTTACTGTTGAAATCAAACCTCACAAACACAGTTCATCAAGACTCATGCGATATATATTTTTTTATACCTGGTTCTACAGGGTATGATAACCAAGCATTAATGATAGATAGTTCAGGGAAATGACAGTGACTAGTCAGATTTCTATACAGTTGACACAGTTATTGTAGGGAGAAAACTCTAGAAGAGGAGGGAGAGTTTGTTGTACTTAGTCTTTTTCTGCTGGAGGAGGTCCGTCATTGCTCTGATGACGTCCAACATCAGGTTTCTATCAGAACTGAGTCCAGGGATGCACCTGTCTGGTCTAGGGCTTGTGCATTCTTAAACCAAGTAGTCCCAGGACTTCTGATCCAAGGGGACCAGGAGGCTGTCAATACGTGCTTCTGGAATACCTGTCACAGAATAAGGCTGTCAAGTCTATGGGTTCTCTTGGGCTCCTCATCTAGACGTCTTCAGAGGGGCCTCAGAAAAGCATTTCGTTCCACTTATTTGTTTGTTTGTTTGTTTGTTTGTTTGTTTATTGCTTCTTTTTCCCTCTTTCCAGCTAGGTTGGAGGTGAGATCTCAAAAAATCCTTTTCTTTTGTCTTCTTCCATCCTGACCTCCCAGGATTGCATTAAACAAGTAAATGGAATGAGCTGAGGACTGTGGATTAAGCAACAGTCCTCAACATTTGCTGCACATTGAGATCATCTGGGGAGTCTTAAAAAAATGCCAAAAGCTGGGTCCCATCACCAGAGATTCTGATCTAATTGGTTGAGGTTGTGACTTGTGTGTTGGGAGTTTTAAAAGCTCCCTAGGTGATTCCAGGATGCAATTAAAACCAAGAGTGAGAGTTTGTATTTAATAAAGAAGTTTCAAAATACTTTCAGGTTAGCACTTTCTGAACTACCTGCTAGGAAGATTTTGGAAGCATCAGAACTAAGTCTTCTGCAGTTCACACTTGCCAATGAGTCTGCCTGGAGATCTCAGTCCTGTCACAAAGCGTTTTACCACTCAAGTGTTTTCTGTAAGTTCTAAATTTCTGTGACTTGAGATAAAGTAATTTATTTTCTCTCCTGGGGTTCCCCAGGATTTCTGGGCCCCAAAGTCTCACCCTAAGAAAATGAGGCCTGTGTTGACCTTGGTGGTCTCCCCTCTTTGATATGTCACAAAGGGAATGAACTTCGCTTTATGGGGCAGGTGAAGTCCCCAACCAGGAAGGACTCTTGCCACCTCCTCTTCTGTCAAATCTCATTTCTCTACCTCTTTTAAGGACATTATTAATTGCACTCAGATAATCCAGGATAATCTCCCTAGTTTAAAACCCTTTATTAATCACACCTGCAGAGACTCTGTTTCCATATAAGGCAATATTCACAGGTTTGGGGGATTAGGATGTGGCTATCTTTCAGGGGGCCATATTTCAGCCTATAATACCCCTTAAAGGCAAGAATGGGTGTTGCTGAGAGGGTGAGCTGGTGATGTCAAAGGAGTATATCCCAAAGAGGTCATCGAAGCCTGGGTGAGGAGTTAGGGTACAGAGCTAGATGGAGGTTCGATGGCCAGAGGGTCAGGATGCAGACCGACAAGTTTGGTTAGAACAATTCTAAACAGTCAGGGATGGGGACACATAGGGTGGGGAAAGGAGGTTATGTTCATAGCTGGGTTGGTACCTGTTTCTGGTACTGCTCCCATGAGCCTCAGTGGAGGTCCTTGGGAAGAATCAGCCTCTCAGGAGCAGGCTTGCTATGTTTAGAGATATGGCAGTTTAGAGAGATGGCAGTGAAGTATCTACTTCTGCTGTGGGTAGATGAAAGGGCTCACCTCACATCTCTATCTCACCTTTGACCTTAGGAAGGGCTGACCATTCATGCCACTGAAAAGCCTGCACAAAGACCCTGCTGCCCATTCCTTCTAATGTTCTTATGGCCCCTGTCCCTGAGGATACCCAGGACTCTGACTCAGCCTCTCCAAGGTCAGTCAATTGCTAAAAGGTATGTAAAACTTTGGGGGTGAAAACTCAGAGTTCTCTTGGACCCCGACCCTTTAGTTTTTACAGGAAGTTTGTTCTCTTTGTATCTAAGAAGATGGAATCAAACATTCTGGGGAAACATTTTACATCTTTTGACTTCATAATGAACGCCTTCAGTAACCACTATAATGAACTGGAGAATTGTTGGCCAATTTTTTCTTTAATTTTGGCTCCCTTGTAGCCATGAATGTATGTTTTTAAAAGCCAAACATTAATATTGCATTTAATTCATTATCATTTCAAAACCACCAGAAAGATAAAATAGCACCTATTCTTTGGCTAAATCACAAAACTCATGGTACCAAGCAAAAACCTAACAATTCGAAGAACTACTTTCATACGTTCTTGCCTCTGACCTACTCTCTAGGGAAAACGAGGAGCGGGTGTTTCAGAATGCCATCTTACAGTGCTGGGTGGGGCTTTGTAAGAGACATTCACCAAGGCCTCCTATTTTGAAAACTTGGAGTCACAGACATCACTTACCATACGTGCAGCTGGCAGCTCACCCACATATTTACTCAACCACTTAATTTGCCCAGGCAGAACAGGAGGAAAGTAACACCCACTTCAAGAAGAAAAAGTGCGTCCCATATTTGGAAGTTGCCTTTGCAGTCTAGGAGCCAAAGCTTAGAGGTACTGCTCTCTGTGGTCTGATCTCCTGCAGGGATAATGTTGAAAACCAGTATTTGAACCCTTCACTCACTGAGGCAGACAGAACCAGGTGTGTGGCAGAGAGATTCAGAGAATGCAAAAACCAGAATGAACATCAGAGTTTATCTACTTCATCATCTGCCAGATTTGCAAACTGGTAGGCCCTCAGGTGGAATCGCCATGCAAATGTTTTGTTTGCCCTATACAGTTTTCTTTTTTCTTTTTTTTATTAATCTTTGAATTAGTTGCCAACATTTAAAATCCATATTTTTGGCTTGTGAAAAATCAGGATCTGGCCACTGCAGGCCCTTGTTACCCTGTGACAACAATGAGCTGGAACTACTACCACCTCTTCCTTCAAATGGGTCACGTATTCTCCAATTCACCATAGCCATTCCCTAGCCTGGCTTTTTAAAAGCATTTAAATTCCTACTGGGCTCCAGCGGGCATTTGAGTTTGCAACTGCTGCCATGTCCAAACTACCCCCCTAACACAGTGAAGCTGAGATTTACACAGCACAAAGGATACTGACAAAAGCAATCTATCCTGATTGAAGATACCAATTTCCTAGACTAGCATGGGTGAGTAGAAAGTATGTGAGATTGGAGATAGAAGCCTTCTGTTTAAATCTTGTCTCCACCACTTTCCTAGTTGTGTGGCTTTGACCAAATGATTTCCCTCAGGTACAAAATGGGTATAATCAGAGCACAAATTAAGTGCGAGGAGGTATGTGACAGCATTTGGCACAAGGACAGAGCATGGGCTCAATAACTAATTGCCTTCATCCCTCCCTCTCTCCCTTGCACCATACAGCCTCTTCAGATGTTCCTGAAAAAGAATGAAGGTAATGTAGTATCACTGAGGTTGCCCTAAAAAGCCATGAGAGCTTATTTTTACAGCTTTATTGAGATATATTTCACCTACCATAAATTTTATCCATTGAAGGTGCACAGTTTAGTAATTTTTAGTATGCTCAGACACTAATTTTATAAAATTCTCAACAGCCCCCAAAAGAAACCTGTGCCTATTAACTGTCACTCTCCATCCACCCCCTCCTACATTCCCCAATTCTAGGTAAATACTAATTTGATTTCAGTCTTCATTGATGTCCGGTGGGCACTTCATTAAAATAGAATTGCACAATACACAGCCTTTTGTGACTGGCTTATTTCACTTAGCATGTTTTCACAGTTCATCTAAGTTACAACATGTATCAGTACAGTAGTCCCCTTTTATCCATACTTTCACTTTCTGTGGTTTCCATGAACTACAGTCAACCGCGGTCTGAAAATATTAAATGAAAAATTTCAGAAATAAATAACTCATAAGTTTTCAATTGCACGCCATTCTGAGTAGTGTGATGAAATCTCCCACCATTCTGCTCTGTCCATCCTGGGATGTGAATCATCCCTTTATTCAGCATATCAATGTTATATATGCTACTAGCCATCTTAGGTATAAGATTGACAGTGCTGTTTTCGAGCAACCCTTATTTTACTTAATAACATCTCATTCACTTCATTTCATCTCATCACATTGGTATTTTATCATCTCATATCATCACAAGAAAGGTGAATACAGTACAATATTTTGAGAGCATGAGAGACCACATTCACATAACTTTTATTATAGTATAATTGTTCTATTTTGTTATTAGTTATTGTCGTTAAACTCTGACTATACCTAATTTATAAATTAAACTTTATCATATGTATATGTGCATAGAAAAAAATAGTGTATGTAGGGTTTTGTACTATCTGTACTTTTGGGCATCCACTGGGGGTCTTGGAAATGTATCCCCCTTGCATAAGGCAGACTACTGTATTTCATCTCTTTTTATGGCTGAACAATATTCCATTGTATGGATATACCACATATGTTTATCTATTCATTCATTGATGGACATTTGGGTTATTTCCACCTTTTGGTTCTTGAGAGTAATGCTGCAATAAACATCGTTGTACAAGTAACTGTTTGAGTCCTGACTTTTAATTCTTTTGAATATATACCCAGGAGTAGAATTATTGAGTTATATGGTAATTCTATATTTAGCTTTTTGAGAAACTGCCAAACCATGAACATGTTTTTATGTGGACATATGTTTTCAATTCTCTTAGATATATACCTAGGAGTCTAATTGTTGGGTCATATGATACCTCTATGTTTAACATTTTGAGGAACTGCCAGACTGTTTTCCAAAACAGCTGCACAACTTTACATTCTCATCAGCAATGTAGGGGAATTCTAATTTCTTCACACCCTCACTATCACTTGCTATTTTCTTTTTTTTTTAAATAGTCATTACCTGAAATTAATATAAAATAATATTGAATGTCAACTGTAATTGAAAAAAAATTATAGTCATCTTCATGAGTATGAAGTGGTGTCTCATTGTGGTTTTGATTTGCATTTTCCTAATGGCTAATGGTGGTATGGAGCATTTTTAAAGCATTTATTAGCCATTGGTATATCTTTGGAGAAATGTTTATTCAAATCCTTCATCCATTTTTTAAATTGGGTTATTTGTCTTTTTATTGAGTTGTAAGAGTTCTTTATATATTTCGGATACATGTCCCTTATCAGAAATATGATTTGAAAATATATTTTCCCATTCTATGAGTTGTCTTGGAGGGAACTAAAATTGAGGTTTTTACTGAAAGAGATTTTCTTAAAAAATTTCAGTGCTAAAGACAAGATCTAACCACTTTGTCGTGTTTTTAAAAATGTAAGGAAAGAGACCCATGTAAGATAAAAACTCAATGTATACTTAAGTGAAACGATCACAGGGTCCGTTTTCTCACAATTTATATAGTTTTTCCTCAGGCACGTTAGATTTTCTAAGCTGCTAATAATCTGTGTTTACTCATCTCTCAGAAAGGCCTTGTAAATAGCCCCATGGTTTTCTGGGACAATAGATTTGAGATGCAAATGGAGATTACTCTAATCCAGATAGTTTTACAGCCTTCTCTGGAGGAGATTGTTTCTCCCTGTAATCTTTGAGGCAGGGACCCCTATATTCAAGGAGCCACCAAGGTGAACTGAGGCCTAGGTTAGGCCAAGTCACTTAGTGTTGCTGGAGTTATAGTTACAATTTAATTAGTTCTTATTGTAGAGAGAGTACATTTCCCACACTTCCCTGCCTTTGTCAACCTCTCCTCTTAGTTCTGAGAACCAAGTGTGTGAACCTTTCCTAGAGCTGAGATTTCCAGAGAAGGGCCTTGGCCAAGCCTCAGTGATGAGGGTGGATAAAAAGGAATGCCCAGTCTCTTTATTCTGTCAGCAAGTGGAAGTAAAAGTAATGCATTAGGCCAGATATGCTGTTATTCTTGGAAAATATTTTCTGGAGTCAGTGGTTGAATTCTCTGTCCCTGTGAAGGACTGAGCAGATGTGTGAGAGGCAGTCTCCAGATATGTGTATTATTAAGCTCCCAGGGGGAGAGGCGGAAGCATGTGTTTGAGTCATTGCAGAAGAAAAAGATTATGCCATTTGAACAAATGTGGTTTTTCTTCTCCATGGCCCTTGAAATGATTCTCCATCTGTTTCTCTAAGAAAAATTAATGTCTTTAGGACTGGTAGCAAATGCCTACTCTAATAGGCTATCAACTGTTCTAGCACCTATCTTCCAGTCTGCAGGCAATTTACAGATTCTACAAGGTGTTACTGGTCCAATTTTCATTACAAGCAATGATGAAAGGAGAGGTTAAAAATAAGAAATCATGGACTCTGAGATAGAAAGCTCTAGAATCTGTTTTGGCAGATGCTGTCTTCTTTCTGATCTTACACATGGGCTAGGACCAAGAGAGCCCTGAACAGGGAGCCAGGAGGCTCTAGGCTCTAGAACCATCCCAGTGACCTTAATTTACCCTGGAGCCTTACTTTCACCACCTATCAGCTGAAGGGACTAGTGGAGTGAACCTCAAGGGCCTGCCTGCTCTGTCCCCAGATGATTTCCACCTCTTCCTGGTTGTGGCATACAGAGCAGAACATGCCAAGAATGAAGAAACCCACCCTCTGGGCCTTTGGCTGCTGCAGCAAGGAACTCTGCCAGTACCCTTGTTTGAGAGGCGTAAGCTGAACTACTCCCAGACCCTGGCCAGTCTCTCACTGGTTCATAGACCCTGGCAACCCTAAATCCTATACCTTCACCATCCAAAGCAGCCACACTGATTAACAATAGAGAAACTATGGGGTGGGGGAGGGTTCAGACAGGAACTCAACATTCCTTGGGAGCTCAAACAGGCCCATCAATTTGCCCTTGAAAATCAGTACCTAAGAGTGAGTATGCCCTTAATCATCTAACTGATTCTTTTTTTTTCTACTCTCTCTCCCAAATCTCGGTTGTTATAAAAATGTTCAGTGGGTTTGGAATTATTACAAATAAAAAATTCCAGAAGATTTTTGGATAAGAAACACTAAGTTCTGCAGCTTCCGGAGAACTCTTAGGAAGAATGTGGCAGGCGCTTGAAACCAGTCCTGGCTGCCTGCCTGCTCTGAAGCCTACGGTTGCATCTGGACCTGCAGGCACATTATGGATGGCACCTCTGAGGAGCTCAGCAACTGAGAAAATTGGATTCAGTTGTTCTGACATGCCTTTTAGAGCTTAGGGCCAAAACCAAAATGGGACCCTTAGAAGACCTTTGGGCTGAGCCACATCTGCTTGCTGGCTCCTTCCTGCCTGGAAATACAAACTTCTGGAAGGGCCTGGGCCAGGTCGTGTGAGAAGGCCTGTGACTCACAGTGTTTCAGACCAGGCTGAAAGGTGTTTGTCCGAGCAACAGGAGCAAAGCCTGTGGCTTGCAGACCAGGAAGGGGAGCTGTAGATCAACACAGCCAAGCCCAAATGCAAGAAGAAAAGAATTACTGCAAAGCTTTTCCATGCAAGCTATAAGCTCCTACTGGGAGGGGTGTGTTGGATGTAGGTATGTGAGCTGGTGGACTTCCTGCCTCACCGCTGTGAAAAGTCACTCTGTAACTGAAGCTCTCATTAGGACTAATTGAGTAAACAGCCCTGGCAGGCCCTTGGAAAACACGAATACCGTTTTCCTTAGGTCTGTGGCTGGCTCAGAGCACAGGCTTTAGCTGTTCTGATCAACTCTTGGAGAGGCTAAGGTTTCCTCACACTTTGGCTATATATAATCTTTAGACACTACTTATTCTACTCTCAAAGTCCTACTGGACTGTAAACAATATGCATCCTTAAATCATTGATAAAGAACACAAGCTTTATAAAGAATACAAGCTTTATAAAGAACACAAGCACTGTGGTTTATTACTAACAGTCGATTGATGATTTCATTTGGATTTGAGTATCTCTTGGTGATGACTGTAACGCATGAACATCATGTTGGGCCTTTCCTCCTGACCTAGCTAAGGGATGAAGCAAAAGTGACCAATATGAGAGATGATCAAAGAAACCTAAAAAGGAATCTTGAGCTCCTGAATGCAAAAGATGGAGGAAGTGGATCCCTATTTCATTGACAGGCAGAATTAGACCACTGGTGAGGCTTTAAAAAGGCCTTTTCAGGAGAAATAAAACAAGAGATGAAACAAGACAAATTCATAACAATTATTTGCAGTGGTCACATGGGCCTTGGCCAATTGTTAGTTTTCAATAATGTTCCCTCCAAAAGGAACATTGATTCTTGGCATCAAATGAAATAGAGTATTCAATTCTTAGTATCCATCTTCGTCCCTGCCCTCTGAAGTTTACCTCCAGCTTCAAGTGTGAAATGCTTGGAAGATGATGAGGAGAGAGGAAGTTTGGAAGCTGGAAGCCTTTTCTTGTATTTGAGAGATTCTTTTGATATGAAGACCACTGTACATTTGAGGCTGAGGAGAATCCTCATCCTGACAGGTAGGGTCCTGCTTAAGTCAGTTACAAAGGCTGCAGAGAGCCGAGGGCTTCCCACTCTCATGGGGCAAGATGGGGCACTTTCCACACCTTGCTATCCTCACATAGAAAATTTGGTAGTTGTTTTTTTCAAAAACCTGTAACGAATGTATTAAACCATTCAAAAGACTTTCCTGTCCATTCCCTCATGTGAGCCTCAGGACAAGCCTGAGAGTCACAGTAAGGGGCTTAATGTAATATATAATTTTTCCAGTTTTATTGAGATGATTGACATAACATTTATAAGTTTAAGGTGACGAATGTGATGAGTTTATATTTCTGTATATTGTGAAATGATTACCACAATAAGTTTAGTGAACATCCATCACCTCAAATAGTTACACATTTATTTTCCTTGTGACGAGAACTTTTAAAACTATTATAATGTTCTTGATACATTGGCTGACCTGATGATAAGCAGTGAGAAGATGCTAACTAAAACTTCTCCAGTTTTCTACGGTTTTCTCAAAATCCATGTGAGGGACTGTGCTCAGGAACCGTAGATTTTATTTGATCAAATGCTATGAACTAAATGTGTCTGAAATCACAGGAAATGAGACCATCAAAACTAGGAATAACCATTTTAATGGCAGAGAAAATACCAGATTTTACCAGCAACTTGAAGAACAAAGGAGATGGAAGTATACTCCTAGAAAGGAGAGTTTGTGGCAATTGAGGATAGATTCTAATCATTAGGAGCCACACACAGTGTTGTAAATGTTCAAGATAATAGAAAGACAACCTTTAACTAAGAGCTTCTGGACTGAAAAGGTTGTAATGTGGTAAACTCTTTATCATCCAACAGATTTAGAAAAAATAAATATGCTGGGTTTTTTTGGTTTATATTGGCTTATTGATATTCCCAAAATTAAAATATAGCGAAATGCTCTGAACGAAAGCATACTGAAGACACAATGAATCTTTCTTTGATGGTTTAGGACTCTGATTGCTCTAAATAAGGAATTAAGGAGGACATTCATTTGGAAGTTTAGACAGACTTGTGGCCATTGGAAAGAGACCTATTTTTGCTATTGTTCTTAGATAATATTTTTGCCCTGTTGTGCTTTTGCAACTGTAGGCAGGTTGTAGAAAATTGTGAGAGAAAAAAAAAACATTTCTTATTAGTAAAATGGCAGAAAATATAATATTCTAAGTTAAGTGAGCTCTAGGTTACTAATGAATGTTCCATTGGTCCTAAGTCAGACTTGAGGATTAGGGCCAAATTTCACATTTGGCTTGTGCTCAGTGGCCTTGCTGTATAGATGTGTCTGAAATCACAGGATTGGTTGTGTAGTGGTCGTCTGAGGGCAAGTGAGTAGCTTCCATTCCATCTGCCAGAGCTGTGCCCACTCAAATTGATGCTAATTCCACAAACCTCATCTGCAATGCTGCCGTGTGTAAGAGGTAGAGTTTTGTGCTATGGGAGATCCCAAACTGAATGGTCTCACTGACTGCAAGCCTAAAACACACATTCTTATCTGGAATTCCCTATCCTCCAGAAACTTCTCTTGTTGCAGGTTTGGTGTCAGGGAGGCTATGGGGGAAGGATAGACGCTTTGGATTTTTCAAAAGGGTAAAACATTGTTACTATATATTGACAATGTGTCATAATGGTAGAAATAAATGTAATCATCCATGTAAATTGTGAAACATAAGTCATGCTTCTGTTTGTTCGTAATAATGTGAAAATTCAAAACAAGTAAAAGTCACCTATTAAATCCGAATAATCTGCTCTGCCCTTCCCTTATGTTTTTTTTTTTTTTCTTTCTACATGTACCTCTGGTTTTTCAGGATGAAGTAAAATCTACAAATCCTCAATTGTGGAAATGCAGTCTCTATGATCCTTGCAAACAATGAGATAGCATTCGGTGCCCTGGCTAACACAAAAATGTGGTCTGTATATTCATACCAGTATGAAATGAAGATGACTATGAGACAGAACACTTCCTACCTTCTCCATTTGTGAATTCAACCCATTCTGTGATGGTTTTCAAGAAAATTTTGGCTTGTGGGTTGCGGTGGGGGAGCTACCTCCCTGCCTTTCCTGAGGACAGTACAAAGTAGTTTACCTAATTCCACTGTGGGAGTTTTACCTCTCTCTTGGATGGCTCAGTGTAGGCCCTTGTCTAGACTGATTACAACAGCACCAACAAAACAAAATAAATACCTAACATCTTACAGAAAAGGCATGAAACCAAACAGTATGAGTGAGGAGAACAATGCCTCTGTTGTGACAAGGAGTCTTCATGAGGATGGAATTCCCGCACCCCGGATTCCAATTTGTAAGGGCAACATTAAACGTCTCAAAGCAGGTCCTGGCTTGAATGCATTAATTTGGAAAGGCAATGTGTTTTGTCAGATAAGAAATTCTTTTTAAACTGCCACTAGGATCAAAATGAAGATCAGTATAACTCTATCTGTATGCACGCAGATTTCAGAAAACAGCCTTTAGCTCACCAATGTAACCGTTTGTTCATTCTGCTCTTTCAGGGCGACAAAGTATATACGTGATGCAAAAGGCTCCGACTGAGTCAGTCCTGACTTTTCACTTGCCTTGATGTGTTACCTTATACAAATCTATTAGCCTCTCTGAGCCTCAGTTTCTATATCTGTTAAATGAGAGGGTTGGAGTTGGTAATATTTCTAAGTTCAAGACTCAAACAAAGCAGAATAAATGCAACAATTCCATTGCTAATGTTACTGGAAACTGGATTTTCATCCAAAAAGAAAGCTATAATTATCATCTGCCCAAAGGTGCTCTTAAATATGTTGTGTCAAAATGAAGTTGCAGGTAAGTGATGGGTCACTTCAGAGTCACCTCCAAAACTCTTAAGTCAATGTATAACTGGGTGGCAAATACATCACATAATTGAAAGAATGCTTGTTTAGCCAATAGTTTCAAATGGCCAGAGGTACAACAATTTGACTGCTCATCTGTTTATTGTTTTGACATGTATTTATTGAACACTTACTATGCGCCAGGCCCTGGAGATAAGATGTTTCTCCTGAAATCTTATGTCTTCCTCTTCGCTCCCTCTTTCCCTCCCTCCCTTCCTTGAGTTTGGGTTTATTTGTGACCTCAGGTGCAAAGGTTTGGCTTCAAGCTCTTCTCAGTTCATGGTATATCATCAGAGTTGGTCCAGACAAGGTCCCTCTCTTGCTTTGACTCGTTTATTTCTTTTTTCCCTCAGTGCCAACTCTCATTCCCCTCCATGCAAAGGCAACCATTCTAATGTGTGGTCACTTCAGTGTGCATGTATTTTTGTAAAATGTGTAGTCTCTTGCAAATATGTCTTATTTCAATGGTGAGATGCTATATAGCCCATCCAGTTTCTTGCCTTTTTTATCTGAACTATGATTTTAAGATATAGCCATACTATTGGGTGTACATATGGTTCATTACTTCTGACTGCTATGCAATTCTCAGTGCACTTCCACATTGTACCACCACCTCTTGCATGGATAGACACTCTGGTGTTCTGCAATGCCCCATGATGGCAAATAATACCTTGCACATGGTCCACTATGGACCTTTGTCATACTGTTCTGCCTAAGACACATTTCCCCCTTTGTAACCTGGATAATTTCTATACTTTCTTTAAAAACTGGAAATTTCCATCTTTCTTTTACACTTTCTTCAATGGATATATCCTGACCCATGAACAATAATACGTACACTCCTATTATAGCGTTTATACTGTATTATAAGTTCTTGTATGTCTCCTGCTCTAGATGTGAAATCCCATGAAAGCAGGGACTGTGTCTGTCTCATATACTGTAACTCTAGTACATGACACAGGGTCTGACACAAAGCATTGCTCAATTAGTACTTGTAAAATAAATATGAATTTATCACTTACTAAGCACCGACTACATGCCAGCCCTGTAACTTTATTTTTAGTGTGAATCTTGCAAAGTCAATATATTTATTTCTAAATATGTAAAAGCGAATAAAAAACTAGTTTATTTTGTTGATTTCTTGGCAAACTTAGCAGGCCTTCTATATCTAAACTAGTGCTTTGTCTTTCCAAGAGGTACAATGTCCTCACGTTTTCTAGAATTTTTCTTGGGGAAAAGAACCCTCTATAGCCAACAGCACATTCTTTGGAATCTTCTCAGGGAGGCCTTTGTTTCTTGAAGGCATATTTGATTTTTGGAAGCAGCTAAAAGCTACTTGGCAGCAAATCTAAAGAATGAGGTGGGTAATCAAGCTGAAGAACATTATTTTTGGTTCCAAACAAGGTGTGACTATAAAGAAACAAGGCTGATTTTATTGTATGGTACATAAACTGGTTCGACAGCAATTCCAAAAGAAGACTCTATAAACTGTTGTGGCCTTGTCAACAAAAATTTCTCCATCCCAGTACATTCCCCCTCTTTCCCTCTCTCTTTCCCCCCTCCCCACGGAATATAGTGTCTGGCCCAAAATACAGACAAGAAAATCAAAGGCCCTTGGAATTTATTTTTGAAAAAAAAAATCAATAACATGAGTATGGGGTGGAAGAGATCTGGCTTGGCAACCATTCTTGCAAAAACATCAAGGGGTTTCAGTTGGCCACAAGCTCATCATTCATGAAGAGCGTAATGTGTATTCTAAGCAAGTATCTGCATTCTAGGACAGCTCTGATGGAGGTCTTGAGCCTCTGTGAGAATATAAAAACCCGTGCTCCATTCTGCTCGGGCTCCAGCTGTGCCACAGGCTCAGCTATGGGCATGACAGCATAAGAGGACAACTGATGCACTGGAGCATGGAGCAGAGTTGAAGGAGCTGTTTAGGGAAAAAATCAGAAGAGGGAAGAGTCAGTGATTGAAATTATTGTTTAGGGATAATAACTTTGTCCTTGAACAAAGGTGATATCATCTTAATCTTATGCTGTTGAAAGATCTTTATGAAAGAGCTAGGATCAATGGGTGGAAATTACAGGAAGGCAGATTTAGACTCAACCTAAGAAAGATTGATTCGTATTATAGAATTGTATGTTAGGTATAATCTAATGTGTGTCAATATACATATACAGAAATAAAAAAAAGATTGGAAGGATATAAATCAAAATTTCAATAGTAAATATATATGGGGTAGGGAATTATTGGGTAAATATTATTTTTAAAACTTTATAATGGTGTATTATTTGAATTTTTATTGCCTATATATATTTCTTTTGAAAAACAATAAATTTGATAAAAGTTGGAGGTGTCCAGCAACCAAACAGGATGCTTCGTGACCTAGTGAAAGCTGTACCTCAGGCAGTAATCAAACAAAGATTGTGGGATGAACTAGCAGGTTCTTTGCAGCCTAGGGATTTGGTATGTTATTCTATGATTTAACTTTGCTCGAGTACCAGAGTTGAGCAGTTGGAAATTCACACATGCATCCAAAGAGAACGAGGCCTGGAAACTTCCAATAAGATGGGGCAACTTCCCAACTTCCAGGCTTATTCAAAGGACAAAATAGTCATCTTAACATATTTATGTGTAGGAAGTTTAAATCGAAGGGCAGAATAAACACTTCAAAGATGAAAAGCAACCAACTAGCAGTTAAACTGGATTCTAAACTACAGAAATAAAAAAAAAATATATAGAGGGACAGGAAAAGACCTAGATAAAAAGCTAAAAGGTACAAGCTATTAAGTAGAAATAAATGTCAATAACAGATGTTGAATTTTCCATGTTTTGTAAATGTGTGTGGTTATCCATTTTAATCCCAACCATTTAGCTGAAGCCAGCAGGCCATGGATATTACAGAAGAATTGTCTTCTGCCCATCATCCCTCAGCCTGGGTGGACTATAGCTGGCAGACAGTATACCAAGATAGCAGAAACACTGGCTGGCTTGGTTCATGTTCTGGGAACTGAAGAATGTCAAATATGACCTTAGTCTGGAAAAGTCCTGCAGGGTATATGGGAACAGTATGTTTCTGATTCCAGCACTGGGCAGAGGGACCAGCACTTATTGCCTTTCAGGACCAATGGAGCCACGAAATCAGAGCAACAAAGAAGCTACACATCTTGTCCTGATTCTCCATTTTAGAAGCAGGAAACTGAGGTTTGGAGAGGGAAAGTGAATGAGAAGGATGTATAAAAACCAACAATCTCCTTTGCCTCCCAGAGAGGAGAAATGAACTTTAAAACAGTCTTCCGCTTGCAGGTGTAAAGCCTGGTCTCAGAGCCACAAATTATTTTTGCCAAATTAAATAAAAACCTTCCTGTAGAATGACAGAGACAGCTTTTATGCAATAACTGGGCTTTAGATCCTCTTCTGGTCTGGTGTTGTTATCATATCACACCAAGTCCAAGGAGCAAATCTTTCTGGTATTTGGGTTTCATGAATCAAAGAACAAAGATTCTTATAAATCCCATTCAAATATAGAAATGATGATGGTTTAAAAAACAAAGATAATTTCCTTTCAAGTCTTATCAATCACTACAAATCATCGAAACCATGTTAACTTCGACAAAACCAACTGAAGGAAATACTAAACCAAATATTTCCATTTTGTGTTTGCGAAAATTTCTGCAAAGGATAAAAATGGATATTGGAAACCTGTGCTCCACAGGAAACCCTGACGGAAGTGTGTTGGTGATGGCAGGAGGGGAGAATGATAAGTTGTGAGAAATTATACCTCCTGTTTCCTGCATGGTGACCTCCTGCCATTGGACAGAAATTGGAAATACTGGCTGAGATCACCTCCTAGAATCAAAGGTGACTTCCCAGTCCTGTCTTTGACCTTTGCTCATACTTCTTCCCTGTGTCTCACCCTTTCTTCCTCATACTTATTCAGCACCTCCTACCCCTCAGGTGGGATTTGAGTTCCCACTCATTCAAAAGACTCAACAGTGTTTCTGTTGACATCACCTGGCAAATGGGCAATATGCTAGGCATTATAAACAATGGCAAGTTGGTTATTCCTGAGGTTCTTTAGCAGCAGAATGTCCAAATATCAGAATAGTACCATTATTGTTTGTGATGTGGTGTGTGTAAAAAAAGATTTAAGTAACAATATTGAACCTACAATTGACAAAAAGCTGGTGTTGGAATTAGTACTGGTGCCAGAACTTTAGCTCTGTGAGAGCGGGGATCAAATCTGTTTTGTTTTCTACTGTATACATCATCTGATACAGTACCTCATACCCAATAGGTATGAAAACCTAGTTGTTGAATAAACAGATGTTGAAGAAGCCCACCTGAGGCCAAGAGTGAGCGCTGCTTCCTAGAAATCATGGGTTTCCTGACGACAACCTTTGCAACCTGACCCAGGGCAACTGCTAGCATGTGACAGCCTCTAGAGAAGGGTGACAGAGGACAAGCTTGAGACAGCAGCAAGGAAGCTTGGGGAATGATTTATTTGCACTGTTTGGGCCCACCTCTCTGGGTTGGGAGACAAAATAATATTATTCGTGCAACTACATGACCTACACAGATGATTTCTATTTGGACCAAGCATTTCCAACAGACACTCTAACACAAGGTTTCTAAATGGAGATTATGGATTGGGTATATGTTGGAAAGGAGTGGCTTTGACTGGGGTTTGGGGCCAGAATTGATACCTACACAAAATAGGCAGGAAGGTAGATTTCAAGGCCCTGCTGGCACCTGATGAGATTTTCTTATGCTGAATAGAAAGCTAAGTGAGAAGGAGGAAAAGCATTGCATTATCACCATATATGAGGGCTTACAAAAAAGACCCAATGCGTTTTTATTTAAGCATTTATTTTTTTTCCAAAGAAATCCATGCAAAGGTATAGAGGGAGAGAGAGAAAGAGTGAGAGTGAGAGTGAGAGAGAGAGAGAGAGAGAGAAAGAGAGAGAGAGAGAGAGAGAGACCATGTTCTAGCAGCCAAACATAGGAAAATAATTTGGCACAACTTGATTTTTTTTCTTTGCAAAAGGACAATCTATACTACCACTAAAATTTATGTTCCTCCTAAAGATACCATTTGATTTCAAAAACATAACACATGGTTTGTCTTCTACTTAATGGATGGAGGAGATATATAAGATAAAAAAAAATAGAAAAAAATTAAAGGGTGGTTCCTTTTATAGAGGAAGACCACAGGTGCTGAAGGGCAGCACAGGTGCTGTGCACTAGGAAGAAGTCAGTGCACCAGGAAGAAAAAGCACATCACATAGATTGTCAAGCTGGTTAGAACCTTCAGGGGGGAATGGCCATTCCCGAGGTTGTGAGAGGCAGTTATCTCATTGTCCTGATTCACATGTTGCTTGCTTCCAGGAGCATCATCCACATCCAGATCATAAGCCAATTCTGCCAAAAATAAAGAAAAAAAATTTAAATACAGGATTACCAACAGTATCAGGTGTATACTATTCATGGCTCAAGCACTTGTCTAGACTGCTGAGATACCCCAGCTTTGATTTCTTCCTTTTGCAGAAAGGAAGGCTGCCAGGACATGGCAAGAGACGGGGTGTGTGGCGGGGAGGCAGAGGAAGGAGATGGCTAGATGGTGCTCCTTCCAGAGATCATACCAATAGGGAGTAAGCTGGCTGTTCCCCTCTCCACTGTGGCTCCACCCACACTGCAGGGTGCACACTGGCCCTTTGCAACCTCTCCTCCCTGGCAATACTCTGCTTCAAGGTCGTCTTCACCAATCTCACTGGTATCAAAATGTAAGGTGTGGTGTCAGTGACTACCTGTGTCTTCTCGAGTATATGTGTACTAATGGGGGAAGGCATGTTGTGGACTCCCAGGGCACCTTTCCTGGGCCCTGTACCCCATATAGATCTCCTCCTGGGAACCTTGTTTTAGAGTTAAGGATAGGGTAGTTTGCCATTGAAAGATGTTTTATCTTCCTCAAACATTTCTTCTTTTATCTATGTGGTCTTTTCATCCCCTCTAAAAATAACACCCACGGAAAAAAAAGTAAAATTGATCTAATGTACAGGATTTCAACTGACACCAAGCAAATTAAGACTAAGGAGAGACTAATGGGTAAGGGTCTTCTTTCTTTGATCACCTGCCATTTATGATATCTTCATGATTCTGAAAAGAAATTGGGATGTTGGAATTGGCCAATGAGAAAGTCTCTCAGAAGGAAAATCTAAGTAGAAAGTGGTTTGTTAGGAAATTTAAGATGGCTGGCCCTGGCTCAGGGCTCAATTTCTTTCAGATTTGCTTTCCCAGATTTAGAGCTCAAATCTGTTGCCTTGGCTTTTCTAGACTCAGTTGCCAATGTTTCTATTTCAATAGTGAAGGTGATGTGATGTGAGTAATGCCACCAGCCGACTGTCCTGTGGCCAAGAGAACCGGAAAGATCCCTTAGGGACACTGAGATGCATAGCAACGGGCACAGAGGAAATGACTGGGGTTCTACAGAGGAAAGGAAGGAAGAGCTCCTCTTAAAAGGGATGAAACAGTAAGTCACAGGAAGAAATTGTGAGGACTCAGCTAGTCCAGGATGCATGCAGAGCAGGGCCCATGACCAGGGCTGCTCCAAGGCTGGAATTGGTTAGAGCAGACAGCACTGTCAAGGTGATCAAAGCTAGGGGGTCTGATTACACAGGCTGCAATACTATTTTTCAGTAGGGCTACTGTAGTTATAATGCTATCAGCAATGACAAGGGAACCAAACTTACTGTGCCACAACTGAAAAAAGATATTGTACTCAGTATATGATGATATCTCAAGGTTTCTTTAATTTGCAAGCATTTGATTATTAATAGAGACCAGCTTTTTGTTTTAGTTTACTAATTATATTTCTCAATCCATAACAGTTCATATCCTTTGCCTTTTTATCTAATGTGTATTGATATTTTTCTTATTAATTTGAATATATTTTATTGAATTCTTTATCTTATTCAATATACATTTTTCTATTGTGTTAATTATAATTTTTCATTGCTGTATAAAGAAATGATGTCGTAACTTTTAATATATGTGAATCTGACTACATTTTGCTCCTCTAGAGCTGAGAAAGTTTTTCTTCTTGAGTGCTGATAATCATTCAAATCAAATATTCAAGGAAATCTTCTTACCCAGGGAAAAGTTACTCAGCAAACTGTAATCTAGATTCTCTCTCCCCCTAAAATCAACACATATGAAGAAAATAAAGAGAGAAAAAGAACAAAGAGCAATCTTCTACTTGGAAATCAGACCTCTTTCTCTGAAAGGTGAACTGTGCAGAGTGAACAGAGAAAGCCGAGGTCAGCTGTCAGTCGACAAGGATAACACAGGCTTAGGCCACGATCAGATTTCACCAAAGCTGAGAACACATATGGCTATATCTGTTGAAAGCCTGCCTTGAGTCGCACGGCAACTTCTCAACTTAAATGAAGAGGGGTATTTTTAGGATTGACCTGAATGAGAGCACTCTCAGCATTGCTTTCAGATTCCTTTTCTGAATATTCTTGCCCAATATCAAGATGAAACAATCTATTAATGTTACCACTCAGCACCTACACTATTTATCTTGCTCTTTAAAGAATCCACAGACACTAAACAGTTTTGTGTACTATAGTAGGTATGGGAAACCCAGCAGTTATGTCAAGTCCAGTAGTTTCTAATACTTTTTGCCACCAAAGACCTCTTTTGTTATTTCTTTCTCTTGGACCCTATATTTTGAAACGATAAAAATGACTACCAATTATCGAGGTCTCATTGTGTGCCACTTACTCTACTAACATGTGTTATCTCATTTAATTTAACCTTCTAAACAGTTATCTCATTTAATTTAACCTTCTAAACAATGTTATGAGGGAAGTATTATAATTCCCATTTTATGGATGAGGAAGCTCAAGCTCAGGTTACTTTTTTGCCTATACTAATACAGTGGGTGAGTTGCAGAGGTGCTATTTGAACGCAGGTCTGACTCAGAACCTCATATGAAGATACTACCATCTCTTTAAAAAGTTTGTATATCAAATGGGCTGCAGTGATTAAGTAGTAATGGATTCCTTCTTGAAAAACAAAAACAAAAACCTTGATTAGTGAAATACATACTGCCAAAGAGAAATTCTGAAAAGCATGAGAAAAGTCAGTGTTTCCACATAAAACTGATCACATCCTTAGGTAGCCTTATTAAACTTTGTGAAATACTGAGAAAAAAACCCACTGGGTTGGGGACCCTGTGTGGGAATTATAGCAGTTCTATTTCCCTGATGAAATCAGCAATGATGGCCAGGGCCGTTAGACACCCCATGCAGAAAGCTGGGCCAAGTCTTCTACCTCCAAAGGTCTCTCAGGAATATTCAGAATGAATATACATTCAGCAGCAGCAAACTTTTCCACCCAACTGCATAGCTGGGTTTCTGGGGTTTATATTGATGGGAATCCCAGCAAAAACACACTCTGGGCCTAGGCTACCATCATGGAGATTAGAGATGAAGGTGACAGTTGAGCAGGACAATGAAGCATTATGGGAGACAGAGGAAATGAGGTTTTGGTCAAAGACAAATATGGACACTCTGGAATAGGGGTAATATAATTCAATCTAATTCAATAAACTTAATGGTAGCCTACTATATCCCAAGCATTAAGCTAGAAGTTTGGAGAAAGACTTAGGAATCCCATACTCTAGCGTTCTAGCAAGGGAAACAGGTCGATAGACAAACCAACTAGATACTTGGCAGAAAGTAGAAAGGGCTCAGATAAAGGCACAAGCAAAACACTATGAGGATAGAAAGGAGAGATAAAAGTTCCAAATAGAAGGATCTGGAAAGAGTTTTTAGAAAAATTGGGTTAAAATCTACAGCATGAAGGATGGGAGGAACTATGGCAGGGCTGATGAAATGGTGATTCATTTTAGGCAGAGGGTTCTGCTTGAGCTAAATCACCAATATCAGGAATTGTAGGTAGGGCATACTCAGTAGGAACAAGTAGCCTCTATGGTGGGAGGGAAGACAGAGTGTACATTGTTGTGAAGGGTGTATGTGTGTGTGTTTGTGTGTTGAGTGGTGGGTGGTGGGTGGTGGGAAGGCAGAAGGGACAAATAACAGCCAAATCGTGGCAGATTAGTAATGCTAAGACTATTGTGGGCAAGACGAGGCTATTGAAGGTATTTAAGTAAGGAAAACACATAATTTGATTTGTGCTTTTTAGAAAGATCATCATTAACAGTCTGAAGGACAGTGAAGAGACTTGTCACACATCTTGTCTTGGTAAAAAAGAAGTCTGTGGGAACAGTATCTGAGGATCGGCCAGTAGCAAATATAAATTTTTTAAAAAAATCTACAAAGAAGCTAAATCTACATCAAACTAAAACTTTCTCAGTTTGCTACAAACTGAGATGTACTATGGGAATCACCACAAACCATTTTCTTTTAAATCATTTATATTTAATGTTTATAAGTGATTTTCCAGAAATTATCTTTGTTGTATTAGGAACATATTATAAAATGCACATACATTTTTTTTTCCTATCTTGTAGTTGATTGTCAGTTAGAACCTTTCAGGCCAGCAAGGACATTTTCACGCTAAATCCAAAAATCTCTATTTGTAATCAGTTTAACTATGCCCAGAAGGTAGACCCAAGAATCTGTACTAATTACACACTCAGCCCTGACTTTCACTTTGCCCCTATGTCTTCTGTGTTGCAGACTAGATAAGCCCTTTAAAATAATCATCAGTCATTAAAGTCTGCAAGTTGTATTGAATGTTTTTCTGCCTTTTCTGTTGGGCAAAGCACTAAGTGGGGAGCCCTCCACCCTTATTCAGTTTTCTGGTGGAGTTTCTAAGGAGGCTGCACCATCCTGCAAGTCTGGTGCCCTGGATGCCAGGCCTGGCTCAGCCATTGACTTACTATGTCACCTCTGGCAAGTCATTTCCCTCTCCTCTGAGCCTCAGCCACCCCTAAGTCAGGATGTTGGACTGGATGGACTCTAATTTTTCTTCTAGTTTTATCGCTCTCTGATTCCAAGGCTCCTGGGGCCTGGCAAAGGACACGGTTTACTGTAGGCTGCAATCATTTTTCTGCCCACAGCAGCCAAGATGGCTGCTCCCAGCAGAGCCTTCATCAACAAGTAGATTCAATCAGTTGCTTCTCTTGGGATGTAAGTTTTCCTAGTGATCTTCATCAGTAACCTAGTTCTGAGTCTTCTTTTTTCTTTAGCTGTTATAATCTTGGATAAGAGGCCCTGGCAATAAATAAATCCATGCTGGACTGCTTTTGTTTTCTTTAAACTCTGGCCTAATAACTTCCACTGAAGCCAGTACACACAAAGCTTTGGGATACATCAAGCAGGCATGCACGGGCAGCTAAGGAAGATCTGTCATCCAGTAAGACAAGCCTTTGGGCCCTTACAAAGACATTGGGGTCTTGAGCATATAATAGGAAGCAAATGTTTGTGCTCTCTGATGGCACCAAGGATGGCAATGTGTTGCTTTAGGGGTCTCGCCCACACCAGCAGGCAGACTTCATAGGGCAGCCTGAAAGAAGAGCTGCTATCAAAATACCAAGGGAGAGAATGCTGCTCTTGAGCCAAACATGGGGTTTCTTCCTTGCCAAGCTTGTACCAGCAGATGGCTTCAATCCGGCCCTAATATAGCAACAGAGCAATACCACTATTCTTGTGTTTTGCATTTGCTGTGTGCAGTTGGCCCCCAAGACATGAATATGAGAAACCTTCAATATATTGCTTGGCAGACCCCAGAGTTTGAAACTGGGGAAATCTCTGAAGACATCATGTTCACTGCACTACTGCTCACTCTGCTGCCCATTCCCACAGAAGCCCTTGGGCTCTGCCAGTCACTTCTGAATCACAAACAGATCTTGGTTTCCTTGTCCTCTCCTCAATATAACCCTTCCTACCACATCAACCCTACCACCACCACTTTTGTGAACTTTCAGGTGTGAAATGACTACATGAACTTGAAAGCAGAGGAAAGTGACTTTGCTAATGACCTTTGAGTCTCTGGGGGTCTAGATTTTCTTCTTCATAGATCGGACGAGGGGAGGGGGAACTGGCACACCTGAGGCCTCTGGTTTTTAATTAGTCTAATAGGACTCCTTTTAGAATTGGCCAATTTTATAATGTGCCTTCTTGACAAACAAATGAGTTGCCAATTTTGCATACTAAATGATTGTAAATACTGGAAATAATACAATGGCTTCTCTTGGAAGAGGACTGGGGCAGTGAGATGGCTACTTCATTGCTTACAGCTAATTGTAGCCTGCAAACAACCTTCACTTCCAACTATGGAATGGCGAAAGAATACAATGGCTTTTCCCATTAGTCTAGTCATGGCCTCTAGTATTTTAGGCCTTCGCAACTTGTTCTGGGGTTGTATCTTCAGGTTACACTGCAGTGGGCTGTGGGTACACAAAGCCATGGCATGCTTCTTCCTAGGGATTTGGAGTGGGGAAGTAAACTATTTTATATTAAAATATGCAAGGCCATATGATGGAGTAGAAATGCACTATTTTCAAACTCATTTAAGACTTTATAAAATATTTCATGTCCACTAGGACCTTCAGGTTATGTCCCAAATCCTCAGGAGCAGGTGTGCACTCTCACTCTTCACTGATGTATGGAAAGATCTTAAAAGTACTGTTAGGCAACTTGGGTCACTTCGGCTTTGTAAACTACCAAGCTGGATGCTCTAACTTGCAAATTTCTTAACTACTTGAGGTAGCCTTTTCTATGACACCTTCCTTGTCAAGAGGAGAACACTACAGCAAATGCCCTTATAACTGAAGCTCGGACTGCTTACATTTTTTTTTTAATACAAAAAGATTTCCAGGGGTTTCAACTGCTATGTTTCACTATTGCATTCAGCCACAAAGAAAGGAACAAACAAAAATATTACTTAATCCCCTTGAAAAAGAAATCTTTTTACTGCAGAATCTTCTTATAATATGGGCCACTACTATACTTATTTAGGTACATCATGAGTAAAGTCATATTCCCAGAAACAGAATAACTCCATCCTAGAACCCCTGACAGTAATGAGTGCCTGTGTAGGTAGGTACTGGCTCTCCTACCTCAGCCCCAGAATTATTACCACCTTCTGCAGTAGTGTCGTGATTATTCCTCTCATGTCTACAGATGCTTCTCACATGAGGATGCCTAACAGCTCCACAAAGCCTTTACTTCCCACGAGAGAGGTCACCTCATTCCCATGGAAAGCAATGGACTTGAGAGTTAATGAAATAGGAGGAGCTGGTGACAGAGACACTGTTCAGTTAGCGTCAGGGGAGAAGATGAAGAGAACAAGCTTAGAGAAGGTAAGGGAAGAGAACATTTTTAAAGAGGAGAAAGTTAGTATGGTGGAATATTATAGAGAGGTCACAAAAAGTAAGGAGTAGAAAGAAGCTACTGAACATGTCAATTAGAAGGTTATGGGAGATTTTTGAAAGTTTCAGTAGGGTGGTTAGGTCAAACCCAGATAGTACTGATTTGAGATGAAAGTGGGAATTGATGCAGATTTACTGAATACTGATTAGTCTTTGGAGAAGTTTGAGAGTGAGTGAAATGGAGCACTGTCACCCTGACTGTGCCTGAGGTATTGTGTCATTGCTATCAGTGCCATAACACCTAACTAGTCTGTAAAACCAAACTTTGTTAGAAGGTACCATTCCAACTCAAGATGGCTTTTGAAAATGCTATTTTTTTGTTATCTTTGATGCATAAACAACCTAGACACTCAGATACTTGTACACCAATGTTTAAAGCCAATTATTCATAATAGCCAAAAGGTGAAAGCAACCCAAGTGTCCATCAATGGATGAATGGATAAATAAAATGTGGTACATCTATAAAATATAATATCATACAGCCACAAAAAGGAATGAAATACTAAGACATGCAATAAGATGTACAAACCTCAAAAACATGATGCTAAGTGAAAGAAGCCACTCACAAAATACCACATAGTTTGTGATTCCATTTATATGACATATAAACAGGCAGAATAGGCAAATTTTGGAAATGGTGGTAATGGCTGTATAAAACTATGAATGTAATTATGCCACTGAATTGTACACTTAATGGCTAAAATAGCAAATTTTATGTTATATATATTTTACCGTGATTTAAAAAAAAACTATAGAAACCAAAAGATAATGGCATTCAGGGTACATCCCAGTTCCTAGGAATAGTACACTGCTACTCTGATATTTTACTTTGTAGAGGGGTGAGTATGTGTGAATATACCTGATACCAAAGCTCCACTCCAAAATCGTATGCTTTTGGTGCTTTGAAAGTTGAGTCAATTTAATTATTTGGGATATTTAAGCACTACTCTAGAATGGCAGATATGGCTCCTCAATTGGGAGTGGAGAACGAGGGCAATTTTTGTCAAGGATTTTTACCTGAGGCTATTTTCAGAGAAATTTTTATACAACCTCCGAAAACAAATTTACTTTTGTGACTCACACAAATGATGCTAAGCTGAAACTGTGTTTTAAAAAATCAATTAAAGAATACACTTTGTCCTCATTACTTTAAAAATGTTAATCGTTTAGATTCATATAGCTCTGTTTATAATATAAATTTCAGGCATGATGCAGCTACAGAGGCATGCATCATTGGGCTTTGAGGATGTTGAAAGAAGAAAATGCGAAAAGTCATTTGTTGTAGCCAAATAGAATTGCTGTGAGGAGTCAAGAAAGTGGGAGAATGGCCTTACCGTCCCCTCAGAACCTAGGCTCCAAGATGCTCAACGAAAAGTTCTTTGACAGAATTTGGGGCAGGGCTTGAGATATACTTGGATGGGAAAGCCAAAAGTCTGGTAATCTTGCATTTTTAATCAGCCATGGTGGGTCTTACAAAAAATGTACCCGAGAACTAAAATGCTTACAATGTCCTGGCAATGCCCAAAAGCAAAGAAAATTATTAGTACAATAGCCAGTAGGTCAAGTGGCTATTGTCCTTGAAAACACTCAGCTTGGGTATGGGGACACTGCGGGCCAGAAATCAACAGCAGGCAGGTGTCCTCATAAATGAAAGATGAAAAGTCTCCCTGAGTGGTTCCATCTGAATTTGTTCCTTAAAAACTCTCTAATTGTGAAATGCCTTCCTCATCTTCAGTGGGATTTGAGGGAATTGAGGCTATTTCCCATCAATTTACTTGAAAGAACACATTGTCATCCTGGCTCCATCCTCCTACCTTCCTATCTTTGGAACCGGTCTGTCAGTAAGTCTGCATCCTCACATTTATATAGGCATCATCTCTTCAGTCTTTGAATGCCAACCATTTCTCTTCCTTCTTTTAGCCTCTCTGTCTTCTTCCACTCTCCACACGATCCTCAATGCCCATCTAGATAAGATACTCATTCCTCTCCAATGGCCCATTGCTGTCCAGGAAGAGGGAATGTTCTATTTTGTGACAGCAGGAACAAGACAACACTTCCTAAATCACGTGTTGAATCACATTTTTCTCTTCCTCTGAATTCTTTGATGGCTCTCTACTGTATGTGGGATAACATCTTAATTCCTTAACATGGCATTCACAAGCTTCTCCATCTCATTTGCTTTCCAGTTTCAAGTGCACATGTATTTCTCCAAGTGCCATATATTGTACTTGAGCCACCATCCCATCCCATTCATCCTTTGCTGATAATGGCAAATACTCTGAAGTTACCATGTTTTTCTTCATGCTGTTACCTCAGCCTCTGGTGTCTGTCTCTCTCTGTCTCTGTCTCTGTCTGTCTGTCTGTCTGTCTGTCTGTCTCTCTCACCTCATCATACATAATACCTCTTCCAGGAAGCCTACCCTTCACACCTTGGTCCAAGTTAATCACTTCCTTCTCTATTTATTGGATTGCATTTCTATTATAGCACCAATTTCAATCTGCCTCATAGATGAATTAGACATTGCTATGTTCCTCTCCTCAACTCAACTACCAGCCCATCAAAGTCTTATTACTCTCTGTAGCTCTCACACAGTACTTGCTTGGCTAGCACGGAAACTTAAAAACATGCCTGTTGACTGACTGAATGGATGCATGAATCAATGGCTGCACAAATGAATATATATCCCCAGTCTACTGAGAGTGTGCAGGTAAAGGGCTACTTCCTTAGCAGACACCCTTCCCAAGGAGTCTATCCTCATTAACTGATGAATTCCTTAGGTCCCGCTGAGCTATGATGAAGCCAAGAGAAATATAGGGCAAATGATGGGGTGACACAGGAAGCAAATGGCAGGGCTCAAACCCTGACCTCTAGATTCCAAAGCCCTTCTGACAATAGCCAGTTCTCATTATCCACAGCATCAGTTCACTGTGCTCAGTGTGAATGGAATCTACAAAGATTATTTGCTTATTCCCTTTTGCTGCCTGGAACTTGATGCCTTGCTATGTAAGCAGCTGACACATGTCGGCATTCTGTGTACCATGCTGGGCAGGAAACAGGTGAGCAGGTTCTATTTATTTCTTATTTCAAACCTTCATGATTGGGTTCTCATACCTTTGAACCCTGCCTTTGCCAATCTACCCATCCCTGGGCCACATTCTGCCCTTTCTATCGCCACCAATTCCCAAGTACAGGGGCTGCTGGTGATTGAAATTTCAGTGCCTGTCTCTGTGACATCAAAATATAGCTTTGTTAATGAAGTCCCTTGTTTGGCTATAATAGTACAAAGCAGTAAGACTTCAACCCCTGCAGTAACACATGCCGGCACCCTGTTCTCCCTGCAGAGGTCCGTGGGATGACTGCCAGGAAAATACAATTACATGCTGGCACAGGAATAAATACAATTCCTTAACCTAAAAGTTCTGTGTTTTCACTTCTCCCCCTTTTTATTTCTCTATTCACTTCTTTTTCTGTTTCCAGTGGTCTTTAAACTCATTTCCTGTGTCCAATTATTCTCTTCTGTCTAGTTGTTGCTCTACTAAACATTCTCTCCTGTCTCCACAGTGTTATTTTCCATATCCTTAGGCAAAGAGCAAGGTTGGAATCCTCTGATAGATTTTGAAACTTTAAAAATGCTTTTCTATTCCTCACCACTTTGATCTAAACCTCTAAACTGGGTTCCATTTATTTTAGAAGAGGTTCTAGTATCTTTCCTTAATCTTCCACCAGTGTTTCCATTCCCTTGCTGTTTACCTCTCAGCACCATTCCTGCTTCTCAGTTCGCATTCCCTCATCTGCCCCCTAGCTCCACAAATTGCTTTTGCTGGCACTGTCCAATCCCCTACACCTGCTCATGCCCCCTTTGCTCAATTTCTCTTCTCTCATTCTCTATCTTAAATTTTTCTTGCCCCATAGCCATGCCATTTTAGCCATGCTGTTTGATGGTCTTGCCTTTCTCTTAAGGTGAAATGACTTGGACTTAAAAGAAATTTAAAAACTTTTGAATAATTAGTACAATCTGTACTAATGTGAAAATTGTGTAGACTGCCCCTAGGCCATGAGATCATTCTCCAGAGGTGGTCTATGAGCCTTTCAACAGCCATTTGGTAGAGATATTGGTGAAGGGAATCAAACATAGAATGAGGGTGAAGGTAAATAACTTCCAATGACCCTTCCAACCCTGAGATTCTAAGATTTCATTCAGGTCCTTAGAGGTCTTATGGCAGGAATGAAGGGTGAAGGGACAGGGTTCAAGTGACCTTTGCATTCCCGCTTTGACACAGACACTGTCTGGAGAGGAATCTAAATAGACTGCTTTGGATCTTCTCTCAAAGAAAGGGATCAGTGTCTTTTGTGGACCACGACCAGCTTAGAGAGGAGGGCTTTAAGTTTGCCAAGGAGTTATCAATCAAGACATAATTTTAAGGGAGTAACTACTGATCTGCCTGAGGTGGGGAGAAAGAATCTCATAATCTGTCCAGCTTGTTAAAGTAAGGGCTAAGTCTAAAAAATCATGTGTTTCTCAGGCAGTATGAAATATGCAGACATGGTGTGGATGATCGAATGAGGACACTGACTACATAGAAGGTGGAGCAACCAAATCAGGAATTGTTTGTATCAAATTTCTTCCTACCAATAGGAAACAATTAGCAGTAATTCACAGGTGATAGGCATCTTGCTCAATTCAGCCATATAATGGTATCACTCAGAACCCAGAGGAAGAAGAGGTAGCATCAGAGAGAGAAAATTCATTATGGGAACATGATTAAGACATAAGTTGCAAGGAACCAAGAAGGTAACTGAGGAGAAAAAGCTGGACGATACTCATACAAATAGCTCTATGGGCATTAGAACAAAATAAGCAAGTTCAAAGGGAGGTCAGGAAAGGTAAAAAGATGCCAAGTGGCCCAAGTCCATGTCTGTAAAGATAGGAAAGAGAAAAAGGAAAATTATACTACAAAGAGTAGCAGCCAGATCACTAAGGAGTATAAAAACCAGCAGAAAGATACTGAACCCAAATTTAAAAAAGATGCAATTGGCATGAAATGAATACTTTAATTAAGTAGGGTCAAGGGAAGCCTTGGTTCCTTCTACGAAGGGGCAGGAGTTTTCCATATTGTTTTTACCTGTCTACAGAACACATCGAATGTGCCTGTAAACCAAGACACATAGAGCTAAGCTTATTGGTGGCCAAGTCAAATTAAGAAGTGAAATGGTCGAGAAGAACAAAGTATCATACTATAAGCATAACAGAGGTATCAGAAAATGAATGATGAGATTTCAGAGTGAAAAGGCCTTGCAGGGCCAATAAAGAAGCTATTTAAACACATTAAGATGTAATCATTAACAACAAAACAGATTAAAACTGGGGCCTTACAACTGGCACCCTAACCTTCTAGATGTATATGCTAAATAATAATAATAATAATAATAATAATAATAATAATAATAATGCAGTTATTCTACAATTAATCAAAGGAAGACAGGTAATATTCATTGGTGAAAAGAAAATCAAACATATAAAGTAGTTTTTGATACTGCAAGAGAGTGGGGAGGATCAGAATGTGGTACCACATTCATATGCTTCTTGTCACTTTATTTCTTGGGGCTTTCTCCCACCATTAGAAAGAGATAAGACTGGAAAGTTCCCCTTGGAACCATAGCTTGCCTCAAACTAAATTCCAACGGGCTTTTTTTAAAATTTCTACTCTACAATAAACTCTACTGAGGTATAATTTAAATACCATAAAATTCACCCATTCCAAGCAAGTTTCAATTGTACAATTCAATGATTTTTAGTACATTTAGTGAGGTGTGCAATGATCATCAGTTTTAGAATATTTTCCTCAGTTCAATATCCAATAAAATCCCTCATGCCAGTTTATAGGTAACTCCTCTCTGCAGCTTCCAACACTGTTGGCCACTCTGTCATAAAACTTGGTGTCTCCCTTACTTTCTGACATAGCTTCCTCCCGGGTTCCCCCTCTGCCTCTCTGATCATTCTCACAGAAATTCTATTTCCTTTGCAGGCTGATTTTCTTAAAGATGAATGTTTTCCCTTTTATTTCTCCTTTGGCCCTCCAATTGTCACTTTACAAGTCTTCTTTAATGCTCCAGTCTGTGCCACTGGTATTATCTAGCACTGAGGATTTCTCAATTTGCTCAGAAGTGAATGCCTCTACCTTGCCATCTAGTTGCCCAGAAATCTGAAAATCACCCTAGATTCCTCTTCCTTTTTCATCCTCCAGGCCTAATTAATTATAGCATCCGATAAATTCCGTTGCCTTAATATTTTGTGAATTCTCCTTTCCATGGCCATTGTTCGCTACTGCTACTATTTAGATTATGTTCTCATCTTCCTCACCTGGAGGACTGCCAACAGTCTCCCAGTCTTGTCCTCCGGCATACCATCATCCACACACTTTAGAGCTCTTTTATTTTGTTAATTTAATTACTCAACACATGAATACATTCTTGAAGGTAAAGAGTCAAACAATACCTTAGCAGGGAGAGTAAAAAAAAAAAAAGAGCCCCTTCTTTAACCTTCCCCCTGGACAACTCCCCAGGGGTAATTACTGGTGAATGTATTTTCTATGCATATGCATATGATACAATGTTTTGGAAATATTTGCATGTTAACACATGTAGAACTGCCTCATTCCTTTTAATCCTTGCAAGAAATTCCATAGTATGAGTATAGCGGTTAGCCATTTCCTCTCTGATAGGCATTTAGTTTATTTCTAATTTCTCCCTGGCACAAACAACACTGCAGTGAACATTCTCTGACATATACCTCTAGATTTGTGGTGTATTTCTATGAGGTATATTCTTAGAATAACTCTGGCATGTAGGAATGGGGGCTGCATGAGAGATAAATTGCTGGACAGTAGGACAGAAGGTGAGAAGATTCGTTGGAGAAGGTTGAGAGAGAAAGGAGATTTTAAATAAATACGATGTAGAGGATATCAAGGAACCAGGATAATATTAAGGAATCTTTGGGAAAAATTAATTTTATAATACTGTCACCCTAATGTAACAGCTATTAAAACAAAACAAAGCAAAACAAAACAAAAGAACTAACGATTCATTTAAAACAAACTGTATTTCCAAGCTATGACAAATCTGCCTGGGTACAATTGCCATAGAAGATGTCCTGAGAGTCAAAGTGACCAAATATTGCTAAATATGATTGGGTAATAGAGTGCTTTCATCAAGAAAATCAGTATTACATTAAACTATATAAATTGGATTGTGGAGGAAATCCTAGTACATAACATAAGCTGTCGCTATGGTCCTTGGTTGTACCCATTTTACTACTGATTTTCATTTTTATATTCACAATTTTATTTTGAAGGACGTTGAGAATACTTCTCAGACGAGAATCCAAGTCATAAAGGAGGTGGAAAACACGTCTTTTGAGGAAGTGCTAAAGGAAATATAATTGTCTGGTGACCTTTGTTTCATTTCCAAAAGTGGTGAAATTTGTTCTTGAGATCCACATGTCCAAAAATTTCTAATGGCAGTGATAAAAGTTCATTGCTCAGCCTGCAAATCCACAACTGTAAAAGCAGCAAGCAACAATGTTAAGTGAAAATCAAAATGAGCAAACTATATAATTAGGTATGCAATGTCACCAGAAAAGCAATTTAACTAAAGGGATTACCACAATTGAAGATGCATTCTTCTTAAACAGAGATTGTTTTCTTTAATTGATTTGTCCCAATCAGTTCTCCCCCTATGTCATGCAGAATTCCAGTCAGACAGCAATTTCTGTTGTGTTTTTAATTTATCTTCCAAGAGATTAGAGGAAGTAAGTCAAGCTTCTCCAGGCACTATAAATTCCTCACAAATGGAAGAAGTATTAACAGAGGGCTATGGAGACAGATTATGGTTTAGGTCACCAGGGAGAGAAATCTGAAGCTCCCTTTTGACTAACAACAAGGTAAGTAATCCTCAAATCTCTTTTTCCTTAGTATTAAGCTTAAAACGAAGTTTAGGAGGCCTCCTTTTCACCTTGATTTTTTTTTTGGTTTCACCTTTCTCATGCCCCAGCCAGCCAGCAGGCAGCATTTAGAGGCCCTGATAACAGAATTAGGCAGCATTCTTCACCTCCCGTCTCTCATTCACCTCCCGTCTCTCATCCTGCCTTTACCTGGCACTACATTTTTCTCATTCCTCTATAGCTTCTTTCCCTAAAACCTCTTCTAACCCTGGCCATTTCCAGAGTAACTTTTTGGGGAAACAGTTAAAATGTGTCAAATTCTGGGTCTTTATCTTTGTTATCACTACTTGAATGCTCCTAAAACATTGGTTTAAATGTATTATCGCAAATAACCCCTTGAAGTGGATGAATGGTGATGGTGTGGCCACAGGTGAATGAAAGGGTTAAAACAATGTAATTAATTAATTAAACACTTGTTGAGTGCTAGGAACATTTATTGCTGTATAGTAAGTCTTCACCTAACATTGTCAATAGGTTCTGTGACTTTTAAGCGAAATGATGTATAAGAAAACCAATTTTACCATAGGTCAATTGATATAAACAAGAATTAAGTTCCTACAGCATCTCATCAATGTTATAATTAAACTGCATAGAATGAAATGATGTTATTTGAGAACGTACTGGGTACCGGGCAGGCCAGGCACCGAGGATATAGGAGAAGACATGGAGCCTACCCTCAAGGAGCAAGAGACAGACACATGGTATAGGTGTCAGGAGGGGCAGCAATGAACATTAATTGGGCACCTGTTGTTTGCTAGACAGTGTACCAGGTGCCATGGGAGATACAGATGAGGAAAACTCAGTTTTTAGCCTCCAGGAGCTCTATCCTGTCAGGAAGATGAGATGAGGATAAAAATAACTATATCCAAGTTAGAATGTGATAAGTGCCACAAAAGAGGCACAAACCAAGTGTTAAGAGAATTCTGAGCAAGGACAGATCCTATTGAGGGTTCTGAGAAGGGAAACCTGGGAAGCCTGATCCACAGGCCTTAACTACTCTGCCCTTAAGAAGAGAATACTTTGTTATTTAGAACCAAAGTTGCAAAACTTCTCAAGTGAGATAAGATAGGTAAATATGATTTGTTACATTAATGTGTTCCACAAGCATGTTGCTTGTTATTTGAGAAAACCATGAATATTAGATCTTTCTCTAGAGAACCAGTGCTCTGAAACCTAAGTAAATCTCTCAAGCTGCATATTACCCTTACCTCCTTTTCATGTCCATTCTCTCTTCCTCTCTTCCTCTCTCTTCCTCTCTCTCTTCCTCTCTTCCTCTCTCTCTTCCTCTCTCTCTTCCTCTCTCTCTTCCTCTCTCTCTCTCTCTCTCTCTCTCTCTCTCTCTCTCTCTCTCTCATTTGTTTGGTGATCCAAAATGTTCATGGAAGGATCTTGTGCTTTTGTCTCCTTTACTGACAAGAAACCCAAGTCAATAAAACAGGGCCAGATGTGCAGGACGCATGGATTGCCAGTCATGCCCCGTCAGCCACAGGTTCGTTATCACTGCACTGAGAGAGATTTCCAACACACCGCCTCACTAGTGTTCATTGTATCTGAGCATAGGCGCAGTGGGGTGCAGCTGCTCTTCAAATGAAACCCTAAACCCTTTCAAGCACTCAGCAATCTTTCTACTTTCTCAGCTTATGAGGCTCCGAAGATTTCCCTCTGTACATTTTTCTTGCATGATGTGATACCAGTTTAGTCAAGAGATTTAGGAAAATAGTTTTTAAATGTAGATTCCTTTAAAAAGGAGTGCTTTCTCCTCTGGAATTTTTGCCATTACCTATATGTCAGTTCATTTGCATATTTTATGAACCGAAGAGTAAATGTATTCCCACTTAAAAACAAACAAATTTGGATGGGTTACTTTGCCAGTCCTGATTATTGAAATGGCGACAATTAAAAGCCAGACAGAGATGATGAAAAAGGTCAGAGGCAATGAGACAAGGGAGTGACAAATCCTATGTCTCATATTCTCATTCCTGCTTAAAGAAAGAAAAGTAAATTTACTTAAACAATGTAGGATATAACTTATTGAAGAAGTAAAGACATATACTACTTTCCAAAGAGTTTCTGACTGAGAGGTACCACAGTGCTAGCCATGATCACCATCCAGTCCCTCACTACCTTCCCCCTATTGCCTAGTTTAAAATATCAACTCACCTTGGATGAGAAGCACATTGGTACTGTAGTTATGGGAAGGTTTCATCCAGTAGATTGGTAAACACAGGCTATCAGCTTGAATTACTGAAATTAGCAAGGCTAATGCAATGTCACTATTCAAAACTGTGCCAATTTGGAATTTCTTAATGGCCTCAGGAGAGGGAGTCTTTATACATCCTACAATCTCTCTTCATTCTTACCTAAATTCCTTCTCATAGATGTTATGAATGGCCTGTTTTGTAGCCAACACAAACTTTGTCCAGTAAAATAATGTAAGGAACTCAGAATGAAAAGAGATTAGCTGTTCCTGGCTCCTGTTATTTCAAAGCAGAAATAACTTTGGCTTCTACTGATTCATAGACAAAGCTTGAAATGCAAAGCATGCTCAACTCTAGATTCAGCATGAAAAGGACTTTAAAATATGCCCAAGTGCAAGTAATGGACTTATTAAAGAGAAGAAAAGAGGCACTTTTCACACACTCCCAAGCTCTTTAGTCCTGTCATATCAGTAATCTTGCTTAAGAATTTCATTCTATTTACATTTTTTCTCTCTTTAAATATCTTCGGGACTCATAGGGCATCAAATATTGAAGACTGTAAGACATTAATTTCTTTATGTTAATTATGTGGAAAGCATGTAAAGTGTACAAGTGATAGAACTTGGAGCACTTGTAACAATTTCAATAGGAATTAAAAATCAGTTTTGTGGTTTTAATTGAACACCTGATAATTTAGCATTACAGATATTTTGGGAAGCAAACTTCAAGTATCTTCTTTCAACTATTTTTGGCGTTGTACCAGAACAAGTGCATTTTCCATTAGGAAATTTAGTTTATATTTGATGACACAAGCGTGAACTGCAGCATTTGGGTGATTATGGAAATATTTATAAAATCATAACATAGAAGGCTTTCAAGCCACAGTACATAAAGCACATAGCTCTAAAATATACACATGCATACACATAGAGGATTCTTATTTCAGTTTTAAGAGAACTCGAAAGAAAGAAAATAGAGCCCGAAAAACTTTGGGGCACCTTGGAATATTTGTGTGAAATCAAAAAGGTGATGGAGTCATGAGAATCTTTCCAAGCAGGATTAAAGTAAGGAGGCAGCCTGGTTCAGTTCCTCTCAGAGGTTTTAGGTTCTAATCTTGATTTTCCCCAAGATTAAGATAAATTACTTAATGTCTGTGCCTCAGTCTCCATTTGCAATATACTTAATGTAGTAAAGTAAGACTTAGATGGGATTTGCATGGGCAGGTCCATTTTAATTAGATGCTAGTCTGTTTCTACCGGATTAGTTAGAAGTGGGAATCATTGCCATGAAACCATGGTGGGAATGTTAGGATCTGGAAGGACAGCTTGAGAGATTGAGTATCCCAGGCTCTCAAGCCTCATTTTCCCAGGTTCATCACCTACTAGCTATGTGACCAAAGTCCTTTAAATCTGAGGTTTTACTTGCTAATCTGCAAAACAGTGATGATCCCACTGCCTTCACAGGACTGTAGAAAGAACTGAAATAATGCCTATGTCCCAATCTGTGAAACAAAGAGAGGAAAATGTTCAGGAATAGGGAGAAAGAAAAAGGGCATATGAAATATGTTTCTATCCCTGAATAGAAGTAGGGGAGAATTATGCAAGGCTGAGTTTGGGTGTATTTAAACTTTGTTTAGGAACCAATAAATAGAGCTGGGCTACAAGATTCCAGAACACTTGGAGGAAAAATAAAAGGCAAGCTGGCTATCTAATGTTATAAAAACGAGACAAAAGAGTTGTTTTGTTGAATTCAACTTCCTTTTTTAGAAAGTCAATCCAACCAGAAGGGAGGGGGAAAATAAAAAATAAAATGTTAAAAAAAATTATGTATATATGGTATGAAAAAAATAATAAGTAAACTGGCATTTAGAAAGTCAATCCAACAGTTAGATTGAGTTTGAATATGCAATTAGTTGTACTTAGCATTAGAAATAATTCAATTTATAATATTTGCTCAAATAGAAAACAAAGAGACCGTTACAGGTAACAGTTAAAAGATATAAAATGTTTTCTTATATAAAGTACCAACAACTATTCTGAAATGCCAAATCCTAGATTTTCAGATATAAATCAAGTTGTCCCTTCTGAAAGCTTTATTACTGATGAAACCAACAAGCTATCACATCAGACATTTTTGAAATACAGTTCAAAGACTTGCCTTTTCTATTTGAGGCAATTCAGTCTACTCGGCTCTCCACTTTCTGACAAGGTTTCCCTAAATGTTATTCCTCTATAGCCAGGACTGTGGGCCCAGGCATCCATGAGTATTTTATTTAGCTAGGCTCAACCTTATTTCTCATTTCCTCTGTGTGTACCCAGACCAGTTTTAAAGGTAGGGTGCTCTTCTGTCTTGGCTCTCTGACAAGGTAGGGGTGGGGCTCTGGCTAACCATTTCACTAGGTTTTACTTCCCATTCCCAGGCTGCTTCTAGAAGTACTTTGGAGAAGAGCATGCTGGAGAGGTTAGGCCAACTCCAAATTATATATTGATAACCTAGTAGAGGAGTTAAGGAGCTTAAAGGGATCCTAGGATCAGCTCTGGGATTTTGGCCCATTCTAGAGTGACCTGCCATTGTTAGTTTGGTTTGGGCCCATTTATCAACCTCGAACTCTGCTACCAGTCCATCAGCTTCTTAGGAGAGATGGATGCACAGAAACGATAGGGATCTGTAGCTACCAGGAAATCTGATAGCCCCATGGTTGTTGTGCTTCTACCTGGGGCAAAATTGAGAAGACAAGTGCACCTTTGTTCCCCTCTTAATGTCATTTGCATTGTAGTCCTTCCTTATCTTCTCAAGAGATTTGTTGATTCTATGCTATCCTGTAGCTGACCAGGGCAACCTTTTTGGGCTGGCACTGCTCGATCAATGCCCGATTCTTTTAACATGTCTCTCTCCCTCATCAAAATATAACAGTCCCAGACTCCATTTCTGCAGGGCCGGACGCTTTGTTTAAGTGGCCATGGATGGCCAATGAGCACATCAGAGATCTTGTCCCTTTCCAATGATTCATACTGTATACACCCTAGGAGTACAAAATAGTTCCCAAAAGAAGGCAGTGTAGTATAATGGTAAAAATCCTAGATGGGGAGTCAGAAAACACAGCTGTCAATATTGGTTCTACTATATACCGACTCTGATTTGGGGCAAGTTACAGAACTTCTCTGAGCCATAGTTTCCTCACCTGTAAGTCAGGGTTGCTGTGAGGATGTCGTGAAAGTATTCAGCATGGTGTCTGGCACATAGTAGGTGCTCAATAAATATAAGCATGTTGTGAAAAAGTAAATAGAGATAGAAATTCCTGACCTCCCTAGGACCTCAAGATGTAAAAGGCCTTTCAAAATCTTAGGTACTTCAATTGTGCATGCCAATGAGCCAAAGCTTATAGGGAACTTTAATTCTTATACAGATTTTAATCTCTCTAAAGTAGTAATTGACAAATTCTTTTTTCTCCCAAGGATTCTTTTGGCAGAACCAATACAAATATGTTAGTAACACAAACCACAAAAAGAATAGAAGATGAACAATCAATATAATCACTATGAAAATATCAGGCAGATGCTCTTCTTTCAACTGGTTCAAAGTTGCTAAGTTTTCATGCTAGTGTCTCCTTTTTAAACAAATATGTTGCTGCAGATGGTTTATATCCTTTCCATTAAACTGTGGGATTTCACATGTATGGGAGGTGCTAGGCAAAGATGTAGAAACTGTCACATATTTAATACCCCAGTATAGTACAGTCAAGCTTTTCCAACATCCACTACTCCATGTTCTTCCAATCTCTACTCCATGCTCCACTCGTGACCCCTGCAGTAGCCTCGCAGGAATGAATGAAAGTATACCTTTGTAGCAGTTGTCACACCTCTGATCAAAAGTCACCAGTGTCTCACCACTGTTCACAGGATTAAATCCAAACTCTTTGGTTCTTTTGTATCTTCCTTCCCCCTAGAGAGCAGGTACTGCCATACATAGCCTCTTTATCTTGATTGTGCCTAACATTGTGCTAGGTACAAAGGAGATGCTCAGTAAAAATTTGTGACTTGAGCTAAAATAACTGGCCGAGTTGAATTCTCTCTCTGAGAGCACCTTTTCTTCACTCCTCATGCCCTCCCAAGTTAATGGAGATGAGGGAACTTTCCCAAGCCATCAGTAAGGCCTCCCTAGTTACACTATCTGTACACTAAACAGGGAGAAACTTGGTGAACTTTGAAGGTCACCAATAACAATGGTTAAATGGCCCACCCTTAAGCAACCTTTGTCACTTTGGAGCCCTTAACAGATTTATGCTTTTCGATAGAACTAAGCAGTGAAATAATTTGAAGGAAAAAGGAAAAGAATTCCTGGGATGTCATAGAGTAGAATAGGAAGAGTTTGAGGAAGAGACAGACCAGACTACAAATCCAAGCTCTGCCTCTTGTCAGCAGTAAGACTTTGAGTAAGTTACTTCATTTCTTTTAGCCATGGTTTTGTCATCTCTAAACTGATAATCAGCACAAGTCTGCTGAGAGAATTCAATGAGAGCATTTATATAAAGTTCCTCACATAAGGCTTGGTATTTAGTGGGATCTCAATAAATATTGTTGATCAAAAGTGGAAGAATGACTGTTTAATATTTCCATATAAAGCGCTCAGACTCAGAAAATACTGGCCATAGAGCTTCCTTTTAAGCACAATTGCTCTTTACACGTAGAGCTTGCCAGGCTCCATCATGACACTCTCCAATGTGCACTGTTGGCCTGATGGATCCCTTCAAAGATTGCCAACTGTTTCGATGACATTGTCTCATCTAGAAAGATGGGTAGACCAGTTATCTAGAGTGCAGATAATGGGGGAGGGAATGATAGATTCAGATGTACCTACCTCTAGACTCTAGCAGGGTGGCCCTCCTCTGGAGAGGACACATTGTAACAGAATGAAATGTTGTCTCCCTGACTCAGGCTAATAACTCTTGCTATGGATATGCTAGTTAACTAGAGAACTTCTATTTGAGGTTTGAGTATTTTGTGGGAACAGCCCCTTGTCAGAAGGGGCCTCTCCTGTCCTGAGGAGGTAGAAAGTGTGTACAGAACAATGACTGTTTATCAAAGATTTATAGAAGCTTCAGGGTCAGACTCAGATGTGGAAGGGGGGTCAACTGACTGACCTGGAACAAAGATATTTGGAGATTTTGTGCTCTTCTTTGGTGCCTGGTTGTCTAGAGCCCTCACCTGCCTCTTGCCCCACCCCTTCTCCCTTTCATGGACATATAGGATGCTTGAAATTGAGGGGCTCTTAAGATGGATTTGAGGAACCATTAAGAGCTTCCATCTTCTCAGCTGGCACCTTCTCAATCAATAAACCTTTCCTTAATCCAAATTTTGATCTATTGAATGTTGGCCTTTTGAAGAATCAGACATACAAATTTTGTATCGGCAACAAATGGCAAGCTGTAGCCAGGACTTAATGTGATGGTGGATTGATTCCCCCTGCCCCGCCCCAGTCCTGAGCAGCTGCCAGGGCTGTTTTGCCTTGAGGGCTCAGGAGGGACTGCCTGGCAGAGGGTTTGAAATCAGGAAATATCTTTGGATTTCAGTCAGTTGTTTGTTTTGGTGGGGTGAGCCACATTGGAGTAGGCAACCGAGAATTCTTCCTCCCTATACTGGCTTTCTCTCCCTCAAGACAAGGCCATTTGCAGTTTGAGGAGCCTCTATCTGAGCAAAGGAAGGATTGCTGGGAATCTACCCACATTGCATCTCTCTGTGAGCCAAGGTGCAGGTTAAGTCGTCCCGGTATGTACAACCAGGAACTTCCTCCTCCCTTCATTTGGGCTTTTCTCTTGGGATAAGCCAGTTTTTATTTGCATTTATTTGGGGTACCCTGTTGGAGAAGGGGAATAGTTGTAAAACTGTACTCAGTTTGTGGACCAGTTTGTTTTCATTAGTTTGGCCATTTGAATTTGAAATTTGTAACTTGCTTGGTATATCTGTGGCTTGGTTAGAATACTCAATTTACTGTATATCATGTGTGTGTCTAACTGAGGCTTCTTCCCTTATTGGTTTGTAAGTAAGAAGTAAAATGGTGTCTGAGGCTTCCCTACACCTCCCATCTTCTTCACCTGCAGACATGTGACAGCCGCCATGTTGCGCTCAAGCTTCATCCTGGCTATATCTTCCTCTGGGAAGATCTGCCACTTTAAATTCAGGCTATCTGAAGCTGCTTTTTCACTCTGAGCTTTTCAACTTTCTCAGGCCTCTCAGAGACAATGGCATGCATTCTTTGTTTATAGATTAATTCTTAAATGGCTTTAAAGGAATTCCTACAGCATGCAAAGCTTTGGTCATCTGAGTAATATACCTCTGAGTTGCAAATTGCACTTGGGACACCTAAGTTAGAGTTTTAAAATGAAAGCTATACGATCTCTATGTTTACATGTTCTAAATATGCCATATTTCTACCACTGACTGGTATTGTTAATTTATATTAAACTGGCTTAAACAAATAAGTGCTTATCTGAGAATTCTGAAAAGTATAACTAGGCTTAAGACCTGAATTTGCTATTAAGCTTCTTGGATCTTACAAATGCTGATGCAGATGTTAGGTTAATTAACAACAAAAAGGGGCACTTTTAAACACACAAGTGGCTAGTCTCACATACCAGACCCCTCCTTTTTCCTGGCCTCCTTAAAAACTGTCAAGAGCAAATAAAAAATCCTGAGTCTTCTCCACAGTCATTGGTCATTTTGTTTGTGTGTATGATCTCTCATGTCTGTGTTTTGTCTGTGTTTTATATATGGTATGGTGATTTTTTTTTTTTTTGGCCTCTGGATGGTAATACTAGGTTTACAATATTTAATTGGCTTAAAGGAATTAAGCACTTACATAAATTAAGAAATAAACAGAAACTAACCAAAATACTTTTCAGGATCACGTGATCTAAGAAAAGATTTGATACTAAAGCCAGTTTAAGTTTTGGTTAAATAGACATATCTTTGAGTTATTAATATTAAATACAGTATCTTTTGTTTTACCTGGGTTTACAAAAAATAAGCTCATGCTATCTTTGTTATGAAATTTGTCAAAAAAATAGCTTGGGTAATAATTTACTTTGAAATCTCTGAGTTATTAAGAACTAAGAAATAGATGTAACTAAGAGGTTGTTGATAAAACATTTTAGTAATAATAATTATTTTATATGATATAGATATCTATCTATTTATCTATGTACTTACACATGATGAAACATGGTTTCCCAAATTCTTTTGGTAGCTTGGAACCTTAAAGTTTTTACTATGTTAAATTAGATGATAAAAATTATTCAATGTCTAGATATTTCAATGTAACATGAAATTCTGAAATAATAATTAGTCTAAGTTCATCTACTTTGGGCTTATTACAGAAGTTAAAAGATATATTTGGATCTGTTAATGAATATGTTTTGTACTTTATTAGAAGTATGTCTCCTGAAAGTTTGACTATATTTGCCTGTGGAGGAGCCTGTGTTTATAAGGGTTATGAAATATATTCATAAATTTGCCAATTTGACAAATGCTAATTGTTTACTATTTAGTTGTCACTAGAAATTGAGGTTTCTAAGGGTTAATAATTCTAATTAAGATGAAAAGAAACTGTATATTTTTGGTAGTAGAAAGAATAGGTTTAGAAATACATTTTTGAAGGAAACTAAAGGAAAGTGCTTTGTCCTAAAGTTGGTTATTTCTGAATAAAAAGAGGTAAACTAAAAGAGACTAGGAAAATTGTAGAAGGTTTGTAAAGTAAAATCTTGAGGAAGTTTTATATATGGCTTAGCTGAATAAGGTTGAAATACATTTAAGTAAATGAATTTGAATATCAAAAGTAAGCTGAGACAAAACCAGAATTTGGTTCTAAAGTCTGTTAAAAGGAGAAAGTTTTTGTTTCTGTATTTGTTCTGCTCCAGATAAGATATAATGAAAAGTTTTCTGCCTAGAAAACAAAGATTTTATGTTTCATTACAATAGTTTTCTGTGTTTTTATTCTTAATCAGGTTCTTGATTACTCAAGAAAACAATCTTCTCAATCCTGAGGGCTAAAATTTGGCTAACAGTAGCTGAACTGTATTTTTGTTTGATACCTTTTATTATCATTTGGATAAATGCATAATTCAATATAGTTTCATAATGATATATGATATTTTTAGTCAAGTACATTTGATAGACTTCCCATGATTCAAATTTTTCAGAAAGAGACCTTTTCTTAACCTGGAAATGGCTTTGGGTTGTTCCAACGGGTCCCTTGGAACACCTCAAAATATTTGTTTTCTCTCCTTACAAAAGAGAAATATTAAACTATTTAGGCTTATTTTGGTGTGTTGAATTTACATGGGAAGCTTTGTCACAGAAATATCTATGTTGTACTCGTATGCATATATTCTCATTACTAAATGGATATCCTAGAGAATATATAAAAATCTCCAAGTCTACAAAGTTCTAATATAATTTCATTTGTCATTCTAATTGTTATTTTTAAATGTTATATGTTAGAGAAAAACAAAGTTCTTTGTCAGTTGCATTATAATTAGATCTATAACCATGTCATTTTAAGCTTTGTCATTTACAGACTGTCATTGTTTTACTCTGATGCTTATGCAAGTTTCATCTCCAAGACAGATCTATGGAGAGGACTCTGGCTTATTTTAGGATACAGGTTTCTGAGAGTGAATTTTCAGATCATACATTTAAAATGGATGATTTATAGAACTCTGAGAAATAACTGGATTCACAGAAAAATGGGCAAGTGATCAATATAAACAAGAATTGATCATATGGGACTGAACAAACTGAAGATGATCGTAATTTTTTATAACTTTTTGTTAGAAATACTGCTGATTTTTAAATTTTTCATCTTCTAGATTTAAGGAAACTTGTTTCTCTTAAGCTGCTTGTGATTTAGAGCAGTTTGGTAAATTATACCTTTGTAAGCAGTATTGAGACATTTATATTTTTTCCCTACCCGATCCCTCCAGAATTTAGAAACTCTTAATGGATAATTATTTTCATGCAATATGGTTGTTCGTATAAATTCAATAAGAATATATTCTCTTTATAATAGGACACAATTGGAAATTCCTGATAAGGCTTTGACTGCAATGTCACGTTTGAAAGAGACATGCACAGACTCTGGATGTCATTGAAAAGCTTTGAGGAATTAAGATTGACTTTGGAAGCCAATAAAAAAACCCATTGGAAAAGCATCCTGGTACCTTGCTCACAGGATTCACAGCAGTCTTTCCATGCAAGGAACTAAGGTTGCATTCCTGGGAGATGGCAAAAGAAGAAACAACATGTTTTTGGGGTCTTCAATAACCCGAGGAATTCACCCAAATCTATAAGTATTGCAGGCAAAATCTGATGGCAAGGATGTGGCTTAGCTTCTTGGCCCTGAAAAGCTAACTGAAGTTCAATCTGGAGATTTCTTATGAAATTCCAGCAAAGCAGATTTAAAGCAGCCTATATGATCAACTGCTATTCTTATTGTACTTAGAAAAATAACAGGCCAAATTTACTGAAGCTAGACTTATGCAATAAATTAGCCTTAATTTAGCTATCTTTGATTAAAATGAGGTGATCTTAGAGAGAAAAATTGTTTCAGTAGAGACCATAATGTGCATTTGTAGTATTAGATTCTAGTTCAGTCAATTGTCTTTAAAGTTTTTTTTTTTTTTTTTTTACCTATGGACTGAACTGAATCTGAATTTTTCTAGTAAAAGTATTTGGCTGCAACCCTCTGAACTAGTGTTTCATTTTTCTACCGTCCTTTGCCTTGGAATTACTGAAAACTAAAAACTGTTGTTTTTTGTTTTGTTTTGTTTTGTTTTTCCTGAGCCCTGCAATTGCAGACTGCATCTGGACAACATGATGTAAACTTCGAAGAAATCTTCACAACAACTCATGCTTGGATTGTCTCAGTGACTGATGCTGTGTAAGCTGCATAGATGGTTTACCTGAAACCCGATGACATCATCAGAGACATTTGGACTGTGAACCAGGAGAATCTGTTGGATTGTCACTGCCTGCCTTCATGACTTTTTATTCTTTGTCTCATATCAGGGTACAGGTAACATAGCCTACTGCTTCTTCTACTGTTGCTGTGGTCTCTGCCTATACATTGATCACCCAGAATGCCCCCACTAAGGCTCAGGACTATCATGGCAAGAGGTGGGCATGTGAGAGCCAGATAAAAGGCACACAGCGGGCAGACAAATCTGACTCCATCATATAAGCCAATCCTCCTTCTGGATTGAGCCTGGGCCCAGTTGGCCTATTTCCCTCACAGTGAAATGTTTTGCCTCTCTCTGACTCAAGCTAATAGCTCCTACCATGGATATGCTAATTAACTAGAGAAATTCTGCTTGAGGCTTGAGTATTTTGCTTGAGTATTTTGTGGGAACAGCCCCTTGTCAGAAGGAGCCTCTCCTGAGGAGGTGGGAAGTATGTACAGAACAATGACTGTTTATCAGAAATTTATAGGAGCCTCAGGGCTGGATTCAGATGGAGAATGGGGGCGGGGGGGGGGGCTGTTCAACTGAATGACCTGGAACAAAGAGATGTTTGTAGATTTTGTGCTCTTTTTGGTGCTCTTCCTTGGTGCCTGGTTGTCTAGAGCCCTCACCCGCCTCTTGCCCCACCCCTTCTCCCTTCCATGGACATATAGGATGCTTGAAATTGAGGGGCTCTTAAGATGAATTTGAGGAACCATTCAGAGCTTCCATCTTCTCAGCTGGCACCTTCTCAATCAATAAACCTTTCCTTAATTCAAATTTTGATCTATTGAATGTTGGCCTTTTGAAGCATCAGGCACATGAACCTTCTACTGGCAATAATATGAGGCATGACTTATATGCAGGCACTTCTGTTCATAGCACAGGGCATGAGGGCTTGTTTTAGCTTTTCAGTGTTTAATTAAAAAAAAAAAAAAACCTCTGCCACATGATAATGATATGAAAGTAAAACATGTACTGACACCACTACTTGCTTCCTTACCCTTCCAAAATATTTAGCTGTATTGCAGGTAAGCCTGGGAAAACTACTAGGACAACATGGAGTATCAAATTGAATATAACATATATATATAGCCACAGGTGTTCTATGCAAATAGAGTACTTACCAACTGGTTTGTGCTGGGGTAAGGTTAGTGGACTCTAGGCCAAAACATGGTCTTGGATCTCTTCCTCCTACAGAGAGGAATTTATCCTCTCAGCTTCACCTCAACCTCTCACCAACAGATATACAGAGCCCAAGGAGGCTAATTCTGCTGCACCCTGTGATCTAGCTCAAACCTGACTTGTAGGCCAGAGAAAGAGATCTGTTCAAAATGATGAACAATTAAAAAATTAGCCTTAAAGTTTGTCCAGATCTCAGTAGCTCCCAACTGGAAACAGGGAAGATAGAACAAAACTAAAAAGGAAATCTTTCCTTCTAACTTCCTTTCCAGCTTTAGTGACTCCCAAGCAAGAATCATCTCAAGAGTCAGAAAGGCAGAGGAAAGGCTAGTGAGTATTTCCTCAACATTTCTCCTGCACTGATGCCAGGAGGGAGCTGTAATAAAGACATTCTTGTAAGGCAATTGCATACTTTATATTTGTTCAAATACTTTTTGAGTGCCTGCTGTGTAACAGGCCATGGATTGAATGCTGAATTTCCCAGGTCAAACCTGTCTTTTTCCCCATCCTAGAATGTTCACGAGTGAGGAAGATGGGTATGTCACTATGGCATAGTATTATATATCCAGTCTGACTTACACACTAGACCTTTACCATAGCTCTAAAAAAAGAAACAACAACACAGACTAAATGTCCTGAATACTTAAATTATGGCCACATTTATGGATGCGGTCAAGTCAAACCCCACTGAGTATCCTCCTCCAATTTGAGAGCACAGTAAAGAGTTGCACATTTTGTCTATGAAGCACCAAACTTACATTCTCCTTGGCAGTCAAGTCAATGGTCCAGTTGGTTGCTTTTCTTTTATTTGAGTTCCCTGATGCATGTTTAGATTTATCCTTTCCTTTATCTCCTGAAAATGTGGTCCAAAGTTATTGACTAGTGTCTCTGGCACTGAAGATTTTTTTTCCCTTTCCCATAGGAATATTTTTGTTAAAGAAATATAGAAATGCAATTTAATTGAAAGTCAACGTGGAATTCAACATACTCCATGTATCTGCCAAAAACAGGATGCAGAGAAGCCCAAATACAACAAATAAAAGCTAAGGTCCTTTTACAACACATGTTTTCCTCTTGACTTTACCAGACGGTCACTTTAGGAGAAACCAGAGCATTTCTCATTTATTTACAGATAAAACATTTCATGATCTTTTGAATGTGCCAAAAACTTTATGAAACCTTTCAAGGAGATTTTGAGAGAAAAATGATGTCTTATTGTTCAAGGATAAACAAACTACCAAACCAGTTGAAATTGGTTTAAAACCTAACAAAGCAAAAATCTGACTGATTTCAGTCCTTAGCTCCAGGACCTACATAAGAGAAAAAATCCTCAGAGAATAACCAGAAGGCTAGAATGAAGCACCAAACACCAATTCGCAAGGCTCAGTTTTGTCCCCAACTTAGCAAGAGATAAAGCTGCTACAATTTGCAAAGGGCAGCTCTCTTTTGTAAGCTGACAAGGAAGCTTTTGGAAGGCAAGGGACAGACAAAATGTACCACCTCCCAGAAAGCTGGAAAGCATGTCTGCATTCTCCACCACGTTCTCATTACTAATGGGGTACCTATTCATTCCACAGACATTCACACTGTACCCACACTGGGCCAAGCACAATGCTATGTGCTAAGAGTACAAAGTTGAACAAGACATGGTCTCTATCCTCCAGGACAGCTACCATCGATAGAGCATCTAATGTGTGGGTTCTTAGCATACATAATCTCATTTAATTCTCATTAGAATCCCATTAGGCAGGTGCTATTATCTTCATCTTATATATTTGGGGCCTGAGAGTCAGAAAAATCTTGTTCAAAGCTACAAAACTTGTGACTATATCTCATCTGCTGTATTACATTAATTAAATAGAGAAAAAGAAAATTTAGAGGAGGAAATGATCACCTCTGCATTGGGTAGGAGTAAGATCAAGGAAGACTTTACGGAAGAAGCAACATTTAAATTGGTGCTGGAAGGATGTCCAGTTAAGATGGCAGAGTAGGTAAATGCTGTGCTTGCCTCCTCTCATGACCACATCAAAATCACAACTAAATCGCCTAAAGTGTAGTTGAACAGAAGACCTACAACTAAGGACATGCAGAAGAAGTCACCTCAAGACGGGTAGGAGAGGCAGAGACGCATACCCACACCTGTGTGTGGCGGTTAAAAATCAAGCGTGATATATTGGCTGCAGAGTTCCCCCTTTGAGGAACAAGCAGTCCCAACCCCACTCCAGGCTCTTCAGCCCAGGGTTTCAGTGCTGGAAAGAGAAGTCCCCACAACTTCTGGTTGTGAAAACCAGCAGAGATTGTGGCTGAGTGAGATGGAGGGTGGCTGGAATCCCAGGTGTTCCTCTTAAAGGGCCCGTGCACAGGCTTACTCGCTGATAGACTCATTTGTTCTGAGTTCCAGCTCTGGGGCAACAGTGCTAAAGGTGTCAGGGACATATAATGAGGAACTAAATTGTCCAGCTTCAGAGTAAGATCTGGAGGGGCGGCTTTCTCCTAGGCAGAAGTGTCAGCAGAATCCACTGTTTCTTTGTTGAGCTCTCCCCTCTCCTGCTGTGCAGATACAGGTGACCACAATATCTGAGTCTCCATCAATCTGGTTAACAACATTGGTCCCACCTTGGGGATTCTGAGACCCTGCCCCACCCAACTTATGGGACCACACAAGCAGTTTCCAATGGTTTTTCCATTTAAAAAAATGGCCTGTTTTGGCTCATGCTGTGGAATTTCCTAAAATCTCTCAAAGATTCACAAAACCCAAAGAAACAGCATCGGGCTTAAAGTGTCTCATACCTCTTACTGAAGAGCCCCAAGTCTGACACTAGCGGCAGCCAGCCTTGGTTCCTGGCTTGGCCTATAAAGGGACCTCCAAGCCCAGTGTGGGTGGCCATCTGTGGATTGCTTGGTGGCTCATGCCCTGTGGCTGGCTTCAGACCAAGTTGTAGCACTATCTGGAGTTGCATTCAAGAATGATATACTCGAAGGGCAGACTGTGTAAGCACCAGAGCCCTGCAATGCAAATTCTGCTCCTTAGGGTCAGCTCCTCCCTCCACTGGTCACTGACCAGTCTTCACAACCAATCAGCGTGAGGGCCAGTCCCTCCTATTGATAGCAACCAAAGCTCAACACAACAGGAGGGCACACATAACCCATACAAGGGAGAAACCTGGAATACCCAGCTCAGGTGACCAGGAATACTGTGCCACTGGGTCCCACAGCACGCCTACCATATAAGGCCACTCTACTAAGACCAGGAGACATAGCAGCCCTACCTAATACACAGAAACAAACACAAGGAAGCAGCCAAAATAGAGAGACAAAGAAATATGTCCCAAATGAAAGAAAAAAGCTTCAAGAAAAACTAAACAAAATGAAGACACGTAATCTTCCAGATGCAGAGTTCAAAACACTGGTTATAAGGATGCTCAGTGAACTTAGGGGAAGAGATGAACTCACTGAGAATTTAAAAAATAGAAAACATTAAAATGTAAATAGAATACATAAAAAAGAACCAGTCAGAAATGAAGAATACAATAACTGAAATGAAGACTACATTAGAGAGACTTGATGGTAGATTAGATGAAGCAGAGGATTCCATCAGCTATTTAGAAGATAAAGTAGCAGAAAACACCCAATCAGAAGAGCAAGAAGAAAAAAGAATTAAAAAAATGAGGATAGTTTAAGGGGCTTCTGGGACAACATCAAGCATAGCAATATTCATATCACAAGGATACCAGAAGGAGAAGAGAAAGAGCAAGGAATTGAAAACCTATTTGAAGAAATGATGACACAAAGCTTCCCTAACCTGGCAAAGGAAATTGATATACAAGCCTAGGAAGGGCAGAGAGTCCCAAACAAGATGAATCCAAAGAGGCCCACGCCAAGACCCATTATAATTAAAATGCCAAAGAGAAAGGAAAAAGAGAGATTCCTAAAAGCAGCAAGAGAAAAGCAGTCAGTTACCTACAAGGGAGCTCCCATAAGACTGACAGCTAATTTCTTAACAGAAGCTTTGCAGGCCAGAAGGGATTGGCACAAAATATTCAAAGTGATGAAAAGCAAGGCCCTACACCCAAGATTACTCTATGCAGCAAAAATATCATTTAGAATTGAAGGATAAAGAGCTTTCCAGACAGGAAAAAGCTAAAGGAGTTCATCACCACCAAACCAGTATTACAAGAAATGTTAAAGGAACTTCTTTAAGAGGAAGAAGAAAAATAATAAGATAAAAACCATGAATAATAAAATGCCAGTAGCTACATATCTATCAACAATTAGTTTAGATGTAATTGGATTAAATACTCCAATCAAAAGAGACAGGGTGGCTGAATGAATAAAAAAGAACAGGGCCCTGACATACGTTGCCTACAAGGGACTCACTTCAGATAGAAAGACACAGACAGACTGTAAGGGATGGATAAAGATATTTCATGAAAATGGAAATTACAAACAAAAAACAAAAAAGCTGGAGTAGCAGTACTTATACCAGACAAGATAGACTTTAAAACAAAGGATATAACAAGAGACCCAGAAATCCTATTTCCAAGTATTTACCCAAAGAAATCCAAACACTACTTTTGAAGGGTCATGTGAATCTATATGTTCATTGCTGCATTATGTACAGTAGCCGGTGGCAACCTAGGTGGTCATTAATGGATGAATGGATAAAGGAGGGATGGTACATATATAGAAGACTGTCACTCAAACACAAAAATTGAAATCTTGCTATCTGCAACAACATGGATGTACCTAAAGGGTATTGTGCTAAGTGAAGTAACTAAGACAAAGACAAATACCATATGATTTCACTTACATGTGGAATCTAAAGAACAAAATAAACAAGACAGAAACAAACTGAGATACAGAGAACATTTTGATGATTGCCAGATGAAAGGGGGGCTTGCGGGGTGGGTAAAAAAGAGGAGGAGATTAAGATGTACAAATTTGTAGTCACAAAAGAGTATAGTATAGTAGAGTATAGCATGGAGAATATAGTCAATAATATAGTAATAACTATGCATGTTATCAGATGGGTACTAGATTTATTGAGGTGATCGCTTTGTAAATTATATCTAATCATTATATTGTATACCTGGAAATAATATAATATTGTATGTCAACTGTAATTGAAAAATATAAAAATTATTTTAAAAAATAAATTGGGGCTGGAGAGCATGGGTAGGTTTTGATATGTGGAAAATGAAAAAAAAGGAAGTGGAAGTAGAGACATAAGTATTTCAGAGAGAAAAAGAATGGCGTATATAAAGGCACGCAGGCATGTAAAAATAGAAAATGCTTGGGAAAGTTTGGCTGGACTGTATGAGAAGCGATGTATTAGACTGGAAAGGCTGAGTAGGATGAAAATGCACAGGCCATGAAAATATGAGTAACAAAAGAAGAAACGAACAAAGAAGCCTAAAGCAGTTGTCTGATGCAAATGAACTTTTAACCTTGGAGCCACAATCCAAAAGCTGCTATAAGATGCTGCTGTGTGTGTGTGTGAGAGAGAGAGAGACTCAGAAATCATGATCCCAGTTCCTGGAAGCTGGGGCCAAGAGCTGCCTTTCCCCCTAAGAGTCCACTGCCATGAACCTTCAATTACAATACCTTGAAGCAACATTCTGTGTAGATTCTTCTCCAACAAGAAAAATCTGATGTTTTTCTGAGCAAACTAATATTTAGGAATTATATGTTATATTTCAAGTCATCCAGTGCTGAATGGATGTTGGTATCCATTTTATGGTTAAATGTGAGACACATCTGGCCATAAACACCTATCCATGTAGTGTCCCTATTAGATATAGACAGTAAGCTAAGAACCATCTCCATACTGCATAATGAATATTAGCAGATGGAAGATATTCCTGGATTACATAAATTTTAGTTATACTAGAAACATCAGCTTTCACACATTTGTATCAAAAAAGATCATTTTAAAATAGAGGTATTAATGAATATAATATAAAATGGGTACATCTGTGGATGACTCGTTCTAAGCTGAAGAGAATTTTCTTAAAAGCTTTTTTTCTCCAAGTTCCCAGTAGAATAAGGCTCTATTGAGTTTGAGCTTCTGTCTTTTCTCAGCATGAGGTTCACTGCCTTCACTAGCTTGATTTACTAAAAAAGAATTAGACACACAGTCTAGGTCCTCGAGCATGGTCTTTGGCCCCATGACCAAATGCCTAAAGTGATTCACCATTCCATGTTGGTCTTTGACTATCTTTATATTGCTGTAGCCAGTGCACCCAATTTTATTCAAGACAGGATATTCTGTGGTTGGATTTTAAGAGCATTCATAGAAGAACTAAAAAAATCTCATAAGAAATGGTTCTCTTGTATTTCAATCTTAAACTTACCTACTGTGAAAGTCTGTGATTTTATTATTGCATAGCTTTATAAATGTATACATATGTGTATGGCATAAGTATCATGAGAATTTCGAATCATGAAAAGAGATCGAAGTTTTTCTTTTTACTTTTTGTCTTGAAACTCATACCTTGGTTGATCATAATATTTTATTTCTTTGATGTTTATTTGCATTACCTTATAAATCTACAAGTGACAACAGTTTCACTGACAAAAGGCAATATTGGACACCATTTAAAATAGGAAATTAGTTCCAGAACTTATTTTTTTGAGATACAGCCAGCCTTTAAACATGACATAAATGATACCAATAGACAATTTAAGCACTACGTTTGACTTCAGCCAGCCACTCATACTCAGCCATCATGCTTTATGCATTTAATTTGCTATCTTTTTCAGGTATCCTGATAGATATTTTCTGTAACTGATTGGATTTTGTCACCAAGGAGACTGAGAATACTAGTCAAATGGAGGTTTCTTACTTACTGAGTTCCTGTGGTGTCAGTAACAGGCTAACAAACCATCGTGTTTATATATTCAAAACCACCTCTCTTCTGTGTTGGCCTACATCAGTGGCCTCTACCTGGGAGGGATGGCAGAAGGACTAAAGCTGTAGGTTACTTTAGAGAAGATAAGAAATGGACAATATCTTTGTGGATAATTGAGTGATGCTTCTATGGTTCTAAAGGGCAGAAGAATGGAAATAGAAAGGAGAAGACATCCTGTAGGCCTGCTTTCAGTTCTAAAATGAAATGTTTCTGAATCACATGCCCTCTTCTGAAGGACACAGAGGAAAGATTATCGATAGAATCTTATTTTAAAATATGAAGTGGAAGCTGAGAAAGTACTTTACTTCTTCATATCAACCCTGCAGATAAAATGGATCAGTTCACAGTAGAATACACATTCTTTTCAAGTGTACATGGAAAATTTTCCGGTACAGAGTATATACTAGGCCATAAAATAAGCTTCAGTAAATTTTAAAAGATGAAACTCAAGCAAAGTATGTTCTCCAGTCACAATGGAGTGAAAGGAGAAATCAATAGCAGAAAGTTATTTGGGAATTTTACAATACGTGGAAATCATACAACACAATCCTAAATAAACAAGGATTAAAGAAAAAAACACAAGGAAAATTAGAAAATACTTTGAAATAAATGAAAATGAAGATACAACATACCAGAACTTTTGGAATCCAGGGAAAGAAGTCTTAGAGGGAAATTTATAGTTATCATCACCTACATTAAATGAGAAGAAAAATTTCAGATCAAAAACCCAATCTTTCACTTAAAGACATGGATAAAACCCAAAGCAACCAGAAGGAAGGAAATGATGAATGTGAGAGGTAAAATTAATAAAATAAAGAATAAAAGCAATAAAGAAAATCAACAAAACCAAAAGTCAGTTCTTTTAAAAGATCAACACAATTGACCAACGTTTAGCTATACTAAACAAGAAAAACAAAGACTCAAATTACTAAAATCAGAAACGAAAGGGGAACATTACAACTGATCTTACAGAAAAAAAAAAGATTATAAAGGAGATATTATGAACGACTGTACGCCAACAAATTAGATAACCTAGAAGAAATGGAAAAAAATCATAGAAATATACAAACCACTAAAACTGACTTAAGAAGAAATAGAAAATCTGAATAGACAAAGTCCAGGCCCAGATGGCGTCATTTGACCAAATGTTGGCAGAAGAATGAACTACAGTCTTTCGCAACTCTTCCAAAAACTAAAAGTAAGAAAAACTTCCAACTTATTCTATGAGGCCAGCATTACCATGATACCAAATCTAGGCAAAACTATCACACACACACACACAAAAACTATAGACCAGTATCTTTTATAAAAATAAGTGTAAACATTATCAGCAAAATATAAGCAAAGCAAATCCTCCAACCTGTAAGAAGGACTATATAATATAACCAAGTGGGCTTTATTCCAGGAATGAAAGGCTTATTAAACATACAAAATGCAAACATACACCATATTAAGAGAATAAAAAGCTCCGCATGATTATTTTCACACAGTAAAAGCATTTGACAAAATTCCACATCCTTTTATGATTAAAACACTTAAGAGCCCAGGAGTAGAAGGGAACTTCCTCAAACTGACAAAGGGCATCCACAAAAACCCAGAGCTAACATCATACCTAAGGGCGAATGCAGGAAAGCTTTCCTTGTAATATCAGGAAAAAGAAAGCTGTCAGCTCTTGACACTTTTATTCAATATTGTACTAGAGGTTATAGCCAGTACAATTAGGCCAGAAAAAGAAATAAAAAGCATCCAGATTGGAAAGAAGTGAAATTGTCTTTATTTGCAGACAACGTGATCTTGCATGTATAAAAGCTGAGAAAATTATTTAAAAAACTATTAAAACTGATAATTGAATTCTGCAAGGTAGCAGAATACAAGATAAAATACAAAAATCCATTGTATTTCTATACAATGAACAGTTGTAATGAACAATCTGAAAATTAGGACAATTCCATTTACAATGATATCGGAAAGATTAAATACATAGGAATAAGTTTAGTAAGAGAAATACAAAACCTATGCTCTGAATACTACAGAACTTTGTTGAAAGAAATTAAAGAATTAAATGCAGCAGCAGGTCCTTGAATAACATGTCATACAACGTTGTTTTGTTAAAATGTTGATGAGATACCATAGAAACTTAACTCTAGTTTATATTAATTATCCTATAGTAAAATTGGTTTCATTATTTGTTATTTCACTTAAAGTTGCAGACCCTATTGACAACATTAAGTCAGAACTTACTGTAAATGGAAAGCCACCCAACGCTCATGGGCTGGAAAACTTAATATTGTTAAGTTGTCAACACTCCCAAGTTCATCTACAATTTGCATAAATTGACAAGCTGATCCTAAAATTCATATGGAAATTCAAAAGGCCCGCAATAGCCAAAATGATCTTAAAAAAAGGAGAACAAAGTTGGGGGCCTCACACTTTCTTGTTTAAAAACTTACTACATACCTTTAGTAATCAAGATAGCATGGAACTGGCATAAATATATATTAATGGAATAGAACTGAGAGTATAGAAATAAAATCTCAAATTTGTAATAAATTGATTTTTGACAAGGGTACCAAGGCCATTCAATGGAGAAAGAATAGTCTTTTCAATAAATGGTGGTAAGATAACTGGATATCCACATGCAGAAGAATGAATTAGAACCCCTAGCTCACACCATATGCACACATTAACTAAAATGGATCAAAGACCTAAATATAAGAATAAAACTATAAAAATCCTAGAAGACATAGGTGTAAATCTTCCTAATCTTGCATTTGGCTTTGGTTTCTTAGATATAACATGAAAACCACAAATGACAAAAGAAAAAATGAATAAACTGTACATTACTGAAATTAAAAATTTTTGTGCTTCAAAGGATACCATCAAGAAAGTGAAAAGACAACTCAAGAATGGAGAATACCTTTGTAAGTCATATATCTGAGCTTCATTTTTCTTATCTGTAAAATGGGGCTTAAAATATTTCATAGGGTGTTATAGAGACTAAGACTAATGTCAGCATGGAGAGACAGTAGTGTTATGTTTCTAACTACTAGTACAACTAGTACAACAACTACTACTACTGCTGCTATCATCATTGTTGTTATTATTATTATTGCTAGGATAAGATTCACACCCACATTCATTATGAATCTCTCTAATATGCAATTCTCTAACATACGTAAGGCCTACAAAAAGCCAGGCTTGCTCATGAGTATGCAATTTAAAATTTAGAGTTGTGTTGAAGGGATAATGAATAATTCTAAATGTATTATTTTAGCTGGGGCATTGGGCCCAAGAACAGCACAAGGGGCCTTTAGTCCGGTTGCCTGCTCAGTCTCCCAGAACCAAGATTATACAGGGTTCCAAAACTACCTTCAGGATAAGCTGTCCAAACCAACTGCTGCCCCAGCAAATGATAGCCTAGGATGTACTTAGGCCAGATGGTCTTGGAGCACAAGAATGCATTGTGGATCAATAATTATAGCTCTTAAGTGGAGCACAGAGGAGCGAACCCAGATCTCCCAAGCATGTATAGTGAGTTTCTTGCACACCATGTACTCTTTAGTCCCTCCTTGTGAGGCCCAGGCTTAGGCTCCTAGAAGAAATATGATTTATGGAAAATATATGGGGAATGTATATAAAGAGTGAGAAAAAAGAGAAAATTATTTCAAGGGTTCAGAATAGTCTAACTCAACTGGACTGAGCACTGTATTTTTCAACTCCTTCCTGTTATCAGAAAGATCTGGGCTCTGATTCTTGCTGTTACTATCCACTGACCTTGGGCAAATTTAGCTCTATGAACCTCACTTTTCTCCTTTACAACAGTTATTATTAAAGCCTACCCTACAGGGTTATAAGGAGGATTTAATTAGATGATGAGCTTGAAAGTTATTTGTAAATCAGTCTGCTAGTTGTTTGTTGTTATGAACAGAATGGTGCATAGAAGGATTTTGGAAAAGAAAGTGATGTCATGGAAGGCTGAGGCCATCTAGAATGAATTTTGTGAAGAAGGTTGGTCTTGAAGTATTGGTAGGCATTAGTAATGGAAAACAGAGGGCATAACAAGCAGATGTAATGGTCTGAACAAAGGTAAAGAGGTGGTAATGAGAATGGCGTGTTAAGGCAAAAGACGCACATTTATAGCTTATTTATAGCTATAAAAACTTTCAGAGGACACTTTGGGATCATTAACTAATCTATCGTCTCATGATGTACATTCAGGGTTAACAGGCAACTTGGCCTGGGGGCCTGAAAACAGTCTCCCAGGTTCTGGGAGACTGAGCAGGCAACCGGACTAAAGGCCCCTTGTGCTGTTCTTGCACTTTGACTTCAATGTTGACCTGCATGCTCAGGCTGCAGAGTATGGGCGTTTGCAACCTCCCTGCTAAGGTGCCTGACTCTTGGTGGTGCTTGCCACTGTGACACTGACATGACCCAGATAGCAAGAGAGCCAGATGTGAAGCTAAGATGAAAATAAAAACATGTCTATTAGTCATTGAAAGAGCATGTTCCTTAAAGCAATTTGATTCCTTACTGAAACACTCAAACGGGGGCTGAGAAAGTGCTTTGGAAAGTACGAAGTTAATAAACAAATGGAGCAACATTTACACACACATATATACATATTATAGTTATTGAAGTAAGAAAATGTTAGTTGTTGGAAAAAAAACAGTACAATTTAATGAAATGTAGTCTCTTAAAATTCAATGCCCTTCTAACCTTGCCCTTTTAATTTTACAAATGCTAGATGTGTTTTATGTTTGAAGATTCATTTGGAAATCATTTAGGTCACCATTTGGATAGGCTTGTTTTAATTCATATTCTTACTGATGTTTGCCCCTGTGAGTAGAACAGATGTTGTGAAGGCAGGATGGATTTCTGCACATCGCAGAGGTCCTCTTCCAAGAACGATAAATCCTTTGGTTTCCAAAACATTAAAGATGAACTGATAAACCCTAGCATGGTTGCCTGGTGACCTGATTGACTTTATCCGTATTTATCCAAGTGACTCAGTCATGTGTTTTCAGCTTTCCTTGTCCTAATGTTCTCCCTCAGTGACCTTGATTTTGTTAGCTCTTCAATATTTTATACCTTTCTGTGTAGTTTCTTCGTCTGCAAAACAGAAATAATAATGGTACCTACCCCACAGGGTTGTTGGGAGGATAAAAATGAATTGCTTCATGAAAAATATCTAAAACGGTGCCTGACACATAGTAAGTGCTCAAAAAAGTGAGCTATTATCATTATGCCAAACCTATTATTACCCCCTTTATGCTCTTCCTTTAAATTACATTGGCATCTGCCCATTTGCCCAAGGTGGAAACTGACCTTGTTCTTGATAACCCTTTCTTCCTCACCTTGCCATATCTAAACATGTTCTATTGATTCTTCTTAAAGATTTTTTTCTTCATGAAGATTTCTAAAATGCAATTCTGAACATGTCATAATACTCCCATAATCTGCACTCTCGCACACTCCCAACCTCCATATACATAAGACATAAAACCTTACACCAGCAAACCAGAGTGCCACCTCCAATCTCATGGTGGTGTTCCCTGCCGTGTTCTCGAGGATTATGATGTCACATCTGGGCCCAGTGGAATGGGGTGCTGTAACCGATTATCAATGTCTGCCATGAGAGGTGTGGGGGTTGAGGAATCTGATGACCCATATGTTGTGAATTTATAGACCCTGCTACAGGATCAAAGCCGAGCTCCTTAACAAGGCATATAAGGCTCTCATGATCTGATCCCTAACTAATCTTCCAGCCTCACCTCTTGCCTCTCCCTGCTCTAGCCATACCAAACTGAATATTGTTCCCAGAACCACTGTTTCTTCTCACCTCCATGTCTATTTTCATACTATCCTCCCAGCTTGCAATGCTCTCCCCCTTTCATTGACTCCTACACTCCTACTCAGCTCAGTTTTTGTCCACTTCTGTCTAGGTTTGAGGTTTTTCCTTTGTGTTTCTCCAACTCTCTGTGCATACTGCAATCAGTGCTTTAACCTTATTATATTATAATTATCTAGTTAGTTGTTTGTGTCCCTTACCCAGGCATCGCTCCCAATTAGACTGGAGCCTTAATTGGGCAGGTGCTGTGCTTATTTGTTTTCGTAGGGCCAGGGCCATGCAACAAACACTTATTCAATACTAATTATGTGTCAGGCACCAGGAAATACTTGATCTCAAATTGATAAATGCTATAATGGGTATTAACAATGTACTCTGCCTAGGGCAAGGCTTCACTGAGGGAAAGGTCCATCTGAACTAAGTTTTAAGGGTAGAGAAGAGGAAACCATTATAAGCTAAGGGACCAACATGTGCACAGTATTAACAGCTACCATTTATTGGAATTCACCAAGGTGCAGGCCCTAGACTAAGTGCTTTATGTATATTACAAATATAGGAATTTATAAAGGCCCAGGAAGGCCTTAGAGAGCAGAACAGCAAGTTTGGAAACAGTGAGAAATTCAAAGTAGTTGGAGCATAGGATGGGAGAGGCTAGTGGGAGACAAGATTAGAGAATACATTCCCACTCTCCTTTTCATTCCTTAAGCTGAACCTGATTCTAAATCTCTTTTAGGTTCTAAAAATACTGTTTTAGGCTAAAGTATGACTCGTGTATTCAGGTTTAGAAAGCCGTAGAACTGAAATGTACACGATTTCCACAGACATTATTACTGCCAAAAACAAATCCATCATTTCTTCTCCAACTATCATTCCCTATGAAGTGGTGTGTGGGGAGAAAGAAAGCTAGACAGAAAAAACTAAACGGAGAGAGAAATTCATGGCTCCATGCTCCAAGAAGCCTGAGTCAGAAAGATATTAGTGTAGAAAGGTGCTATGTCTGAATGTTGGCTTAAGATGATAAGGAAGTTAAGAAACCATAGACACAGAATTCTTGGGTTCCTTTTCATCGCTGATTTAGTCTTCCAGTACTGTGGTTCAGAAATTTGCAGAAGCAGTGTGCAGACACTCCTACTGCAATTGCTGTCTACTTTTATAGAAAGTCTCCAGTTCCCTGATTTGACCACATTTTGGGAGAATATCATTCCTTAGTCTCTGGCAATTGGTGTTGTATATGAATGTGAGTAATATGTTGCCTCCCTCTACAAACAAGAAAGAAAAGTTGAAAAGGAGAGTGTGGGGGGAGGAGTGTTCCAAATTTAGCTTTTCTTCCAACCTCTGCCCATATGGTTGGTGGTTAAAAAAATGATTACCAGGCCAACAAAATGTAACCTGATATTAGGAGTTCCACTCTAACTCTGTGAAACCAGAGCTAGGACCAGCACACGGTATTCATTTATCTGATAAAGGGAGACTGAACTCTAAAAGTGCTCCTCGCCTTGGTTCCCCATGAGCTGGCCTGCAGGACTTCCATCCAGGTTTGGGATGGGGATGATGAGATTTCCATTGGTTAGCAGAGAAATTTCAGTGAGAGCCCATCAACCTCAATAGGGAATAAGGGGCTATGAGAAAAAACAAAGTTTATGGATCTGGTTAACAGTTTCCAAGCTGAAGAAGTTTCCAAGTCCAGGATTCTGAATCCTAGATTTCAGAGTAACTGAAAATTAGTTTTTTTTTTTTTTTTTCATTTGACAGCATAACTTTAAAAGAGAGGAATAGAATGTTCTCTTACTCGTGGTGGAAAGCCACGTGTTGATTTAAACCTAGAATTTTTAAGGATAAAGGAAGGAAAATGAATCTTCCAAAATACCCCTTCACCTTGTGGTAAACTGGTAAACATTTAATAACTGACTCTCAAAAAAAATAAGCATTTATGCAGTTTATTTTAAACTTTGCTGGAAAAAGGATGTGGAACACAGTATTTATAAATAATAAAAATATACTATACTCTTTATTGTAAATTCCATAAGTCAATTGATTCTCACAGAATGTATTCATTGATTTTTGCCAGACTTGCATCTCTAGCCAAAATCAGGGGTGCGATTGATGACCAAGTAAAGTTCCTGCAAGAACACTGGTTGATATATTGGTTTACATAAAGAAGCAAGACAAAAATGAAATAACAAAGATGTATGTTGGAACTTCCCTCCTCCATTAATGACAGAGTGACATCTCTGCTAAATCAGATAATAATTTTTGAATACTGGAAGAATTGTTCCTCAATGTTTTGTGCTATTTACAATATAACGGCTATAGAAACAACACAATTTAAAATTTAATCTGCACTATTAATATATTTTTTCCCATCAACAAAACAATAAATCAAGTCCTGATTTGAGATTTTGCTTGTTTCTGTGATGTAAGTATTTTCACCATGGTCAATTTTGAGCTACCAATATGACAACACTACACACAGAGTTGGGAAGTGTATCTAGTACTTTCACCACACAAATAGATACAAATAACCTCAAGAGCACAGATAATAGTAAATGCAATATTAGGATGTGATGTGTTTTGAATATGTTATCTTTGTTTTTAACAGAATGTATTTAATTGGAAATCTATGGAATTTAATTTTTAATAATGCCTGTTTAACAGCTGACTCATGAAAATTCTGAAATTTAACAGTTGACTCTTGTTAGCCAGTGCAAGCCAGGGCCAGTACATCACTGCTCTCACCCCCATTTGGACTGCTGCTTTTGAGTCTATTATACCATTGGGTCCAAGGGTAAGGAGGGATAAAGGCAGAGACACCGAGAGCATGCTACTCCTCTCTACTCAAAGTAGGGTGTGTTGCTCTACTATTTATTACCAGTCTGCAAGGAGAGGAGTACAGAAATTGCAAGTAAGCTGTTAGAAATTTTTATAGCAACTTGACAGACTTTTAGGTGTGTTGAGTCTCATAATTAAAAATTGTGGCTTGTATGTCGTTGGCCTTTTTGTCATTTCCTTTCTGTAGTAACTGATTTTTATCATATTTTACAAAAGAATTAGTCTATGACAGATTTGGGAGGAACAAACCCCTTCTCCCCGGGTCCTTCACCACAGATAACTTGAGATGCAATGGTCTATTCTGTGAGGCCAGGGTCAGAGGGAAGAGAGTGGTACAGCAGATGAATGTAGACTGGACAACCTTGACATTGATAATTCAGCCATTAAGACTAACCATTTGTAGCTGGAGGAAGGACTGCATGAGTTTGCTTTTCTAATACAGTGGCAGGAAGGACACAAGCCTGGAAATAATTGGGGAGAAATGAGAATTTGATTCTCAAAATAGTAAAACAAATCTAGAGGCTATGAGTGACAGACAAGATGTTGAAAAGAACTGCTCCCTGGAAAAGTCTCTGCCATTCCTAAGGATCCGTTTGCTTAGGAAAATAGTTTCAGAAAATCATAATTGGTGACATGTGCTCAAATTCAACCAGAGAGAGTCTCTTTTCCACTCCTCCTTCCTTCCCCCAGCCTGAAAAATTCCTCATTGGTTTGCTGCACCATCTTGGTTCTCTTTTGCTCTACTTACATGTTTACATCATAAAACCATAGTATCTCAGTGCTATTCAGGACCATGAAAGTCAGGAGCCCATGATATAGGCATCTATCCATTCTATGACACCCCATTCCACTCCCACCCAGCCGATCTTTCTGGTTATTTAATCTCTAGTCAAATACCTCCAGAGTTAGGAAGCTGATTGTTTCCTAGAGCAATTCATTTCACTGAGGAATAGCTCAAATGGTTAGAAAGTATATCCTTTTGATAGGCAAAATATATTTCTTCGTAAATTCCATGCAATTTCCAGATCTATCTTCATCTTCCATATGCAAAACCTCTAAATACTGGAAGACAACATTCGCAACTCCCTAATTCTTCTCCTGTAATAGACTGAATATTGCTACTTCTTTTTTACTATCCTTCCCCTGACCCTGTTTGGAGATTCTTCACCATCCTGCTCACTTTCCTCAAGATGCACTCTTGGCTACAGACATACACTGTCTCACACAGTGTGCCCCCTTCACAGAAGCCTCTACTCTTGTATCGACTGGAACAGGGATCTCATAGCTCTTTGCTGACAATTTCAACTGTGAGCAATTGAAAGATACTTTGAGGCTGATTAAAAAAAGCAGTGAGGGTGAAACTTACCAAACAGGAGGCAAAAGGAAAAAATGTTGAAAAGTAAACATTGTACATGAATAACTGAGATATTTACTGAACATCTACTAAATGACAATTATGGGGCAAGGCCAGGGAGGGAAGCAGAGGTTTGTGGCTGAGACAATAAGAGTATATATAAAATGACGAAGATGACCTTTCTACCGTCTGAAGAGCTCATAGTTAGTTAAGGAACTTTGACTTTGCTTTACTCTGAAACCCATCCTGAAGGTGCTAATGAGATTACCTCCTGCTCTGACACAGACAGTTCTCAGACACCAGAATTTGTAGTATAGCCTTTATTCCACTTTTATTTATTCTGTAATTATATTACTACTTAAGTCCATCAATGGGCTACAAATGAAGAGATTCTGACTGCATTGATGCTCCCGTTCTCACCTTAAAGGTTTATTTACCATCACCCATACCCATTAGGATTGTAAAATAAAAAAAAAAAACAAGGTCAAAAGGCAGTTGTTATTTACTTATTTTATTTTATTTTTAGCTGAGGCAACCCTTGGTTGACCTCACAGATTGCAAGAAACTTGTCAGCTTACAATCCCTTATTTTTTATTTTTTTTTAAGCCTACAGCACCTGGTCTTCCTAGGTGGTCTCCCATCCGAGTACTAACTAGGCCCGACCCTGCTTAACTTCCGAGATCAGACGGGATCAGGCTTGTTCAGGGTGGCATGGCTGTAGACCAAAAGGCAGTTTTTAAAAATCGGTAAGTATTTATGGCAATGATAAGAACCATAAGTATCATGGATCATTTTGTAAGATCATTAAACATCTCTCCTAGCCAGGTATGTATGTAGGCAGGCTCTAATACAAGGTTCAAAAAAGACTAACCAAACAAAAGCTTGCCAGTAACTTCATTCCTACCAAAGCAAATTGGAAATCTCCTTGGACTGACATAAGCAAATAACGGGGAGAAAAAGATAATGGCTGCTTCTTTGTTCTTTTTGCCGTAACAAAAGTTAAAGGACAGCATTGTCTGAATTGGAAAGAGATACTTGTTAACATATGTGTGCCCATGTGTACATGTGTGTCTATAGTTTTTGGGGCCTTGAGGAAGGTCTCTAATTGCAGGGCATCCAATAGCTCCAGTGAGCAGGACCTCATCCTGGCTTTATATCTGATCTCCACCCACGGCCAGTAGGACTGTCCACATCAGTCACTTTCAGCTTCCGGCTCCCTCTATAAGCTCACGATTCCTTGTTACACTGGGCTCCTCTGATTCGGCTCCCTTAAGAGACCATTGTTCGTCAGGGGAACTTAGGGCCACTGCAGAGGTTTAATTAGATAACACACTTTTCTCTCTTTCTAATATGATAGCTCTTATAGGGAAGTACTTCCCATCTGATGGCATTCAAGCCCACTTTCTCAAATCTCTTGGGGATGTTATCCTACAGAGACTGCTTCACTTCTATTTGGTGGCTCAGCCAGAGGCTTTGAGTTTGCCACCTCCCTGCTGCATCCTCCTCTACTTTTCCATAGCACAGTATTGAATCTCTCCCTCCAATTCCTTTCTATCCATACTAGATTACCAAAATTTAGTTGAGGCTTTCACTGAAGAGGCCAACATGGCTTCATCCAGAGAAAATCAATTGCACCATTTAGCCACATTCATACATTCAACAGTTTCTTTTTAATCTGAAAGCTACTTATAAAATTTAATACAATGGCCATAAATCACTCACACTATTTCTAACATTCCCCTAATTCTTAGAGTTATGTGTAAGGCCCACCAGAAAGTATAACTATTTATAGCATTACCCCTGATAAAAGTCTCAGAGCCTAATGGCTCAGACAGGAAGCATCACAGGACAGACCTAGAAAAGCAAACTCTAAACTATCTCCTCCCAACTAATAAGAAATAAACTGCCTAAAACATCCCAAGTTACAGTAACTTTATAGAAACTTTTTTACCTTTCCTTACTTTCATCTATCACCAGCTTACCTGTAGTAATTCCCTAGTCAACACCTTTAAGGCATGGGGAAGGCCCTGTTCTGGGTACACTCCTTCAATCTGCAGGCAATATCACTGTAAAAGCTTGCATCTAAATATCTCTATGTGAGCCATGGAAACTGTACAAAACTCTGGGGTGAGATGGGATTGTCTATCTTCTCAATCTATTAGCGAGACCCACCTGGTCTGTATCTGGGTGAAAAGTGCTATTACAGCGAGCTTTGCTTCCTTTAGTTTCCCTGTGACATTTGATCTTTAACAGAAAAGATCAAGGCACAAAAACAGACTGCTTATAGCTACGAACAAAATAGAATGGAAAGAATCAGGGGCCCTTTCTTGGCCCTCCCCAATTCATTGTCCACCTCTACTCCCATTGCCTCCTAACACCAAAGCAAACAAAATATAACTAGCTGTGATTCTTTCAAGATGTAGGTGACTACTACTGTTATGACTGTGGTTATTTCTACAAGTTGATAGACATATTTGTCATCTTTTAAATACCTTCTCATTGGGCTAAAACAAGTTAATGAATAAATGAAAATGCCACCTTGGGGATGGAGAAGAGGGAGCACATTATTTTAAAAACTGTTGGTCTGAACATTGGGGACTTCATTTATAATTTTAGCTACAGGCTTTTGGAGACTAAAACTAACTTATAACTCAATGGTACTAAACAATATTAATAATATTACCCTAAATGGGTAACCGCTTTATAGTTTATAAAGTACTTTTGTATCCATTATCAGACGTATTCCATTCAACAACTTACGAAGTGAGCAAGTCAGGAAATATTTTATGATTATTTTTGCACATTAGGGATAGGAGGCTCAGAGGAGCTGAGTGACTTTGTCCAAGGCCATAATACTGGGAAGCGGCAGAGACAGAACCAAGACTCAGTTTGTTTGACTCTTTAGATGAAATACCCTTCGTTCTCTTTATATCTAAAGCTTTAGCAGCCTAAGGGTAGGAGGGTATCTTGTTTACCCATCAGATGGGATCTACTCTCAGTGTGGATGACAGGGGGTCCCTTACACTGAGGTCACATGTTTGAGGGACTGCCATCCCAAGAAAAAAGGCTGGAGGGAGTTACTAAAAAGTCTTGCCTGAGAATTTCAGGAGTGGATTATTTCGTGGGGAGCAATTTGTAATGTAAGTGCCAAAGATCTGACTGGTGAGTTTTCAAAGAGTGTACAGGAAGTAAAATTTGGTTTTTCAAACTATAGAATACATTTTGGGAAAACTTCCACAATCTATTCCTGGACTTGTTACCAACACAGCAGTATAAATAGATTTATTACTGTATCCACATGTATTTTGAGCTCTAAACAGAACTCAACAACTTTCTCATTAAAAAAACCCAGGACATTTCATTCCGCTACAAACTTCCTACTCATTCTTCAACAGACAGTATAATTTGTTCTAGAGCATGAAAAGTTTGCAATGTCACCCATGATAAAAAGCTAAACATAAAGTTCCTTTTTTGGTTTTACTCTTTTCATCAAACCAACCCATTAATGAATTTATGAATACCTGTGACTACCAGCCCATATTTATGAAGGTTTGACTTGATAATTTAGAAGAACGGTAAAGCCATTGAACTGTCCTTCACCTTTCCTATGTGTACAGGTTTATTAGGAGTCGAAATATAAGGTTACACTTAATCCACTAAAGAGAGAATAAAAATCATTGGCTTCAAAATATTTTCTAATTGCTGGGTTTTTTTGGAGTCATTGTTCTTTTGCCTTCAGATTATAAAGTAACTGTAGGGAGAGAATAATGGGTGCAGAGACTCATGGGCCTCACAGTTATAAAGTCTTAGTGGTTTCATTCCAGTATTGCTAGAAAGAGGGGACTGTATGTGTGTGGGGCAGCAAACAGCTGCTTTCCCTCACAACACCTGGAGATGACAGAGATGAATGGCAAAAAGGACCTTCCTGGGCCAGGATTTCACCTTCACCCCCACACCCAGCCAAGGAACAAGTGGGAAGTTTTCTCTTTTCAGTCTTTATACTGACATGGAGAAACAGTTTCTAGAGGGCAAACATTTCCACAAGAAACATTTGTTTAATACGGGCAAGAAACAGCCATTTGGCTGTAATACCGGTTCAAGTGCTAAGCTGAAACCTATTTCACGAAGTCTCCTCCTCAGCCCACCACCAATCAGTTGAAGCCCCTCTCACTCCCATGTAGCAATAAGGAATGTTTCTATCTTCTACAGTCTGTTTCCACTTTTCTCATCCAAAGAAATAGGCTTTCACAGTATCCATGATCACTCTGCCCTGTCTTTGGCCCAGCTTGAGCCAACATTATCTTTTTTTGTAACTCGTAGTTATAAAGACATTAGGCTCACCAGATTGTTCCGGCTGTATCCAAAGAATAGTGCAAGCTGGAGCAAGAACAGATCCGGGGAGAACAAGGGGTGAGAGAGAGTGGTAATGAAGATGTCTCTAAGATAGGTGTTTCTTGCTGGGAATTGATTTGCGAGTGTATGTTTCAATTGTGTTTCTAAAAGCAAGTGTGTGTGTATGCACACCTACATGAGTGCGTGCACATGCGTACTTGTGTGTTTGTGTTTCTGTGTGGGTGAGAGTGGGGGTTTGGTGGAGAGGCAACAGATGCTTAAGATGAGTAGTCATCATGTCTTGGCCAGGGACACCTGGCCAGAGCTTGCAAAGCTGCTCATGGATCAGCCACAGCCAAACAGCTCACAATAAGAGCCAATAACTAGGAATAATGCTGAAGGTACTCTAGCAACAAGACAGTCAATTTATTGCAACGAATTCATCATGGATGATGTCTCTGGAAGAGTCTGAAAAGGGTGTTCAGTGCAAAAACATCTTATAACTCATGGGCTAAATTCAATCTCTCCAGAAAATAAATGCTGAACAAGGGATGCATAAAAGCCAAAAAGCTTCCAGAGAGTTTGGAATAACAATAATAGTCTTCTGGTTATAAATATTGCAGATCTTAACAGGTTGCAAAGCACTTGTGTGCTAATTATTACATTTGGTTTTCATAATAACTCATTGAGGTAGGCAAGGATGATTCTCCCATTTTATAGATGGAGAAATTGAGGCTCAGATAAGTTATATAACTTGCTCAAGGTCCCACTGTTAGTAAATGTGCTAGGACTGGAACACAAGTATCCTAATCTATCACGTAGATGACTTAGTCTTGAACCTCTTATATACTTTCTAGAATACTTAGCTCACTGTGGGGTGGTTTGGTGGCTTCTTAGATGTTTGAAGTATCAAGTCTAAAAGCTACAAGTTCTCAGTTAGAGGACTACAGTAAGGGCTACAAACGGATCACCTCAGGATCTTGCTAATATGACCTTCTGATTCAATAGGTCTGGGATGGTACCTGAGATTCTGTATTTCTAACAAACTCCTAGATGGTATAGATGCTGCTGGTCCATGGACCTCACCTAGAGAAACAGAGGTATAGGGGGTATTGCTGAATGTTTGTTACCTGGTTTTAATTGCCTTTCATGGATCTTAAACAAACAAAAACAAGGCAATTTTAATCTACATCTGCAGACTCTTTGAGCTCCCATAGGTCAGCAGCAGCAGCAGCAGCAACAACAGACCAGTAGCTTTATTAGTAGATAGATACGTTTTGAGTGCTTCCAGGTGCCAGGTACTGTGCAAAATACTTTGCATGGTTATTTTATTGAATCACTACAACCCTGTGAAACCGGCTATGAGAGATGGAGTAACCCACCAATAGTAGCTTTTGTACCGAAATATAAAAGGTACAGGTTAAGCCATACCTGTGGGTAAGACATCATGTCATGGTCATCTCACCAACAATAAAATTCAATAATCAGAAAGAAGGGGCAGACACTAAGAATTCTGTGTTAAATTTAGAAATAACATTATAGAAAAATAAAGCACTTTGGACACTTTGGGATGAAGAGTTTTAAAAGTGAACATAGCCTAGAAAGCATGGAAATGTTCAAAACTTATTAGCAACCTGGTATACAGTCTGCTAAGGATTAGGTGTAGGTAGCCCTTGGTAAGAAGCCTGGCTTGCCAGATTGGAAAAATCAAAGGAACAAGAGTAGGGAAAATGAGATCTTTTTAAAGTGGAAGTAGCTCGAGAAGAAAACAGGGAACCTGCAAGTTAGAAAAAAATACTAAAAAGATGTCCCCAGAAGACTTGAATAAGTACCTTGCCAGGGACTAAAGCAAAATAAATGTACACAATCACAGACTGATGACACTAGAAAGGCCTGCAAGAATTGTTTGGGCATTCTATTATTTTACAAATGGAGAAGCTGATTTCTAAAAAGAGGAAGGGGCTTGCTCTAGGACACATGGTAGTTAGAAGTAAAGCCAGGAATAGAAACTAGGCATCCTGCACTTCACCCAGTGTAGCCAAAAAACAACAACAACAACAACAACAAAAACCAAAAAAAAAAAAAAACCCCAAAAAACAAAAGGGAAGAAATGAGCCAGGAAGCCAGCCAGTAGAACCATTTGCTGGTTATGGTGAAAAGGGTCTGTTCAGGGAGAAAAGGGAGATAGAAGAAAGTCGGAACGTACTCTGAACCTTGTTTCTCATTTCCAGATTGTCTTTTCGATGAAGGGATTTGGAAGTTCTAAATGAGATGATGATGCTAACGAACTGTGCTCCAAATCTGGTTGACTAAACGGATTTGATGAATCACCAAGATCAGATTGCATCTACCCAGATTTTGGGTAAAACTGTGTAAGAGCTGACCAAAGTATATAGCATGTTGTTCCAAGTAGCTAGTGTGTCATGAGCCTGGCAGATTGCCGGTGAGTCTCTTCTCTATGAGAAGCTTTTCAAAAGGAACCCAAGGAACTCCAGGCTGGTGGGATCACTGAACATGTAATCGAAATAGCATATGCAGGATGGTGGAAGGGGTGAATAAAAAGGAAGCAGTGACAGAAGCAGAAAAAATTCCAAACAATATACAGGGATTTGGGTCCTAAGTATATATGAAGGGCAAGGGAGAAGAAAGAGTCAAAGATTGCTTCAGTTTTAAGTCTCAGTGACCAGGAAAATTGTAGTGGCATTAAAAAAAAAAAAGATATTAAGGGAGTAGCTGGTTTGGGATAGTCTGTTGATAAGTTTGATTTTTGACACATTGAGTTGGGGTAATGGTGGGAAAGCCAGGTAGAAATGACTAGTAAGCAGCTGGACATGGGGAATGGTAGCTCAGTAGAGCAGTTAAGACCAATGGTAATGAATTTATTGTCCCCACAGTGGTATAATAGTTAAAGAATGTTTTTTGTTTGTTTGTTTGTTTGTTTTATCAACCTTTGTTTCAAACTTTATTCCCAGGCTTCTTCACCTCAATTAGCTGCAAAGAATGATTTGTGTATAAGCAAAAACTGAAAAGAGCTGCAGTGTCCAAGGGGCTTGGTCTTAAAAATATTAGAGATGGAGATTTTATGGGATCCACAAAAAAAAAAATTAAAAAGCAGTTATAATATAAAATAGCAGCTCCCAGTAACTTCTTCAAGTTTTATTTTCTTCAGAAGTTGACTCGATTCAGTTTGCTTCATTCTTGGAAGCCTCATCAAAATTCTCCACAAGATCTGGAACTTCATCCTCATCAACTTCTCCACTGATGGACAAATGAATTTAAAAATCGTGGTACACACATACAGTGGAATATTATTCAGCCTTAAAAAAGAAGGAGATCCTATCACATGCTAGAACATGGGTGAATCTTGAAGACATTATGTTCGGTGAAATAAGCCAGGCATAAAAGGACAAATACTGTATGATTCCACTTGTATGAGGTACCTAGCGTAGCCAAACTCATTGAAGGAGAAAGGAAAATGGTAGTGCCAGGGGTTGAAGGAGGGGGAAAAGGGGAAGTGTTGTTTAATAGGCATAGAGTTTCAGTTATACGAAATAAAAAAGTTCTAGTGATCTGCTGTAAATTTGAATATAATTAATGATACTGTGCTGTACACTTAAAAGTTTTATAAGAGAGCAGATTTCATGTTAGATGCCTTTTTTTTTGCCAGAATAATAATAATAATAATGATAAAGACTTAAAGAAATCATTAAAAATATTGAAAGAGCCAGAGTGGATAAAATCTGTATTTTCTCTGGAGAGAAAAGATAGTCTTAAGAAGAAATCTCTGGATAATACCCAGATATCAGGGTAGGATTAGGAAGAACTAGTGAAGGAAAAAGGCTGAAGGAGAAATAGGAGCATATAGGGTCTCAGAGGCCATGGGTAATAGGATTTCAAGGAGAAGTCTGTGCACTGAAGAGGGAAGAGCATGGCACTGGAAATCTCAAGACCCAGGTTAGATTTCTAGTTCTTTAATTTAGATAAATCTCATTTCTTCTCTGAGCCCCAGTTTTCTTATCTGTAAAATGGATACAAGAACACCTATCCATAGGAAAGTATTCTATAAACTGGGAAAATCAATAAAACATGAGGGGATTTTTATTGCTGTTGTTTTGCCTTCTTGATCTCAGCAATTCTATTTTTTTCTCTATTGTTGTTTTTTATGTAGCTCTGCAGTTGCGTGTCATTGCCTATCTATGTTAGACTACTTGTAAGAAAACAAAACACGTATGATGTTCTAAGACAGGGTCAGCTAATGTCTCTTAGAAAGTTACCCCATCATTGGTTTTCACTAGACTCCCAAGACTGCATTTCTTTTTATAACCGAAAAGAACCAAGGAAATTGCCAATGAGAAACAGCCAACTGATTATGTCAGTTCATTTTAGACAATGGAAAACAGGAAGTTACCCTCTTAATCTACCCAGGTCCAGAGATTTAAAAAAAGGCTACCTGAAAATTTTATTTTTCTGGAATATAGTCTTTCCTTTAAGAGCTGGTGGCACTGTGTGTTGCAGGGATTTTATTGTGTGCTGTAATGATTTTAAGGAAGTTATAGAGAGCAGATTTAATTGGTTTTTAATTCCCAAGCATCGGCATTTTAGCTCAGATTTGAGCTGGCACTAATCAGTTACCTGCAAGAAAGCGGAGCTGATTCTTCACTTTCATCATTCCATCACCGGAGCCTCCTATGCACTCATCTTCATCATCTCCACAGTCTCCACTTTCAAGCCCTTCCTCATCAAGGTTTTTATCCAGAACTCTACCTTTGGGCACAGACATGGTTCTCAGGAGCTGGAAAAAAAAAAAAAAACTAGGAATGCGGCAGCCTTCATATTTTGCAGGGAGGTCTAAAACAGTGTGTTACTAACAGGAGACATTAAAAATATTGAATGAGTTACACAGAAGCTTTTAAAAATAATTTCCAAATTTAAATAGGCATGGACTGTTTATATTTTTTACAGTTTAATACTTCTGTCTGTACATTTCCATAGCATTTTACATGATTCTCTACTCCTCTACTACACTTACATCATGAAGTAGCCAGAGTGTGTATTGCATCAGACCTTTCCATACCATGGGATTTAAGTTCCTAAAAAAACCTCCATGAGTTCTCCATGGTAGGAGAACTCATTGATGAGAAATTTAAGACATGATATAGGCAAAGCATATTTATAGGTATAGAGGACACAGAGATCAGAAAACATCCCTATGGAAGCCCCCTATAACTACTAAATTAAAACAACAAATGTTTCCCGCCGAAAGAAGAGAATAGCAGTGAATTTTAGATACATTTTAAATGATACTTTAACACAAGTGGTCTCTGTGGGAAGTTCTCAGACTTCATTTTACTTTCCCTCACCATTTCTCTCCAAAGTTGTATTTCAATATTCTCTATTTTTGCTCTAGCTTCTGCCCCACCACCCATTTTTATTCCTAAATCTCAGTTGCACTACCTATTTTTAAATAATGTCCAATGAAAGATGCTGGATATACCGAAACTGGGATTTTTGATTCTGGAAGAGGTATCTAGAACAAAAATGCTGCATACACAGGCACATCTTGGTTTTTGTGGTTTCCACTGTCTGTGTTCATTGTCACTCCAAAGTATACCTTTATGTTTTCTACTTATGGTTTAGCTGCTGCACTAAGATCAACTTGGAGCAGGCTACATACTATGGAGAAAAGTGACCCTGTAGTTTTTTTAAGTGAAGTAAGAAAAGTCCAAAATAGTTCTTTCCTGGCCAACAACCTTTAAAAGTGTCAGAGAAACCAACACATCTATTATCTGCCATTCCAGCACCATATCCACCCTGCTGCTCTAATGCATTCCCTCTCTAACCCTCCTCTGTCCTCTATCATTTCTCCTATATATCTAAATGTTAATATAAACAAAGAGACTAAGATAAACTAGTCCAGTGACTCTCAAAACTTTTGGTACCAGGAACCCTTTATATGCTTATTAGAAATCTCAGAGAAGTTTTGTTTGTACAAGTTATATCTATTGGCAATTACCATCTTAGAAATTATAACTGAAAAATGTAAAAATATTTAATAGCTAATTTAAACATAACAATAATAAAACCATGATGTTAACATTTTTAACCGAAAACAAATGTATTTTCCTTGACATAAAACAGTTGGAAGGGTGGGATTCTTTTACATTTTTCAAATCTTTCATGTCCAGCTTAATATGATAGCTGGATTACCGTATCTGCTTCTCCATTCAATCTGTTGTTATACATTGCTTTGATTAAAACATTTGCAAAAAATTCAGCCTCTCACAGACATGTCATAAGAAAAGAGAATTATTTTAGTGGACTTTTTAGGTAATTGTGGATATTTTTCAATGATACTACATAAAAGCTCAAAAAGTGGAAAAGGTTAGTAGCAATGTGTTATATGAAACCATATAAAAAACTTTTCATGTTCTCTTACATTAAAATCCATTGTTATGTTTTGAACTTTTAATGGGCCTTTTAACTATTTTGTATCATCACACATGGGTCGTCTGGAAAATATTGCTCCACTGAGCTATGGATATCTTCCAAATGTTAACAACTTTCATTATATGATATCAAAAAAAAATATATTGAGAAGGGTCAAGATGGCAGGCTAGGTAAAAGCGGGGTTCGCCTCCTCCCAGGACCACATTAAAATTATAACCAAATTATAAAACAATTGATGTGGGAAACCACCTGAACTCTAGCTGATCATAGCACATACATCTGAAGGTATAAAGAAAAAGCCACATTGAGACTGGTAGGGAAGGTGGAGACGCGAAGTGGTGGTTGAGCACTAGGAGGGAGTGCAGCTGCAGAGGCCACCCTGAAGGAGCCAGAAGCTCCAGCCACACACAGGGGCTCCCCAGCCCAGGGTTCTAGTCCCAAGAAGAGGAGTTCCCACAAAATCTGACTGTAAAAATCAGTGGAGATTCTAGCCGTGTGGGTGAGATGGAATGAATCTGAAAACCCAGATGTTCCCCTTAAAGGGCCTGCACACAGATTCACTTGTTTGCAGACACTGATCCTGGGGACTGGCAGAGGGTCAGCAGCTCAGGAGGTACAAGAGACATACAAGGAAAGACTGAGTTGTGTGGTGCTGGGGCGAGGGCTGGAGCTACCATTGTTCCTTTGTTACTCCCTGCTTTGGGGCAGTCTACAGATGGGTGCCATCTTGCCTGTGTTGAGCCCTCCCCCAGCACAGCCAATTCTGAAGCTGCACTGGCCTGGTGGGATAGGGCCACTCCACCCTGTGTCTCCCTTGGATCCCAACCCGCCCAACCCACAGAGCCCATTGCTGACCCACTACATGCACTCTGCACCTTCCTGGGGCTGTGCATTTGTTGTAGGCAACGACCCTTGGCTCATGTGGCCTGCGCATTTCAGGGGAAACATTTGGTGGCAGACCACTGTTTCCAGCATGAGCTGCAGTGTCTCTTGGGGGGATCGCAGGGATCTATGGTCTTGACGCAAGCAGCAGCTGGCCTCGCTGTGATCTGTGCTTTTTGTGGAAGCCCATGGACTCAGAGATGGCAGCAATTCTGACATTGTATTGGCCTGACGGGATTGGCTCACTCCACCCTGTGTCTCCCTAAGACCTCGCACCACCCAACCCACAAATTACCCACAGCAAACAACAGCTCTCAGCTCATGTGGCCCACACACGGCCGTACATCTCAGGAGAGACTTTTGGCGGCAGGCCACAAACCCTGCCCTGAGCTACAATATTTCTTGAACAGATCTCAGGTGTCTGCGGGCCTGAGGCGGGCAGTGGTTGGCCTTGCTGAGATCTGAGACTTCTACAGGAAGCTACAGATTCATCACTGGCATGAAAACTAACACTGCATTGACCAGGGGAAATCTGCAACTATGACCCAGTGACTCCCGGAGCCCCTGCACCACCTGACTCGTGTACCACCCAAAGGCTATTCCAGCTGTGGAGTCTTATGGCAGGAATCCCCAGGCCTTGAGGTGCACTAATCTTTTTGCTAAGCCACCCCAGGCTCAGTACCAGGGGTTACTGGGCCTCAGCTTGCATTGTTGTCTCTCCTACTTGCCTTCAGATCCAGCATAGGCAGCAACCATCTGCAGATCACTTGTTAGCTCCCACCAGGTATTCTCAAGCAATCAAAGGCAGTGAATGACCTTGACCTACTTGGGAGTCCCTCCTAAGGAGCCCCAGAACCAACACATCTGGAGGCTGGTGTCAGACCACAACAGCACCACCTGACTAGCATAAGTGGTATACACAAAGGGTGGTCTCAAAAGGTAGAGCCTGCTGGAGTGAATCCCTTCAGAGTGGTAAGCCCCCACACAACAACTCATACCCTATGGGTGTGGCCAATTCCCAAAGCCGGTCAGCCCAGAGAATCAATCTCATCCACCGATGTGGTAACAGCAATCAAGGCTTAACTACAAAAGGAAAGCCTTCCTGGCTACCACAGATGGTCATTATAATTCTCCCTTTTCCTTTTCCACCACTGCTTCCTTTATTTGTATCTCCAAAATAGTGCTTTATGTATGCAATCTGATATTATTTATTTGTATATGTGAGTTCTCTCCACTACCAGACTGGAGCTGCCCAGAGGCTATGTCTTATTTATCTTTGAACCTCATAGCATTTAAGGAAGTGTCTTGTACATAGTAGGCACTCAATAAATGTGCTATTGAACTGAAGCAAAATAAAATGGCATGGTGTCTTTAATTTTTTTAAAGCTACTTCTGCAAACTCATGAAAAAAGATAAAGCCAAAGCACAGATTAATTATATAAGAACTTGTGAATGAATAGCTAAATCCTTTTGGATGACCTTGGCTAAGATCTGTAGCTAATCTCTGAAAGGCCATTTTTCCAACCTCGTGTACGACGCCCCCAGTATTCTCTGGTAGTTTTTTTTTTTTTTTAGGTGCAATTAAAAAAATACTTTTAAAACTTTGTTTGCCAGTGAGATAACTTCTTTAGTTCTTAAATTACTCCATTTTGGAGACAACTTCAGCATTGAAGAGAATTATAGTATACTTTCAAACCATTTTACACAGACATCTGCTGATGAGCCTAACCCTCATATGTTAACAAAACAAATCCAAACCTAAAAAGCTATTGTTAATGTAAAAGTCTTAAATAAGAGTCTGACACTTCAGAATATTGAAAGAAGGGTAATCTGTCATAGATGAGAAATTGTCAGCAAGCGCTGTGGATTTAGTACAGCCTGGAATTTGGCACAAAAATCAAACCAGCTAATTACAATTCACAATACTGACCCTCGCCCCACCCCCACCCCCCTTTACAATGTCTTCCAGACTGAACATTCACTTTATAAAAAGGAAGTTATGAGGGACTTGCACACAGAATCAGGTAACTTTAGGTGCCTAATGCTTTCAATTAACTGTTTGACATTTTCAAAGGACACTAACCTATTAGCTTACTTAAAAACTAAGGCTCAGAATAATGATTATCAATGTAAACTACCTTATTAAAACATAAGTCTGATTATTTCACTCCACTATTCCCACAACCATTCTATAAACCTGACATTTCTGCCATGCACTGTTTGGTACTCCTTAGTGGGAAGTGCACAAGGCTTTTCACAACCCAGCTTTTTCTACAGCTACTCCTCTCCTTGCAATTCCATTTGAGCCACATGAGACTATCATGGTTGCTTATATATACAGTCAATTTTTATTTTATAATTTAGTATGTCAATTATAGAAGTGTCAATATAATATAAAAAGGTGAAAGGAAAGAGAAACAAAGGGGAAAAAAAAAAAACAACTCCCAAACTCTAATAAACAACATTTGTATTTTCAAAGGTAGGTTTCCCTCTAACTCCCTATATTTTTACATGATTGAGCTTGAATTTTAGAATCAGGCTGGCTGAGGTTGGAATCCCTGTTTTTCTTATTAACTTTTTTCTCCCACTTATTAACTTTGCTGCTTAATTTCACTAAACCTCAATGTCCTCATCTGCCAAATGAGGAAAAGCCTGCTTCACAGAATTGTTGTAATAAACAAATGTGATAAATGTAAAGCTTTGCATGTGATAAAGCACTTAGATCTAATGAAATTTTACTTAACCATTCTCCGAATATTGAATATTTATGTCACTTCCAGGTTTTTTTGCTTCTATAAATAAAGATGGAGTATCAGGATCATTCACATAACTCTTTCCATATTTTGGATTATTTCCTCAGTTTCCCATTAGTAGGATCACTAGGCCAAAGGGTATATACATTTTTATACAACATGAGAGTGAGTTTCCCATTTCCATAAGTGTCACCTAAAAACTGAAGCTCTCTGCCCCCACCCAGAGAGCTTTTGATTTAGTAGGTCTGGGGTGGAGTACACAAATCTGCATTTTTAACTAGATCTGTCCCTCATATTATCATGAGTGAACCACACACCATACTGTAAGAAAGGCTATTGCAGTATTACTCCACTTCCCAGAAACTCTCTGAAACCATCTTTGGACAAGAGTCACCTTAGAACCATGTGTGTTAGAATCCCTAACACATGTTCTTCAAACTTTTTTTTTTTAAATGAAACCTGACGATATCCTTTTCACTTAGGTATGGACATTATGACCTTCAGTCTTTGTAGTTAATGAAAATGCCCTTGTGTAAAGGTGACTGACTTCTTTTGATTAGAAAGGGAAATATTTAAAGTTAGCTTTGGAACAAGTACTCAGAGTTGTATGATAAAAGGAAACAAAAAAAGCCTGGAATACTTAAGACAATCAGAACCACAGTGTAAGAGGGGGAAAAAAGGCTTCCTAGAATATAGCAATTTCATGTTCTTAAAACCATAACCAAGGTAACAAAAGAGCTCTGCATCATGGGACAATATGATTTGGCCAAAACTTTTTTCCTGCTTGGTTGACAGGAGAACAAAGATCAAAGGACAAAGTGGTTGTTCTTAGAGGGATCAAATATGCTGAAATTAGACCAGTGAGAGCAGCAACTCTTGATCTGTCTATGTGACATAAATAACGTGCCGCTTGGAATTAACTTGATTGCAAAGATATGAACCTTATCTGCTGCACATGGCGCTACAGTTTAACATATGTTCTCTCATGTAATCCTTGAATCCTCCCCACCAATTTGTATCAGAGAGAAGACTGCAATCCCCCTTTCCCATGTCAAGGAAGGCCACCAAGGCTCAGAGAGGGGACATGACTTGACCACTGAGTAAATGATAGGGACCTCATTAAAAACAAAGCTTGCTTCCAAGTCCAGAGCTTTCCAAGAAAAACCTGCTGTCTTAGGTAAAGACATAAACTAATGGGGCCTTCATTTCACATTTTTGCCTTCTTGACTGCCTTTATCTGAGATAATTTCCAGTTCAATCTCATTTTCTTAGATGCTAGCCATGAACTTGCAATCTACTGTGTCTTAAATAACCGACCTATCTCATCATAACTGGTTTGTTTTGAAAAGCTTAAGACAACTGGTTAGAATAGAATGAAAAATTCCATTACTGCTTTTATACAGCTAAGAGTTTTCTTGACTTTCAACTCTTTAGCATTTTTAAAATAGAAGATAAATAACAAAATAGATGCAGCAAACATGAGGCTTGGTACATATTTTAAGGATAGGTTGGTTTTGTATCTTTTGGCTACTAACGTACCTCTTTCCAGGCATTTAAAAAAAAATATCTGGAATCTAGATTACCTTTTAAAGCTATTAAGCTGGGCTTACAAAACTGATTTTGAACTATCTGGATACTCAGCTTTATACAACCTGCAAGGAATGCTTTGGGGGCCCAGCTTCCCATGTCCACAGCAATGTAAACACATGCTTTACTGTTTGTATTTGAGTAGCATAAGCTAATGGGAAACAAATGTGGTGGCTCCAATGAATCCCAGCTTTTGGAATGCCATTATTATTTATACATTGTGCACATCGACAAGGCGGAGGGCACGTGACCTCTGCTTTGCATGCACACTTTCTTTGAACAAATGCACCAAACCACAGCCACAACTAATTGGAAACAATTGCAACGCCATGCATTTGAGATAAAGCCAGAACCCAAATGTATAGGGCTAGAATTAATGGCTATATATACAGTTTACACATTGGAAAGGCAATAAAGTATAGCAGTTAAGAGTGTGAGGTTCAGAATCTAACTATTATGGATTCAAATTGCTACTCTGCCTACATACTAGCCGTGTTGCTTTGGGAAAATCACTTAACTTTTCTGAGCTTCAGTTTCCTCACATGTAAAATGGAGGACAGTGCTATTCATTATCTTCACAGGGTTGCTGAAGAATTAAATAGCACCATTCACCTTTTATAGTCTCATGTATCCTTTCAGAGAAGTTCCATAGTTTGTAATTATAAATTCCCTGTTGCACCCCCACTAGACTAAAAGAAAGGATAAATGTCTGTTTTGATTATCATTGTGTAGTACAGTGTGTGGTACAAAGTAAATGTTCAATAAATGTTCATTAAATGGATGAATGAACAAATAAATGGGATAATGTGTGTAAAGTATTTAACACATTGCTTGGCAAGGTAATAAGTTCTCAAACATGTTAACTGTGCTGCTGAGGATAATGATGATGATCTTGAAGAGGAAGAAGGGGAGAGGGAGGGTGAGGAAGAAGAGGAGCAGCAGCCACAGTAGCAGACATGAAGAGCTTATTACAAATGCCTTGTAAGGCAAAGCAAGTATACTCCATGGCCAAACACTGAGACACCAGAAAGAAGAGTCTGAGAAACCCTCCTGGATGCTCTCAGTAAGATAAGGATCTGTGTATTAAGGATGCACATAGAGATGTTTAGTAATGAACGGCAAAGGGACTTGCTAGAGGCTGTGCTTCCATATGCCACCCACTCCCAGATACACTCTTTTCTGGGCATTACTTCTAGTCGGCTTCTTATCTAGAGCACATGCTTCTCTACCACTCCCAGCTTCTTGCTTATTACTTTATGTTTGATAACGTAGCACTGAAACTTGTGAAAATAAGTCTTCATAATTAAATAAATGTCTGGATAGTAAAACAAACCAGGATGTGAAAGAAACAAACTTGTGATGAAATTAAAACTATTTCAGTGGGGCTCCCTCCTAGTGGTAGAAATGATTCTCTGCAGTGTTAGAAAACTACCCACTACCTTAAAGTAAAACACAAACACACACACACACACACACACACACACACACACACACACACACACACACACACAATAGCTTATAGCTGTATAGAGTTTTATTTTTTTTTCTAAGGGAGGCATAGTATAGTATGGTGTTTAAAAGCTCATACTCTGGAATCAGAAAAGTTGTATTCAAATCTAGACTCTATCACTTACTAGCCTTGTTACTATCAACAAGTTATTCTTTAACCTGTCTGAGCCTTATGTTTCTTATCTATTAAAATGGGTATAATAATACCTATACTTATCTCCCACATTGCACGACTATGGAGATTAAATGACGTAATCCATGTAAAGCACTGAACTTAGTATCTGGCGCACAGTAAGTACTCACACGATACGTTAATATTATATAGTAAAAACTATTTATAAAATCTGAATCTCTAAAAGAGATGAATTCTAAATTTTTGGTACCAGTTAACATTCTGTTATGGCCTATGTAGGGCTCATTCTGTGGAATGCTGTAGGCCCTCAATAAATCTTAGTTATTGTCTCATTGCTATCGATATTTCATTATTTTTATAATTAAAAGCACTTTCATATATCTTCTCTTGTTGGTGTACCTGGGACCCCTGTGAGGCAGCACGGCAAGTATTATTAGCCTCATTTTACAAATAAGAAAATGGAAACTGAGAGAGGAGTGAGGCAATAAGCCCATAATTAGTCTGAAAACTGTTTAAGGGTAACTACTGTGATGTTGTTAGGATGGGGAATGAGGCCGGGGAGGAGGGCTTATGTACTTCAGTATAAACCTGGAAAGGACATGGCCCTAGGATTACCACAGTGCCTGACACATAGTAGGTGCTCAGGAAATGCTTGGTAACTGAAAAACTGAATGAAGCAATGGGTTAACAAAATAAATAAGCAATTTATTCATGGACTTTGGATTTCTCCCAATCTCTACCTCTTCAGCCCTGGTCTGATATGTCATTGTTTTTGCTCTGGTATGGTAATAGCTGATTCCTGCCTGGGAGCCCTGGATACACTGAGGCTAGACAGACAGATGTTCAGACAGACTGAGTGATGGACTGCTAACATTCACTTTATTAGGGCTACTCTGAGAGGCAGGTTCCATATTCCACTCTAGTTGAGGGAGCCTCCTCCCCTGATAAAGTTGGGGTAAAGTCAAAAAAGAAGGCAGACATTTGATCTTTTAAAGCAAATAAATCAACTAATCCAAAGGAATGTCGCCAATCCATGCACCAAATGGCTGAGTGAGGGTCCTGCGGATCCCTAGTGAGCATCTTCCAATTCTCAATTAGTACTCTGTTCGCTAGATTAGTTAGCCTGTGTATGTTAATTCTGGGCTCTGTAATGCCCTCCTTTAGGGTCTCTAGCCTTACTAGACTAAATTTCAGTTTAAAGGATCAAAAGCTTCATGAAGTACAGTTCCAGTCATAAGGCCAGAGTCAAGGCTGGCCTACCCTCAAGAAGCTTGCCAGAGCAGGCTGATTTGTCATCTGTGGCAGCAAAATGCAAACACAGAATAGTATCCTTGCAGGACACCAAGTCCAATTTCCTTCTGAAGGCATCTGACCCTGGCTCCCATCATTGTTGAAGATTAGTGACTTTTGATCCCTGTGTCAGTTTTAAATCACTGTGAAAAACCACAAAGACAAAATATAACTTTTTCTGGAAGAGAAACGTACTTCAAAGACATCTGTGAAGCCCCACAGCACCGTTCGGTTTCCAAATAAATTGCCTCAGTTAGATGAGGGCCACTGACAGAGGGCAATGGTTCCAGGGTAAGAGTGTACCAAGATATTACACATTTCTTCAGGGAACTGAGGTTACACAGACAAGATCTGAGCATTTACTATTGTCCTAGTGTATAAACTGATTCATTCCAAATAGACATCTTGTGGTTATACTTTTGGGAAATAAGAATTCTTGTCTCTAAAAATAATCTCTGTATATGAACCACAGCAGCCATGTCATCAAGCATAGGGCATGAAGAGTCAACCTCAACGACTGAAGCACGATGGTTCACTGTTCTTCCAGAATGCCTCTGGCTCATCAAGGATTAGTGAGATGCCACTAGTTTCCTTCCTTTGAAGACTAGGTCTAGATCAAGATTTATAAATAGGGTTTCAATTAAAACAGTTTTCCTTCTTTGCTATACTATTTGAAAAATATAAATTTTAAAATATGCTTCAGATAATTAAGGCTGAATAGTATTATTCTGAAGTAAAATAAATGACTTGATACATCTGGTACAAATAAATTAGCCGCGACTTGATGAAAAAACTAGATTCTGAGTTTCTAGTTATTATTTCCTTGGAGGTGAGAGAGTGTCAAACCTTTCCCTTTCCAAGTTTTAGGCTATGGAATCCTAAGCAGGAAATGGGCTCCCATAGGAAACAGGAAACATGAGTAAAATTATTATAATATTCATAACTAATCACATATTTTTAAAGGTTAAAATACAAGAAGCAAAAGAATGGTACCCTTGTATACTTTTTAGCCTCACTCCTTGAATAAAGATTAACTTAAGAAATACTCAGGTAATTCTTTTAAATATGCAAAACTAGGATGTATCCTAAAAACAGTGTTTTGTTTGGTAAATACAGAATTAAAGATGCTAGAACAATTAGCTCTTTTTGAATCTACCATGTGTAGGTTTTACAACATTTTGGTCACAGAAGACAACTAGAGCACTGGAGTTTTATGAGGATCATTAACAACCTTAGTTACACACTACAGCTATCAAATGATTAAGTGTTTCCTTATCATGGTGTAGTTTTCCTTCTTGTACCCTCAGTGATTTGAATGGAGTGATCAAACAGTGGATGAAGGAGTGTGAAATGGAACTGCTGGTATTTTCCAATAGCAAAGGAATTCAAAGCCATACCTTTTGGTAACCATTTAGGATATTGTTTAAAAGGAAATCAGTGAACATAGTAGTTCAACTTAAGCTTGGCTATTAACACTGAATATATTCACTATCTTGGAATTCTGTATTTGGTCAAATGGTCTTTTAATAAAATTCACAGTCATTTTACATCTTACTGATATTGGAGATCATTCTTCTAATTTTAGTTTAGTCAATTCTAGTTTCAGAAATTCTAGTATAATTTTTTTGCTGGGTTGATTATATATGCTTATAAAATCATTTTGGCTTAGCATTTGGCTAAATTATCCTTCACACTCACTTTTCATCCCCTAAATAAAATACTAATTTAGTATATCAATATACTTGCCATTTGGTAGCATATCTTAGATTAATTATACTTCTCTGAAATAAGCAGAGTTGGAATCTAGTACAGACACAACAATTTCCATTCCCATGTGGGTCTCTCTCACTGCTTCTTGTTCTTAAATTCAAAACCTCATCAAGCATTTCTCCTATTACCTCTGCCTAGGAATCCATTCCTCCGACAGGCCCTTTGTTTTTCCTGAGAAGCTTATTGGAATTTAACCACAAGGTCTGGGAAGAGCATCATGTAACCAAGGCCAGCTATTTGTACTCAGTGTTGGGCAGAGCTTGATCCTGTGCTATTTTGGCGAAGTATATGTCAGTAAAGATTATGGTGAATTATTTTCTCTGTTGGCTCTCTTTGGTGGATGGGGTGTGCCCATTGCTCCTGGGATTTAAGTGCTTGGCTGGCTGTTTTACCTGGACTCCTTCCCTATCTCACAAAACTATGTGATGATGATGGTAGTGACAGAGTGGCAGGAACAGGAGAATAAAAATGTGGGAAGGAAAAAGGACAGCTAATAACAGGCTACAGCCAACACACATTCATAGCTCTACCTTTGCTTCTCTTCACTGAGCTCACTAGGTAAGAATGCCTTGACCAATTCTAACATGGGCTTCTTAACCATCCTCTGAGATTCCATCTAGTCATATGCAATTAACATTTCATTGAATAAATACATGCTTCTTTCCCCACAATGTTTAACCCCTTTTAATATACCAGGTAATATACACACATTCTGAATATACTGTTTGTTCAACATATTTCTGGACACAGCTATGCTAATTTTCATCTTTGAAGAAATCAACTTGTTTGCCCCAAACAGATGCATCAAGGAAGGAGATGATTGGGAAGCAGAGAACTACTTCCTAAGGATGGTGTCCAGTATGAGAGATGGAGATATTAAATGTATTGAGCACTCAGAAGTACTCAGCATTATATTTAACGTATTACTAAAGGAATTAAGTCACAGAGTTGAAATGGTGGGTTAGAGAGGAACTAAGAGATTATATGGTCCCATCTATCCATTTTACAAGTGAGCACAGCAAGTCCACACAGACAATAGTTAGTAGAGCTTTTCAACCACCTCATCAGGAGTAGATAAGATGAGCTAGCTTTCTGCCTAATCATGGGGATAAGGAATCAGTTGAGGGCAGGTAAGATAAGAATAAGGCAAAGGTACTTGAAAGCTGCAAATGCCTTTAGGTCCAGGAGGAGGGCAATGAGGTTCTTCTTCCTGGATCCTTAGACAAATCTGGTCAAATCACAGATTCAGAAGAGGATAATATGTAGCAGCCGACTTCTAGATTGGCATGGGTAATGGGTAGCAATACTGTTCTACAAGGAATCTACAAGGAGTTCCTCTCTAGAAGATGTGGAAAAGTAGTGAAAGGAAACCTTCCAAAGTCCTCATCTCATCTGTTCCTGAGGAGGTAGATAAATCAACCTACCAAAATACAGGTACTTCTTTCTTTTCTCCCAGTCAACGATTCCTGACTATTCCCAAGTAATTTCAGTTGAAAACATCTTAGAGAAGATTAATCATACTGAAATCCTTGCATTTGCATTCAATTAAACATAATTTATTTTAGTTTCCTACTCTCTTTACTTGTAAACATTTAAACAATTGATCAGTTTTGTTAAAACAAATGATGAATTCCTAAGTAATGGTGGCTTTCAAGTAAATTGAAACTTCAACTATGTTGTTGTCCCAAAGATTAAATTTGGTGGGCTGGTTATAATTTATACATCTTTAAATAGCAACTATATTTAAAGATGACCTTGACATTTCAGAAGGTCAACATCTTGTGTTCTCATGATTCCAGAATCAGGAACAAATACAGTGTAATCATCAGTGAAGTTACACACAGTGATTCTACACATTTTAACTAAATTTCAGCATCACCATCTGTGAGTTGACAATGCAGAGACCTTCTGCTAGAAATGCTCTACCCACATCAGGAGCAGAGTACTCAACAAATTCACACACTTAGGTACTCACACTTATGCAGATGCCTTAATTAGTGGCAAATATATAACAGCCTTAATAAGTAATATAAAACCCAAGAGGGCCACAAGGCTTTGCAAGAGGCCGCTATTACCACTAATCAAGTCCTTTCCCTTTCTAAAATATGTGCCTGCTCCACTCCACACCAGCTTGACTCCTGTTTCTTATTCTAGGTATATTGGCCAGAAATAAGATTTGTTTTTCCATCGATTCAACTTCACTTTTGTCATTAAGACAATACCACCTTTATACAGGCCAAATCTGTACACTTAGAAACATTGTCTTGCTTTTAGAGAAGCATACTCATTCACTGTATTATTTTGTAAAATTTCACTTTCTAGCTCTATGGTAAATAATTATCAAGCTGATTATTTCTCACAGCTCTGTGCTGAAAATCAAAGACAATGAAAAAATCATAAAAGTAGTGAGAGAAGCAACTCACCATATACAAATAATACTGAATAAGATTAACAGCTGAATTCTCGTGAGAAACCAAAAAGCCCAGAAGCAGTGAGATAATATATTCAAAACATTGAAAGAAAAAAACTGTCAACCAAGAGTTCTATATTTACAAAACTGTCTTTGAAAAAAATAAAGGAGAAATTAAGATATTCCCAGATAAATAAAAGCTGAGGAAGTTTGTCACTATTAGACATACTCTACGAGAAATGTTGAAAGGAGTCCTTTAGGTTGTAATACAAGGACACTAGACAGTAACCCAAAGCCATAGGAAGAAATAAATAAAACACCAGTAAAGGTAATTATTATTATTGTATTTTTTGTAGTAAATATTTCTCCTATTGTTTTTAAAGGACAATTACATGAAACAATAATTACAAATATGTATGGATGGGCTTATGATGTATAAAGATGAAAACTGTATGACAATAATAGCACAAAGGAAGGGAGAGGGAACAGCGCTATATAATAGAAATGTTTTATATGTTACTGAAATTAAATTGATATTGATCTAAACTAGACTGTTATAAATTAAGATGTCAATTGTAATCCATGGGGCAACCACTAAGAAAATAACTTTAAAAAATATAAGAAAATAGATGACGATGGAATTAAATGGTAAACTAGAAGATATCTACTTAATGTTAAAAAAGAGCGGTCATGGAGAAATAGAAAAAAGAGACATAAGACATATAGAAAACAAATAGAAAAATGACAGACATAAATCTTATATGAGCAATGACATTAAGTATAAATTGATTAAAATATTCAATCTAAAGGTAGACATCTAATTATAAGCTACCTATATGAGATACACTTCACATTCAAAGAAAAAAGAGGTTGAAAGTAAAAAATGGAAAAAATAAAACATGCAAACAATAACTAAAAAAGAGCTAATGTGACTATATTAATATTAGACAAAATATATTTTAAGCCAAAAATAGGCACGGACAAAGGTCATTTTTTATGATTAAGGGTCAATACACCAATAATTTACAATTATAAATATATATGCAACTAACAACAGAGCTTGAAAAGATGAAGCAAAAACTGCCCAAATTGAAAGTAAAAATAAGCAATTTAAAAGTGATAACTTGAGACTATGGAAAATGAATACCCCATTTTCAATAATGGATAGAAAAACTAGACAGAAGGTCAACAAGAAATAAAAGATTTAAGCAACTCTATAAACTAAATGGTGCTGGGGAAACTGGATATCCAAATGCAAAAGAATGAATTTGGATCCCTACCTTACACCATATGAAAAAAATTAACTCAAAGTAGGCCAAAGGCCAAAATGTAAGAGTTAAAACTATAAAACTTTTAGAAGGAAACAGAGGGATAAATCTTTGAAAACTTGAGTGAGGCAAAAAGATAAGTAACAAAAAAAATAGATAAATTGGACTTCATCAAAATGAAAAACTTTTGTGTATCAAAAAATGCCATCAGAAAAGTAAAAAGACAATCTGCAGATTTGGAAAAAAATTTTCAAACCACATATCTGATAAGGGTCCTGGTATCCAGAATATCTAAAGAACTCTCGCAAGATAAAATTAAAGAGAAAACCCAATTTAAAAAATGCACAAAGGATCTGAATAAACATTTACCCAAAGAAGATATAGAAATGGTCTATGAATAAGATGCTCAACATCATGAGTCATTAGTGAAATGCAAATCAGAACCACAATGAGATATCACTTCACATCTACTAAGATGGCTATAAAAAATAAAAATGAGAATAGCCAGGAAATGACAAATGTTAGAATATGGAAAGAGTGGAATCCTCATATATAACTGGTGGGGATGTAAAATGGTGCAGCCATTGTGGAAACAGTTTGGTGGTTCTTTAATTAGTTAAATTAGTACATATAACTTGAAAGAATTGAAATCAAGGACTCAAACAGATACTTGTTCAACAATGTTCAAAGCAGCACTATTCACAAGAGCCAAAAGGTAGAAACAACTCGAATATCCATTAACAGGTGAATCAATCTACCACAAAATGTGGTATATCCGCACAATGAAATATTATTCAGCCATAAAAAGGAATGAAATACTGACTGATGTTACAACATGGATGAACCCTGAAAATATGCTAAGTGAAAATAAGCCAGTCACAAAGTACCACATATTATGGGATGCCATTTATATAAAATACCCAGAATAGGTAAAATACATAGGAACAGAAAATAGATTCATGGTTGCCAGGGGCTGGCAGTGTGGAAAGTGGGAGTGACTGCTCATGGTTTCTTTTTGGGGTGATGAAAATGTTCTGGAATTAGACAGTAGTGGAGGTTGCACAACTTGGTCAATATACTAATAACCACTAAATTATTCATTTTCATAGGGTAAATTTTATGGTACATGTATTATAATCTCAATTAAAAAAAAGAAAAAAAGAAAACCAAGCAATTGAGAAGAATTTGCAATCTTAAATTTAGAAATGACATAGATAATAGAGGCTTTGTTCCTCCCTCTGTAACCATATCAAAGTTCGAATGGAAACATGGAGCACACAGCAAACAAAGTCACCTGGGATCTGGATGAACTAAAGCCCTACAACTAGGGAGAGAAATAAGAAATCACCCTACAATGATAAAAGGTAGAAGGGAGCGAAGATGCGAAGCTGCTCAGGTGGCAAAGTGGACAGAGGGTACAGCAGTAGCAGCCGGCAGCTGCAGATACCTCTTAAAGGGGCCGTGTTCAAAAGCAGACTTTTGCAGTAAAGGATCTACTTACTCTGAGCACCAGCATCGGGTCGGCTGCTCCAGGGACACTGAGTTGTCAGAGTGAGGACTGGAGGCAAGGCTCTCTCCTGGGCAGAAGTGCCGGTGGTATCCATTGTTCCTCTGTTGAGCCCTCCCCGCTCCCAGTGTGTGGACCCAGCACAGCTATAACTGAGCCTTCATCAAACTGGATAACAGAGGTCGCTCCACCTAGAGAATTGCCTGAAACTCTGCCTCCCCTAACTTGTGGCTCCAACCAAGCCACATCCAGGTGTGTCCTCAGCAAGTCTGGTGCTCTTTACTGAGCTAATCCCAACAGTAATGGCAGCTAGCCTCGGTTTCTGGCGAGGCTTCTTAAGACAACTATAAGCACAGCATTTGTGGATTGCTTGCTCAATTTTAACAGGTGGCCCTGGAGGGACACAGGCTGGGGTTAAAGTGGCTTGCAGGGAAACCCCTCTTGGGACTGTGCCACTGGACATCTACCATACAAATCCACACTAATAAGACCGGGAGACTTAGGAGCTTTGCTTAGTACATAGAAACAGACACAGAAAGGCAGCCAAAATGGGAAGACAAAGAAGCAGAAACCATATGAAAGAAGAGAACATAGAGCAAGGAAAAATGGAGTCCAGCAGTTCAAGCCACTTGTTATAAAGATGCTCAATGAACTTAGGGGAAGAGTAGATGAACTCAGTGAGAACTGTAACAAAGAGATAAAAAAAAACCCAGAAAAATGAAAATGGAAATTTTAAAAGAGAACCAGTTAGAAATGAAGAATACATTATCTGAGATAAAGAGTATATTAGAGAGAATCAGAATGGAAGAAGAAGAAGATTAAAACACTGATATAGAGGATGGGGAAGCCAAGGACACCCAATCAGAAAGGCAAGAAAAAAAGAAACCAAGACTATAATAATAATTTAAGGAGCCTATTGGACAAAATTAAATGTAAAAACATCTGTGTCATGGGGTTCCTGAAGGGGAACAAGAAGTTGAAGAGCTATTTGAAGAAATAATGATGGAAAACTTCCCTAACTTAGTTAAGGAAATAGACATACAACCCCAGGAAGCTCAGAAAGTCTCCCCAAAAAGGAACCCAAAGAGGCCAACAAAAGACACATCATAATTAAATTGCCAAAGTTTAAATACAAAGAGAGAATCTTAAAAGCAGCAAGAGAAAAGCAGTTCGTTACCTACAAGGGAGCACCCATAAGACTAGCAGCTGATTTCTCAAAAGAAACTATGCAGGACAGAAGGGTTTGGCACAAAATACTCAACGTGATGAAAACCCAAAATTGACAACCAAGAAAACTTTAACCAGCAAAGCTATCATTTAGAGTGGAAGGATAGATAAAGAGCTTCCCAGACAAAAATAAGCTAAAGGAATTTATCGACACCAAGCCAGTACTACAAGAAATGTTGGAGGGACTTCTTTAAGAAGAAAAAAAAAAACATATATCGAAAACAGGAATAAAGAATGGTAATGACTACTACATTTCTTTCAACAAGTACCTCAAATGGAAAAGAATTAAGTGCTCCAACCAAAAGACAGGTGGCTGAATGGAAAGGAAAATAAGATCCCTACATATGTTGACTATAAGAAGCTCATTTCAGATTAAAAGACACACACAGACTAAAAGGAAGGGAATGGAAGAAAATATTGCCTTGACGGACCTAGATGGTATTGTATTGAATGAAGTTTGTGAGATAAAGACAAATATCGTGTCATTTCATGTACATGTGGAATCTAAAGAACAAAACAAACAACAACAACAAAAATGGAAACGAACTCATAGATTCAGAGAATATTTTGAGGGCCACTAAATGGGAGGGGGCCTGGGGGACGGTGAAAAATGGTAAAGGGATTAAGAAGTACAAATGGATATATACAAAATAGTCATGGAGATATAAAGTGTAGCATAAGGAAAATAATTAACTATTTTGTAATAAATATGTAGGGGGAAGATGGGTACTAGATTTAGTGGGGTGATCAATTTCTGAGATATAGATCTCTAATCACTGTGCTATACAACTGAAACTAAAATATTATTGTATCCCAACTATAATTGAAAAAAAAAAACCTCATTGAATTGTACAATGTAAATACGAGCAACTAATTGTCTATTATATTTCAGTAAATTCGGAAAAAAAATTAGAACTAAACTTCCTATTGTTTGGAATTAAAGAGTTCATTTTAAAATTCTACTATTTTTAGATATGATATGGTATACCTGCCTGCGAATGATATTCTCTTAGAATAATCATAAGGAAGACTCTTTATTTTATTTTTCTATTTAAACTTGCTGGAAAACTGTTATGCCAGCACATCAATATCTTATTACTTATCTTATTACATAAGTGTCTCCGTGATCTTAATCTTCCACAAGAATCTTTAATGGATTTACTTTCAGTACTCATTTAGACCATGCAAGTCGTGTAAGAAGGACCATCAAGTAGAATAATCATATCTAGTTCTCATGTAACAAGAATCTGTAGAGTTTTAGCACATGAAGAAGCACTGGAAAAATGATTTCAGTAAATAGTTTTCATTTGGCTAAATTCTTGAGGTAGAAAATGAAAATGATTCCTAAACCATAAATAATATATTGGAAGGTTATGGTTTCCTGGGGGAGTTAAATTCACTTTTACTGGTAATAGTAATAGGAACTATGTGAATAACTCTGGATAGCAAGTGGGAAACTTGGCATATGAGATTGTTATATTTCTGAAATTTCTATCATATCTCCGGCTTCATCTTATAAAAGAAATATTACCATACAATGCTTTTGGAACAGAGCTACATTCTTTAAACTAATGGTGCTGGCTTTCTGTCTGAAAGTACAAATATAACACAGGCTTACTTCTAAACCTGGTTAGGTGATTCAAAGGTTTATCTGTTCTAATCCACAGGTATCTTAGGATAACACATGTAATATTTTGGAGCTTATTTTTACAAAAACAGAGAAAAAGCAAGTTGTAAACACATTCCAAATATATAAGGAAAACAAATGATTCTGTGGGCAATAGCTCTGTGGCAAAATGGAAACTGCCTTTGTGGGCTCTGAGTGAACATAGTACCCTGTGGGCAATAGCTATAGAAGTACGATGGTTACTGTATAAGTACTGCATTTACCAAGCTATTAATTCTCCTTATGAAACAGGTGCTTACCAGGCTTCCTATTTGCACCACTGCACCTCTTTTGACATCTGTCAATTACACCAGGAGCCTAGAGTCTAGGAAAGAGGGAAAATATGGCTTGACCTGTTTGACTTTTAGCGTTGATGGTTTACACATTTTAACAATCCTTAAATCCACCCACATTTTTGTTGTTATTGTTGTTTACAACCTTTCTATTTAAAGGCTGTTGTATATAGGCTGTTATATATTAGCTATCCTAAAATAACTAGACTGTACCTATCTCAACTTTTGCTTTCATAAACCAGTATGCTTATTTATTTGGTTGATGGCTTCTCCCAAGCAACTACCAAAACAGCAAGTCCCAGTTCTAACTGTTTTAATGCACTAAGGTTCTCTAAAGAGAACCATAAAGTAAACCACTGGATTGAATTCAGAACTGTCATCCTAATTGGTTGATTTTTCATGGCTTTTAAAGTGGTTAATGGCATATGGCTTTAAATGTATATACACCAATATGTTAATTAGCAAGTGAATATGGACATTACCCAAAGTACTCCTTTTTTTAAAGCAACATACGTTTTATCTCCATTATATTCCAGCCAATGTTCCCTATCAACTATTTCCTGGTTTTAATTTAGTTACATAGTCTGTGTATCACTTAGCAAACGGTGTATATCATACAGAGCTCCTATAAAGCTAGATAATTCACAGTAACAATTCCCTTCAGAATCTGAATAAATTTCCTATGGGCATCCACACAAATCAAAGCTACCAAGTAATTCCAGTGGATATATCTTACTTAATTGCTATATGTTTACACATAAAATGAAATGTCACTTTATAGTTGAGTGTACATTCTTACATGCTGTGAACACTGATTATTTCAGGTTTTAAGTTTCATGTGCAGCCTACAAATTGTATACCTAAGAGAAATTGCATTCTGGCATTCTAATAAAACCCCTGTTACTTGCTTGTCTAATAAATTATAAGCAAATGTGACCTGGAGTCATAGCGATATCAAGCCCCCACAGCTCATCTAATGGGATGGCAGAGTATTAGAGAGAGAACTAGAGAAGCAATCGAGTGTTCTCAGCTCTGCCACTCTTTTGGTCTTGGTGAGGAAATCTCTTGCCCTCTCTGGGCCTTAGCTTCCCACTATATACACGGAGGGAGTTGGACTACAGCTCTAAGTCTTTTCCAGCTTTTACAGTATATGATTTTCTGAGATTGCTAAGGAGAGGAAAAGGGGAAATTATTTTGGAAGGCATCTTTGTGAAAGAGAGTTGATTTATTTGGGGCTTGAGTGTGTGTGTGTGTGTGTGCATGTGAGTGTGTGAGACAATGTAAGGAAATCTGATCCTAATTTTAGCTTCAACACAGTAAGAAATAATTGCTAATCAAATGTTAATAAAATGCTTATAGGTTTTAGGTCTGGAAAAGTCATTTTAAACACTTAGAAAAACAATCGGGAATGTCAGCTGTTTTTCACCTGCCCCTAGAGGAAATTCTTGGCTTTTAACCGTGATATCCTCCTTTAACTCAACTACAGTACATTTAAACCTACTAGCAACTTCTCGTTTTGAATTACACATAAAGATATTCAACCTAGAGAATTATCTTTTTCTTGACTTGAAATCGGTCCATCCAAAGTTTCCAGCACCACATTAAAGTTCCTGCTGGGGAATGTCTGCTATCTGTCCTGGAATGAAATCGTGAAACGTTATAATCAGATACTGAAGATTGTCCCTAAGAAAAGTTCCTAAATTTAATGGCCTCCTCTTCTTGGAGAGTCACAATATATAGTAGTATATTAAAGGTTCTGAGAAGTCCTGCTGTAAATAAACTAAATTAATTCTGTTTAATCTACTGTTGCCTTATTTGAGAATATATAACACTTGAAAAAAAATTTTGTGGTAAAATACACATAGCATACAATTTACCATCTTAATAATATTTAAATGTATGGTTCAGTAGTGTTATATATATTCACATTGTCATGCAACCATTTTGCAGAACGTTTTCATCTCGCCAAACCGAAACTCTGTGCCCATTAAATAACAACTTTTCATTTCCTCCTCCTGGTAGCCTAGCCCCTGGCAACCATCATTCTACTTTTTTGTCTCTATAAATTTGACTACTCTGGGTACCTCATGTAAGTGAAATCGTACAATATTTATCCTTTTGAGACTGGCTTATTTCATTTAGCATAATATCCTTAACATTCATTCATATCATACTGATAGGATTTGCTTCTAGGCAGAATAATATTCCATTGCATGTACATACCATATTTTGTTTATCCATTTATCTATTGATAGATACTTGTGTTGTTTCCACCTTTTGGCTATTATGAATAATGCTGCTAGGAACATGGGTGTACAAATATTTCTTTGAGATTCTGATTTCAATTCTTTTGGTCATATATTTAGAAATGGAATTGCTGTATCATATGGCAATTATGTTTTTAATTATTTGAGGACACACTACACTGTTTTACATAGTGGTTAAACCATTTTACATCCCCACTGACTGTGCACAAGAGTTCCAATTTCTCCACATTTTCACCAACACTTGTCTTTCGTGCTGTTGTTGTTGTTGTCATCGTCGTTGTTGTTGTTTTGATGACAGCCATCCAAAGAGGTATGAGGTGGTATCACATTATGGTTTTTGATTTGCATTTCCCTAATGATTAGTGATGATGAACATCTTTTCATCCAACGATAATTACCATATTTTCCAACCACAACCAAGGTATACCATCTAACAACGGATGTGTTTGAGTGTGCACATGCTGTTTCTGACTATGTCATGCAGTATAAGAATCTTTACATGGATATTAAAATGCTGAAATTCTGGTGCATTTTTAGTGATTTATGAGTCCAAACAGAGAAAATATTTTAAATCGTGCCCTTGAATGACACAGAACTGTTACTCACCACCCCTACAACAACACTTTCTTAAAACCTTAGGGTCCACTGAATATAATAAATTAAACAATAATTTCTCTAGTAATAAGTACATTAGTATTCCCATTCCTCCATTTAATATTTTTTACAATATTTTGATCCTGCAACTTAGCATTTTGTCAATTAAAACATTGGTTGGTTTTATGTAAACTGATTTGTTTATAAAATAATCTCCAATCAGAATATGCATCTCACCAATTAGATTTCCTTCTCTCAACAGATGTTCTGAGTCTTCATTGTTTCCAGATTACAATCAGGTAGTCCATAATACAGAGATCGAGACATCTGGGCCAAGGGAAAATGGGCAAAGCCATTCAATCAGGTAATGGAGGAAACACTTCCCGAAAGTCTGTCCAGCAGTCATTCCCGCATGTGATATCCTGAAGGTGCTGGTATGGGCTTTGCTGGAATTCTGATACATGAAACCAAAGTGGATCTTAAAGTGTGGCTGCCTGCTGCTATAGTGGGAAGAGTAGAGGATTGGGAAAAGACCAGGGGTGAAAACTACTCTAACCATTTACCCACCAATTACACCTATACAAGTCACTTCCCTAATCAGAGTCTCACCTGTAAAAAGTGTATAAGAAAAGTAGTACAATACCTTATAGAGCAACTGTGAGGAATCACTGAGATGATACATGTGAAAGCACTTTGTAACATCTCACCCAAAGCAGTTTAAGGTAACTTTACCTCTGCTCTGGAGCAGAGAATCTCTACTCTTGCTAAGAAGACTATCAGTGTCATCAGAAATTCCGTTTAGCCCAGTGAATTACTATGGATCATTTCAGTCCTTTACTTCTTCAAATAAAACCCCAAATAAACAAAGCCTCCAAAAATAACTACAAAAAGAAACAAAGGTTAACTAATTCATAGAATTAGTTACAAAAATTAATTATAAAAATCTCCTAGCATAGTCACTTTCTTTCCACTTCTAAAATATTCAAGCAAAATGAGAAGATATACAAGTAGATGATAAACACATGAAAAGATGCTTAACATGGTTATTCACTGCGGAAATGCAAATTAAAACCACAATGAGATACCACTAAACACCCACTAGAAAAGTCTACACTCAAAGAATGACAATATCAAGTGTTGAATAGGGTGTGGATAAATTAAAACCCTTATACATTGCTGGAACTTTTCAAACTTTGAAAAGTTCCAGCAATGTATAAGGGTTTTAATTTATCACTTTGGAACAAAGTTTAGTAGTTTCTCAAAAGTTAAATGTATATTTATCACACATATGTTATCGTGCATATGTTATCAGCCATAACACTCCTTTTTACCCAAAAGAAATTAAAACATATGTCCACATAAAGACTTATACGTGAATGTTCATAGTAGCATTATTCATAGTAGTCCAAATCTGGAAACAATCTAAATGTCCATCAACTGCTGAATGAATAAACAAAATGTGGTATACCAAGACATTTGAAATACTACTCAGCAATAAAGAGGAACAAAGTATTGATACATGCTACAATATATATGACCCTCAAAAACATTGTGCTAAGTGGAAGAAGGCAGACACAGAGACCACATCTTGTATAATTCCATTTGAAATATTCAATAAAGGAAAATCTATAGGGACAGAAAATAGTTTAGTGGTTGCCTGGAGCTGGGGATTAGAATGGGAAGTGACTGAAAACAATGGGGGAACTTGTTGGAATGATGGAAATGTTCCAAATTGGATTGGGGTGATGGTTGTGCAACTGTATAAATTTACTAAAACTCTTTGGATTATATGTACATTTATTATGGGTGAATTTTATGAAGTGTAAATTATATCTTGATAAAGTAGTTAAAAACATCTTTGCAAAAAGAAAGAAATCATGCTAGTCAATGTGACAAGGGAGGAACTCAGGCTTGGATGAAACTGCCTGCCCTTGGAGTCAACATCCAATAGATGTCCATTTAAGATAAATTTTGAATAAATACTTCATTACTTCCTACATTGTGCCAATTATGTTATAGAACAAATCACATTCTTACCACACCAAAACAAAAACAAACAAACAAACAAAAACAATAGAAATCTAGCTATCTTTAAACCAGCAATGTCTGAAAAGACTCCTTTCTTATCCTAGTTTTTGGCTACCATAATCATGCTATCAGCCAGGACACACATTAACTACACGAAGTTCAAGTTGACACTTTTAAAAACTCAATTACTACTCTTCTGAAATCTCTCTTTATCATCTCCATGTCTCTCAGTTTTCTCAATAATTGCTTTATTTTACCCTTCCCCAGGAAAATGCATTTCAATGCTCAGTTTATACTTCTTTCTTTCATAGTATGCATGAGCTCTGTTCTCTGCCTCTCACTTAATTCTATACCCATGGCTCTCACAGTCAATATTTAATAGCAATAAATTTGTATTGCAACAGACAGATCCCATCGGATGAGTAAACTACTTACTCTGTAGAACCAGTCATTTCTGATATATACTCACTCTTTTAGAGATGCAAAATACTGTTATTAATTCAACAACACAAGTTTGTCAGAAAGTGAAAATTGACCAGCTATATAGTACTTATCTGAGTTATTCTATGAGGCTTCTGGGACAGAGCCAAAGGCAGTAGTAGCCAAAAAGAGTTTTTGAAGTGACAAGTTAAAGCATCTCCATTTGCAGTTCAATGCAATCATATGATAAAGTAAGGAAGTCTATTTTAGGAAGGTTTTTACTTTTTTTAAAAAGCAGTTAACATTTTGAAATGTGGGTCCTAACATTCAGGTATCAAAAGAACCCTGGGCTTTTCAGAATCTCCAAGAATTCTAGTAACTCAGTGTTTAAAATGTACCTAAGAATGTATGCCAGAACCATGTTCCATTCATCAAATCACAATCAATACACTCATCAAGCTATGGTGTGCTGTAAGCAAAAAGAATTTGGAGTCAGAAGACCTGTATTATCTCCTTTTTCCCCTCTACTTGCTTGCAGTGAGATCTTAGGCAGTTCTTGGAATCTCACTAATCCCTAGTTTCCTAGCCTATAAAATTAAAATAACAGTCATACCTACCTCAGGTTATGAGGAACTAAATGTGTTTGTGTATATAAAAAGCACTTTGTAAATTGCAGAGACCAATACAAATTGAATCTACTTTCCAGCAAACTCCAAAATTTTTGTTATTCTGAACTTATAAGGCACCTCAAAATTACTTTTTAAAAATTCTGTTTTAATTTCCTTATCTCTAAGGGGCTTTGTTGACGCTTGGCACTTCTGGCCTTCCATATGGTCATCGCTTACTCTGCGGTACACATTAATGGTACTCTGAACAGTGTTTGGATCTGTTTCTTACACTTGCATTTCCTGGCTCACAAAAGAAAAAAAACACTGACGATCCAACATTTCTATAGCACCACTTCTCCCAAAGGGTTTCCTCTTGCACTCCCCACTGGGTGAAATGCAATTGCTGTTTAATAGCACATAACAACACTACATAACAGTCTAAGACAGGATGTGAGAAAAGCAATAGTGTATGCAGCTGAAAGGACAAGGGAAGCCAATGTCAACAGATGCAATTGCCAGATGTGAACTTTGGCCAAAGGGGTCAGGACCAATACTCCTTTAAGAAGGGCCACGGGATCGTCAATGCTCAAAAGTTAATGCAACCTTGGCATCAGATATTATTCAAAATGGACTCTTCTGGAGTTCTAACTTATTGCTGCTGCATCGATTCAGTTTTTGGGTGGGGGTGACTTGCATGGTCTCATTAGCAGATCTCTCCCCTCAGTATTCAGAAGGTAGGCTCTCTGGAAAACTCATTTCTAAATAAGAACTTGGCATTATTTGGGAGTGATCTAAAGGAATGACAGCTAGAGCTGATCTGGACACAAGCCACAATTTAACATTCCTTCCCCCACGTGGCTGTCCCTAGCCCCTTAACACAGTAGAAAGAGCAATTGTATTCTAGTCCCACATAAACTTGGAATGAGTCAACTGTCTTTATTTTGTTCTTACTTTTGCACTTATTTCCTTTCAAATACAAGACAGGTACACTGGTCCTTGTAGTGTTGGACAATGGAAATGAACTGGGAAGCAGATGCTTTAGCCAAGCAGATCCAAAGGGAGAACAAGGAAGTTCATTCTTAGTAAACTATACTCTCCCCAAGCCTTCCTCTCCAAGGCCACCCATGGGACTTGCATACTGGTGTCCAGAAAGGAACTCTGTAAGGAACAACATTAATTTACCTAAGGATTATTTTTCAAATCTGTGAAATTCTTAGAGACAAAATAATAAGCATGTGCAAGCACCTGACACTTGAAATGAGTCATTACTAAATATTTTTTATTACTAAGTATTTTAATCAAATCTATTTTTCAATCAATCAGGAAGTGTCAAATACCTATATGTCCATATATGATGAGAAGGGTTTTTGTCCCCTAGGGAATCTATATGTGGGCCAGACGAACTTCCTATTCTGACACTTTCATAAAAACAAAGAAGGAATTTGGTCTGCTTGCTTATTCCATTCTGTACTATGAGGTGTTACTTTAAAAATGTGAACAGGTCCTTTATGCACGATACAAGAGAAAATCTAATCACCTGGAATTTATGATCAGTTAATTTTCTCATTCTCCAATCTGAAAATGAATGCTTGTTCCTTTGCCTGCCAATCTTTGCTCTTCTGTCTCCTTCCTTCCCAACCACTTGTGTTGTGAATAAAGTCTGTTCGAGGTCTGTGGCAGTGTTTGTCTAAAAGGGGTGTGACAATGTGATATTTGAATAGGGAGGGCATACCGAGGCTCTAAGTTGATCTCAAAAATGATAAATCATCAATAATAGATCTTGTGCTTTCCCACATTCACTCTTCAGCTGGTGTGCGTGCACATTACATCATATGTCAGTCATTCTGTCTTCCAGTGTTGATATATATAAATGCCTTGCCTCTTAATTGTGGACTCCCAAAGAGCAGAGGCTGGGTTCAAATACTGTCCCCAAAGGACCTGGCTCCAAGGGAATAATAGTGTTCAGATTTTTAAAAAAATCTATAGTCTAGTATTTTCTCTCAGGCTTCTAGTTCAAATTTATAACTGCCCATGGTATATTTCCACTTGACTACCTCAACCCTCATAATTCTCTTCATATATCTTCACTAATCAGCATTCGCCAAATACACCCCAGTTTCACACCTCCATGCTTTGCCCATGCTGTCCTCTTACCTTTGTGTGATCTCCTCTATTGAAATTCTATGTGTCCTCCAGGAATCATCTCATGTCTTTTCCTTCATGTTAATTCTTTCCCAGTTTCTGCAGCTGAATCCAGTTGTTTCATTTGTGCTCCCACAACACTTTATTTAGACCTGTCTTAAAATCCCAACCATATTCTGCCTTGTATTTTAATTATTTGTACCTATGTCTGCTTTCTGTATAAGGTCAAAGGCTTTTTTGAGGTTGGAACTGTGTCTGATTCATCCTTGTGCCTCTCTAGATTTCCAGGGCCTAACCAAGTACCTGGCACTCAGTGGCTGAATGAGCAATAAACATTTAGAATTGGAGCTCAAGTACTATGTGTTAATTTATTGAATTGTCTGTATGTCTTCTAGCTGTTAATCAGAGAGCCTGGCATAGTCCATAAACTCAATATAGAACACAGAATATCTGCGTCAGAGTAACTTCAAAATTTTTAAACATAAATTTTTTTGGAAAATTGCTTAAATCCTTTTGCTTTCACACAATCTTTGTAGGCCTAGTAGTTAATAGGAAAAATAAACAAACAAACAAACAAACAAAACAAGTCACTGACATACTTCCAAGAGTTTTAGCTAGAGAACATTCTGTAGACCATTAAGAATGAAGGTTTCTGTGGAGGCAATACTGGTTAATTTCTAACATAGAGAGTTATTTCTGGTCATAGTATTAGTGCATAGATTATGTTTTGCTATTCTCAACACTGCCATGTCCTGAATAAACACTCCTTTTCTAAGAGGTTATCTTACTGAGGGGTCCAGTAATAGGAACTTCTGCTACAGTGCAATCTGAAGATGCCTCCTCCCCATAGCATATGAGAAGCTTGGTTTGGACTCTCCCCATGAATGTTCTAATCTTGGCCACCAGAAGTTCCGAATAAAGGATCTAAAATTCTCTCTAGAAAATTTTGGAGAAAAGTGCCTTGGAACATGCTCCACTGATAATAACTAAACATGTTTGCCAATGTTTCCAGTTTCAGGCCCAATAAATGAATGGGATGGTAGGTATTGATTTGTAGTGTTTGGTTTTTTTTCCCCTTTCTCAATTCTAGACATCTTGGAATCTATGCCATTGATATTCCAACATGCAAGTTATTAGCATGACTAACACAGACAGAATTATCTGCTGCTAAATTCCAGGTATGTTCATGTATTTCCGAGTCTGACCTGCTTCTTTCCTCCAGCTGTCTCAGTGGCGGGAAGGGGGGTGATAGGGCTTTTCCCCCTCCCCTGCATTTTCTCTAACAACTGTGATGTCAAATGCAATTATTTGTGTAGGAATCTGTTGTAGGCATGGATGAAAGGAACACATGCAAATCCTCAACAAGAAAGGGAAATACCAGCTATGGGGAAATATGTCGCGAAAGCATGCCAACTCTGGCTGACTCTGCTCAAGGCCCCTTACGCAGATATTAACAAGCTGAACATAATATGACTTTAGGAATGCAAAGAAAAAAAACTGTTTAACAGTTGAAAAATCTCCTCCTCAATCTGAGGTCAACCCAGCTAATAAAAAAGCTTCAAAAACTTCTGAAAACCCACGAATAAGCCCCAGATGTTCCCGTTCTCAGCTGAACTTTCCACCAAGTTATTTCATACCCTCTACTTTTCACAAGTAAAACTATTGCAATCTCTGGTGCTTTCCAATCTCTTTCCAAAGAAAACTGCCGCCAGTCAAATTCCTTCTCCCACCCACAACAACTAATTGTCCATACTGTTATTCATCTCCTTTTCTGAAGAATTAAATTAGCAAGACCCCTTAGTGCAAAAGTGGGAGCTTTTTTTCTGTCAAGGGCCACTAACCCACAGCAGGAAAAAAAAAATCAACTAGGGCCACATACAGGTAAGAAGCCACTTGATTTAGTTTACCTTTTGTTTTTGTGGAAAAATATAAAATATTCACCTCACCTTCTTTTTAAAAAATTAGAACAGGGAAAGAGAACTCCATTCAATCTATATAATAGTTAAAATGCTCCAGGTCTATGCTATAGTAACTTTGGGAAATGAGGTGGTTAAAAAAAAAAAAAAGATGGTGGGGAAGAGGAGACAGAGACTGGGAAAAGGGAAACAAAAGGTAAGAAATAAAAAGTAAGAGGCCAGGGGATGGTGAAAGAGGGAAGGAGAAAAACGGACACCAAAAGAAAGGAAAAGAGGAGAAAACACAGAAGAAGGCCTTGGCAAGGTCCTTAGTAAATGTGTTAGTTGCAGTAAACAGCCTGTCCCACTCCTGGTGCTCCCTGTACTGTGGGCATTAGAGTAAGTTGTCACTGCCCTTTGAAATTCTTTTTAGCTTTCTAGCAGTTTAGGAAAAGTCCTTTCTGTGCTGAGAAACAGCTGGCCTACTTTAATTTTCGAACTTAAAAGCTATTTTTTAAAAAAATAAAGGCCATTTTCTCAAGAAAGTATGAAGGTTTTACATATGCATAAAGGAATGACTGAAAGTCTCTGACACTGCAAAACTGTCAAATGGCCTTATTTTTGATCTTCGAGAGATTAGGGCTATCTTAGTTCATAGAGCCTGAATGTTATATTTGGAATCAGCATTTATTTCACTGATTTGAGAGTTCTTTTTCCCCAAAATCAAATTTACTTTGGGGTTTAGGTGGATCCTGGTGTAGTAGACAATATAAAGTGGAGACCACTATACATCTCTAAGTTAAGACAAAATAGACTAGCTTTTGCAGCTCTTTATCACTCATCTCCCATTGAAAGCTGAATATCTAAATGTGTGCATCTAGCAACCCACTGAGAGAAGTTGCTTTTAAGCTGCAGTACTGATTTTAGAGCTGCTGTATATGTGCTACTGTGCCTTATTTGCAGAATATTTGGGATTACATTCTGCTGATGGTGTATTAAAGAAGACAAAATGGAACAGGATAATGTCCACAGAAAGTGAAATAAAATAAAGGGTGGAGAATAAGGCAAAGCCATATGACAGACTAAAATCACTGGCCTCTTGAGTCTGAAAAGATGAATGCTTATGGGGAAAATAAGAGAAGTACATGCAATTGTGATGGGTACGATAACCACAAACTATGTCCTAGAACACTGACATTAGGTACCCCCTGAACTTGAAAGAGATGATTTTAGGTTAGATGAAGGGAGGCCCTATTATGAATATCAAATACTAAACTTAAGTAATTAAATTCCCTAAGGCGTATAAGGGAGGCAAAAAATAGTAATAGATTCCAAAATGTTTGGGCCAATTTGTGAATGACAAACTAATATTGGGTTATTCTAGGAAGCTCAGAATCTTGAGGGCCACTTCTAACTGTGCACACAATTCTTAGTTTGCGTGTCAGCAAGGACTCCTGGGTGATGTGGATCATGAGGCTGCTCTAGAGACTAACATTACTCTAAAGGTCCTCAGTGCTGCCTTCAGAATTAAGGTGATGATTGCTGGTCTAGGCAGCTGAAATACTGGGTCAGAAGGCTATCAGGCCAGATGATACTAGTGCTGCCTCCTCTCCAAGCCTAGGTTACTTTTGAGACAGCCAATAGATGTGGAGACAGCTCAGATGGGGAGGAGGGAAGGTGGTCGGAGAACTTTGGCTTGGTTCAGGGTGGTTTCAATTTACATCTGCCCTCATCTTTTTCAAAATGTTTGCTGTTTGTTTTATGCAGAAATAGATTTATTCCCCTTTCTAATGTAAAAATAAATAATTAAAAGTATTTGGGCAAAATACAGAGAGGTAAAAAAAAGTGAAAATGAAAGTTATGGTAATATTGCTAATGTTTTGATATATATTCTTACAGACTTTCCCCTCATACATATGCATATACATATGTTAATTTTTGTAAAAATTGGGTTGTACTTTAATATCATCTTGTAATCTGCTTTTTAACTTAACAATACATCATGGATACCTTTCTATGTACAACAGCACTTAATTTTTTTAAAAAAATTATTTTTAGTTTTTATTAAAGTATGGTAGAATAATCTGCAGGCATGAAAATATTTTTTTGAGGGGAATAGAGTTAATTAAAATATTTTAATGGCTGCAGATTATTCCATTATATGGAAATGGCATAGTTCACATAAATAAATCTCCTATTGACAGATATCTAGGTTGCTTTTATGACAAACAGTGCCACTGAAATATGCTTATACATATATGTTTGTGGATTGTCATACTCTTTCCTTGGGAGAAATTGCTAGATGTGGAGCTGCTAGCTCCAGGCTACCTCAAGCAACCTCCTAGATAATGGTTCTTCCCTCAACAGAGTAGAAGAAAGATCATGGAATTTATAAGTTCAACTTTTTAGTTGCTTATGATCTTAGTGTCAGTTTCTTCATTTATTAAAGAGAATATTAATGATAACCAGCTCATCGGATAGTAGTGAGACATAAACGTGGTAATGTAAATAAAAGGTACTCATAAACTTTAAAACACGTAAATGCAGAGATTCTTATTTTCTTATTAATATCTTTATGTCAAGAATTCAGAGGCAGTTTTAATGGGTCCAGTCTTTCATGTTCCACACACTGAGAGGGCCCCAAGAAATCTCTCACCATACAGAGTAACACTTCTGAATCCCCAGATCTGAATTAGCTGCCTAAAGGGTGAGGGGGTCCCTTTAACCTACCAGATGTTTGACTGCCATTTACCTTGATGGCATTTGGCTCCTCAAGTTTCGTGCTATATGGCATTCACCTGGTAATTATTTGCCATTGTCTGTTGTACTAGAGAGGAAAGTTTATCATGTTCTCTTCTTCATTTGGCCCTCTATAAATATACCCAGTTTGCGTGGGCCTGAATTGAGTACTCTGGCAAAAAACCAACGTTCTCAGGAAGAAAGAGATCAGTTGCATTACAACCCAACTTGCAAATTCCTTTCCAAACGTCTGGTGCTTTTGCTTTGGAAAAAAAAAAAAAGTGCTCCTGTTCATCATTACTAGCCAAAAGCATTTATAGATTATGATTTTTTTTAATCTAGAAGGGAGCACAGAGCAAGAATGGTGCTCTTTATTAGCTATTTCGACATGGCCAGTAGAGTACTAGCACCCAGCAAGTGCTCAATAAATGCTACTTGGTCTTGATCACTATCTTTCTCCAGGTCATTTTTTTTACTACTTTCCATTAAAGACAGAATCACTAAGGCACAGAGAAAAAAAAATCAACCTATGAGAGAAATTCTCAAATTATGTGGAAGACAAAAGTGCGTGGATAAGAAGAAAATGAGTGAGGAGTTTTGGATAAAGAAGTACCTCTCCCTCACACAAGGTGGCATGTTATAAGTGGGAGTCAAGAAAATATGGGATTTATAAAAAGAAGGCAACAAGTATTTTTTGTGGCAGAGACAAAAGTTACACAAATGATTCAACAAAAGCAAAATATAAATATGTCATGTTGGAGACTATTGTGCTAGAAGAAAGGAAAGACATAAAAAAAAAAAGATTGTGGGTCCCTGCAAGCCAAAGATAGTGAGTGTCTCATTTATTTTTCTAGTCACTGTGCTCAACAGGGGATTGATGGTGAAATAAGGCAGGCTGGACTAGAGTGATGGCATAAGGATGAAAAGGATCTCAGACAAAGAATGCTACAAATAATGACCTGAAAGCACTTAGTGATTGGCTACAGGAAAGAGAGTTCGCAACTAGCAATGTCAGTAGAACAGTAATAACAAAAGTAAGTGGCACATAGTAGGTGTAAGGAATATGCTGAAAGTAGATAAGATCACATATCCTTCTATCCTTCCTCACAGAAACAATTTCTTGGTGGAAAGCATGAGACATCTGTGTAAACAGGGTAGGTGTGCTAAAGATTTTTGATCACTTTATTTACTCGTAACCCTCAAATGAGAAAGTTTTTCAATACCTAGTCACTTATACCTGAGGCATGAGTCACCACAGGACCCAGAAAAACTGGAGCCTATAAGTAAAATAGGTACCTGAATTACTGTTTCATCTCAGCTCTTCAAGCCTCAACTAGCTGAGCTTGGAACTGAAAGGAGACAGCCAAGAAAATTAACGTTGTTATTACTCAGGCTTTGACAAATAAAGTAGGTTTTCCAACTTCGCTCAATACCATATTTTATAGTAACAGAATAGGCATAGTAGGAGGGAGTAGGCCACAGCCTGGGGTTTCTGTCAAAAGTAAGTCCACTGGATGAGAGCCATGGCATAGTTGCCAAGTAAAGGTCAGAAAAAGGAGACAGAAAAGGAAAAGAGTTCCTGGATTTTCCAGGTCCTATCAAGTTGAGGACATTCGGAATGAATGAAATGAGGACTCACAAAGAAGACATAGTGTTATTCCACCATGTTTCTCAAGAAAGTAAAGGAAGAGAGCAGCTCTGAAATGTTCTAACCACAAAAAAATAAATGTTAATTACATGACATGATGGAGGTGTTATGGTGGTGATCGTTTTCTATAAGTGTTAATGTTATGGTGGTGATCATTTTATATAAGTGTATCAAATAAACATGTTGCACACCTTCTCAATCAAGCTGGAAAAAAATAAATAAAATAACATTTAAAAAACTGTTAAGGAAGGACTATTCTAGACAAATTTTGTCAGACTTAGAATATTCTGTAAATACTTTAAAGGGAAAACCCCAGAGTGACATTTTATAATTTTTTTACTGGTAAAAAGAATCCCCCTACTCTTTTGCTTCCTCTCTGCACATGCATACATATTTTCTACCCAAATTCACATCTGTCCCATGTGCAAAATACATTCACCCTATCCCAACATCCCAAAAAAGTCTCAACCCATTACAGCCTTGACTCTAAGCCCAAAATCTCAACTAAATATCATTAGCTCCAAGGTCCCAAATGTCATCATATATATCGATTATTGGTGAGATGCTGGGTATGGTCTATTCTGTGTCAAAATTATCCTCCATCTATCTGTGTACCTGTGAAAATAAAAAACAAGTTATCTGCTTCCAAAATACAATGGTGGGACAGACACAGGATAACAGTTAGAAATGTTTTCCCTAAACTAGCGGAAAACAGTCAAGTTAAATATTGGAACAGAACCCACCACTTATTCATGCAAAAAATAGTTAATGATCACCTACTATGTGCCAGGCACTGTCTTAGAAGCAGAATATACAGTGGTGAGTGGGGTAGACAAGGCCCTCCCTACTCTTGTGGAAGTTCTGTAAACAAACAAGCTTCTACACTGCCTGAACAACACAACTTATCTGCCTCAGTATCCATGCTGACCAGCAAGGGAACAGGAGTGCTAAGGTGGAGAGAATAAGCATTATCGAGTGCCAGCCAGCCAGTCTTGATGAAAGGTCAAGTCAGCTCATTGTCAGCACATGCTCAAGTAAAATTAACAAGTAGGGTCTTATATATAAAGTGTATAAAATTCTTGGAGACCATTCTTGGGAAACAGCACAAACTGTAAGTAGCTTCCATAATTAGAAAAAAACACAGGAATCAATAACAAATGGGAAAATGTGTTTTAAGAAGGTTGGAGAAGGCAAACAGTTACTGCTTCCCTTGGGTTCCCCCACTCCTCTTTGTGAGGCTGTCACGAAGCACAGTAGTCTCTCCAACACATCTAAGCACCCACAGTGGCAGCTGAAGAAAAACAATATACTCTCTCTCAGTCTTTCTCACAGTTTTGGTAATTTTTGAGACTTCAGTGAACGAACGGCACTCCGCTTTTAATTGGAATCTTGATTTTTTTTTAAAAAGTGCATAACAAATTGATTAAAAAGTAATAATTAACACATTCAGTCAGGGAATCTAAATACGTCATTGTGCAAAATACTTCAGGTTCAATGAGGGGCAACTCTTTTGAGGTACCGAAATTTTCTTTTAATTTCTAACTGTGGGACCTGGATAAGGTACTGGTCTGCTGTGATAAGGTCACGCCATGCTAACTCTTTTCCTGGGACCTAAACTAATGCGTGATACAACCCCTCCTGTGTCAAGATGATTGGCTTGACTTTAGGACAGAGCAGTTCCCACCTCCTCCTACACTGTGCCTTTAAGCAGTGGAAAGGAAGATGAATGAATTTTGAAAGCAAGCTTCATTTCTTTGCTTTGTAAATCCTGTCAAGTTTAACTGGACTCCTTGCCTCTAATTTCTGATCTCCAAACCACCCTTCATGCTCTAGGCAGAGTTAATGTCATGAAACACATATCCGACCATATCATTCTCTTGATCCAATCCTTTCATTGGTTCTCCACTGCTAACAGAGTGACGTTCAGATTCTTCATTATACTATTCATGCCCCTCCCAAACTTTGTACCATCTTCTCAGTCTCATCTTTCACTGCGCATGTCTTCTTCCACTCTGGCCTGTGCCCTCAGCTCTCCAATCACATAAGTCTATTGATGTACTTTCATGTTTGTGCCATGGTTCATTCCACATTCCTTTGTCAGGAATATCCTTTCTTCCAACCTCTACCTGTCAAAATTCTCCTCGTCTTTCAAAGCTTGGCTTAAAGACCACCTATTTTTGAAGTCTTGTCTAACTCCCTTGCTAGGAATTAATCCCTCCTTTCTCTGGGCTAGCATAGTACCTGGTTTACATTTCTCTTAAGACATACTATGCCTTAGGTTATAGTTATGTAGGTGATAGTTATATATAGTTATATACTATGTTTTTATCACCCTCCTTGAAAGCAAGAATTGTGCTTAAGTATCTCTGTATCCTTGTCTACAGCCCCTCCCCCCAGTGCTTGGCATACAAAGCTGCTTGATACTGAGCAAATGAATTTAAATGGTAATGATATACGTATATGTGACAACTGTGTATGGAGGGAAGGTTTCTCTATGTCTTTATCCACAGAGCCCACCAATCTCAGCACTACACACAATATGGGCATTCAGTAAATAACTTCTAAATAAATGGTGAGATATATACATATACTTTTAAATTTTACTTCATTTTTTTTGCCTGATGAGTTTCATTTTGAAAAGGAATCATAGAAGTAGTCATGGTTTAAGTGACTTCCAAGAACAACAGACAAGAACAAAAGCCATTCAACAGTGCAGAATCTCAGAGTTGAGCTCCATTTCAGCATGTTATAATGAAACCTGTAGCTTTAACAATAATTTGTACCATGGGTTATCGATTGCAATTATTGATCAACCAATTTGCCACACAATAGCTCAGAGAATGGCATTTCCTAAAAAAAAAATATTCGGCGATAAGAAAATTGCTTCCCACAGGGATACCCTTGTCCTACACTTGGGTCTGGTGAACAAAGGCAACAGCACCACTGGGTTCTGGTATGGAGATCTTTCAGCTCTCAAATGCCTTCAAGAATTCATATGCGGCTATAACAAACTGCCTCTAGTTTGGCTTAATCTTTTGTATTAGCACATTAATGAGTCTGGATTCCTTCCCCATTTTCAATGGTATCCCAGGCAGGGACAAAGGCTCAGGCAGCAGGGGGCAACTTTCCTTTTGCTGGACAACAAGTGGTCACTGGTCCCAGCCTGTGGCTAACAAATTCCATAGTTCTTTGATGGTAAAGCCCACAGAATAGGTCTTCTCTGCCTTAGGCTCTGCAATGCAAAATAGAGCTTTAGGAATGTGGGCCTAGGCAGTGTTCCTGGCATCTGTGACATCACTACAACAGCTGAGAGTGATGGCGTCTCAAGAAAGCTTGTAGCCCCAAGCCCTGCAAATTCTTTCTGCTCTGTCAGCATATGAAATACACACACACTCACGAATATCTTATATGGCTCTCAAAATCATTCTAAATACCTCCTGTGAGACATCTGCCAATAAGGATATCATGTCAGCCAGGTTTTAAATATAGGAACCTCTCACCATCTTCAACCAGAGAGCAAAATGCAAAAGGAATGAAGATTAACTTGCCCTGAACTTTATAGCTCTGAAGTCTTTTCACTTGATACCATCCTTCCATGAAAGGTCATAGCGGGGCTGAAGATTAAAATGGGGCTTCTGGACCATGTGGTAAAATCTCTAAGCTGTACTCTACGGGCAGCCTGCCTATTTTTAGATCATTCACTTTAGGGCAGAGTTCAAATTTGGGAAAATCCGAAGAACTTGATTTAAACTCACACTCCTTCAGATGTGTATATAATTTTTTAAAAAATTATCATCTTCATTTTCTATTCAGTTACTTTGAGCCAAACTAAACTTTAAATAGTTCACAAATCTGTCGAAGGTTGGCTAGATATATTTTTACAAGAATGTTTAGGATTTAGATTATTATACTTAGAATTTTTAAATCATTTAAATAACAACCTAAACTAGACAAGTTGTAGTCTCTCCATTCTAGAAATTGATAAACTGAGGCACAGAGAATCAAGCCACTTAAAAGGTCATTCTTGACTTTCCCTTATGCTAATTCTTCATACAATCGTGGTATGAAGCAAAAGATTAGTTATAATGTATTGAGTGTCTACGACATGTATTATCTCTAACCCTTCAAGTTAGATTGTACTATACCCATTTCACAGATTAGGAAACTTGAATCCAGGGAGGTTAAATAATTTGGCCTGAAGCCAGGCGACTACAAAGTGACATATCTGAGATTTAAACATAGATCTATGTTTGGTTCTAGAGTCTTTGTACTTTCCTCCAAACTAGATTATATAGTACTGTGGCTCTCAAACTTCTCACTATGACTCTAAATCGCACACAAATAAGACTTTACAACAAAACCAAGTAGTAGTGGTTTAACAAAAACTCTTGTGGATCAGTGAACATTACGATCTCAAAATAGTCTTTTGAAGCTTTAAACAGGATAGATAATATTTCTCTAGCCACTCACTCCCACACCCCTTCCCCGCCCACCCCAACACACACATACGTATATACCCACCTCTCCCCTCCATGCTCTAATAAAGGCCACAACACCAAAGGAGCTGCTAAGTGATGGCTACATTTGAGAGATATATTCTTGTGGGTTAGTGAAGGTATCATTGCTCCTCAGTGCTGTTTCCATCATAACTAAAAACAAATGTTTCTACTAAGTTGGGTTCTCCCATTGTGTTCATACAGTCATGTTTATGAATCTACATGTAATACTTTATTTTTATCCCTGTAACATTTCACTTTGCTAGCTTTCTCTGCCATTCCAGCCTACTGAGATATTTTTAGATACTGATTGTGTTATCAATGTATTAGCTAACCTCACCTAACTTCGTGCCATCACTAAACATTAGAAGCATGTCTTCTCTGTCTTCAGTTAAGTCACTGGTAAAAACTTCGGGCATTAAGGGCCAAGTACAAAGCAAACAACCAAAAGCCTCTCTCCAGGCTGACATTGATATGTTAAGGAAATACTCTTCAGGTATGATGGTTAATTAGCTATACTTTACCAAACTATATGATTATTTAATAGCCAACATTGCTTGCCACTCATTGAAAAATGAACATAGGAACCTCTGTCAAACGCCTTGCTGAAATCTAGACATATCATGTCTGTGCCATTCCTCTGATCTAGTAAGATCACACACACATACAGAAGTGACTTGATTTGTTATGAGCAGTCATACAGTGGCCTCCAATAATCATCACAGTGGCTTCTGAAAGTTCATGCTCTCCAAGAATCTAGTATAGAATTTTGCTAAGATGTGACACCAGGATCTCTGACTTGTGATTTCCACAATCCAATTTGCACCCCTTATTAAAGGTGAGTGTACAAAATTGTGCCTGTTTCTAGTGTTTTGGTTCTTCTTCTATTTGTTGTGATGACCCAAAATTTCCTAATAGGATACCATAAAAATTACCAGAAGACTCTTCAGTGACCTGAAATATAACTGATTTGAACTTGGGCCTCATTGTTTATGACATACTGTAATGGTAATTCTCTTAGCTTCTTCGGTCTTGTCAACTGTTTGCCCATAATACGGAATAGATATTACTCTGAAAAATGCTAACCTAGCAAAATACTATTTAAGTCAACTAATTAAACAAATAAGATCAAACTTTAGTGCTATTAGGAAGTTATCCAATAAAATCCAGTGCATATGAATAATAACGTAATTTCCACTTTGGACATTAATTAGAACTCAGGTGGAAATATTCCACTTAACAGCTGCAATCCAAAATCACTGTGGTTGCTATCTAAGAAAAGCATATAGTTATGGATACAAAATTGACCTCATTATTATTATTTTACCTCCACTAAGTACTAACACTGAGCTCACACAGAATATGGAAACACCCCTGGTCCTGTGTCAAGTAAGTCTGGGGCTAAAAGTTAAGCATCAAATAACCATGGGCATACAGGACTGAGGCCAAAAATTTGATTGAGCCAATTAACACGGGACTGCCATCCAGGGACAAAATTGTCTGTTCTGTACAGACAAGCTAGTTTAAGACAAAAGAACTTAGTATTTTATTTTCATTGGACTTTATCAGAATCCTAATGACTTGGGCAAGGAAAACTTAGATGTGTTGGTCTTCAACTTCAAAAGAGACATTTTTGGCTTACTAGTACAAGAACACAGACCCTCCAACATCACTTTGGAACATCCCTTCAAATAGGAATAATGTTTCCACCAAGCCACTCACACTCTTCCATTTGGTCCTCATTTTAACTAATAGTTCATTTTAGGAAGTGCCTAATGGCAATTGGAAAGCATTCTGTGACTGCCTTGTATACTGTAGATATTTAGTACATTCACTGAATGAACATTCAGATGAAAAAAAAATGGCTCATATGGGATTAAACCTTTAATGTTAGCTTCAAGGGCACCCTGCGATTTTTATTCTTTTAGCAGTTGGAACCCTTTGTTTAAGTGTAATCTTACTTGGAAGACCAATATGTAAAGCAGATTTTAAAAATGTAGCCGTTCTAGTTAAAATAGTAATGGAGGACTCAGAACAACCCCACAGCACCTCTCCCACATCTCTACTCCTGGTGGAACACAATCTGAATACACTGCCTAAACAACTGAGCTAACTGGCACATAAGCCCACTTACTAATGTGATGCTAATTTTGTCATTCTTGAAGGAGGAAGAAGGTACTAGATAAATTATTATAGGTTGCCTAGGAATGTGGAGGAGTTGAGATCCAGAACATAAGAGTGAAAGGATGACTGTTCTGAATTGTGGCTAGCAGCCCAAGTCAGACTGTGAGTGGGTATATGGGCATAGGGCCATCAGCAACAGGTCCTGCTGACTCTGCCTACTTTTGGTTCAGTCATCCCAACAAAGACCTCTAGCCCCTGGACCCACGGGCAAAAACTGCTCAATGGGTTTAACGAGGTAGTGGGCACTGAGGTATATTTGTTATGACCAAATACTAGTAAATATCCATAATAAGAGATAAATAATTAACAAGATCATTCCTCATGTTATACTGCTTTTTGTTCCTAAGATGAACTGCTTAAGTATGGGCTTCTGTTATGACTGGGAGCACTGTAAAAAAAAAAAAAAAGGCAAGAGCCTTTGGAAACACTGTAATGCTACTATAGAATGTTGATCTGTTCATCTCCCAGTCCCAGCGTTGTCATTTACTTGCAACATGACTTTGGACAAGTCATTTCCCTCTCTTGGCTTTAACTTTCTCATCTGCAAAATCAGAGGGGTCCTAAAGGCACCTGCTAACTATAACTCTGTACTTACATAACTTTGCCTTTTAACACAGAAACTAGTTAATATTGAATGTGAAAGTGCCTTACATTGAATTTGAACTCAGAAATAAACTGAGGGCAACAAATGTTGAGTATATATTGAGTATCTACTGTGCATATGACACTATGTTAGGTGCTATAGGAAACAGATAATCCCAGACTTAAGGAGCTGACAGTCCAGAGGCAAGATACAAATACATATTCACAAATATATCTATATGAAAAGTTATTTCTGAATTTCTCTAATAGCATTTGAAAATACATATACTGATGTGTTGCTTATAGTAAAGGATTTTGGGGGGCTAGAGAGCAACCATTTGTAACTGTTTAATCGAAAATGTGTTGCATTTGACCGGTAGGTAAAATATAAATAGCATATGAGGCCCTATGGATTTCATAGATATTTCGGAAATATATTTCCAAAATCTGGTAGACTTTATCATTTGATAGAATTCCCTTTTCATATCTAGGTCTTGTCTTTCCATAGCTAACACTTCCAATACTTCTAACTAAAACAAAAACCTTATGAAGGAGTACAATACTGCAATGAAAAAAATGAATGTATTTTTCTTCATTGTTAAATCAAGATTACCACAACGCTGCTACCAACATTTTGGCTTACCACGCTTGACTCATCCTCCATTTTTGAGAAATTTATTAATATGCAAAGCACTAAAATATATAACCCAATTTAAGTATCTTTAGTCCTGTATATTCTAAATATAGCAAATAGCTCATTTTCAAGAAATTTAATATGAAATACTTGGGAACTCTTCTTGGTGCAGTGTTATTAAACTGTACATAGTAATTAAGATATTAAAAACACATGCTCCCCAAAGCTGCCAGACATTGTAATTATTTTTCAGGATATTAAGCAAAATGACAGGAGATTTTTTTTTTTATGATAAATGTGTTTTGGAATGCATCAGCTAATTCTCTTCTACTTCATGAAATAATATTTAGCTCCACAGAGTCTAAGTCTGGTATTTAAAGACCAACTCACATCGTCCCTTTGTAACTCAGAAGTCATTCATTGGCTCTTGCTAACATGCCATCACAGATACGCTTTCACATACACACACACACACACACACACACACACACACACACACACACACAACTTGCTAGCTCCATATCAAAATGGCAATTAGTAGAGTTCTGACACACTATTTGTACATGAAGAAGTATGACAGACATTGAGACATAATCCCATTTGGAAAGGTCCTTTAAATTTGATCCTCAAAAGATTTATCTTTTTTATTTAGAAATTTTACATCAGTGTTGGCTTTTCTAGGAACCATTGGACTAGGCCAGTGTTTTATGACTCTCACTGGTATTACTGTGAGAAGAATATGAAAAAAGCTTTTTAGAGTGTTTTCTATCATGCCTGAGATTTATTTTCTTTTTAATCGCATGCAAATGAATGTCCTGGGTACTTCTCTGGCACTTAACAACTTTACTAATTAACTTATTAATTTTTTTTTTTCTATTTCAAAAGTTAGTGTCTTTTCATGATACCAAAGTAGTCTGTCAGGAATCTTAAAACATACTTTTCAGGTGTTCATAGAGGGATGGAAGTGGAGACATTCTACTGTCTGCTCTACATTTTACATCATTTTATGAATTAGAGATAGCTAATAGAAAGTTTGTCTGCTGTCTATAACTCAAACCCATGACACAAAGTGCATCAGTTTCCACACCATACAATTTGCAATTTGGTAAATGACATGCTTGTTCTTTCTTTGCTGCTGAGTTTAGAGCTTCAGACCATAGAAATTACATCTGGGACTTGGAAGTCATTAGACAAATAAAGAAGTTTCTGCTATTTGTACTTCTGCATATCTTTTATATATGGATCTTGTTAATCATAGCAAGGTGTGCCATGTCTTGATAGAAGTAGAAGGAAAGAGCACAGAAACTGAAATCAGTAGCCCTAGATTCTAGGCCTAGTTCTACCACTTACTATATGTAGGTCGTGTAGTCTTCTAGTACCCATGGTTGCTATATTGGGTAAATGCAGGTAATAATACCTGCTTCTCAGAGCCATTATGAAGATCAATTTTTCTAATGTACATGAAAGAGCTTTACAAACTGAATTGTGCTATGCAAATGCATGGCAGAATTATTATCATTCATATGGAGTTACACGGGTAACAAGATATGAAGACAGGTTCCCTATCTGGCCCTGGAGGGGGTAAACTTAGGAGTGATAAATGCAAAAGTGTTTTTATAGTTTCATGTTTTCATAGCCTAATGAGAACAAGGTGGAAGAACAGAAGAATTGGGTGGCGGGGGAAGGGTGAGTTTAAGTTCCTTCCTCCCAAGCTAGAAGACTGGTGGGAAGGATACAGACTCTGAAAAGATGAGAGGTTAAAAAGTAGAAAGGGTTGACCTGGGAACAAGGTATTTTAAAGAGTGGCAGAGCAGAGAATAAAGTCACAAGATTTGTTCACAAGAGGGTGCTGGGTTAAAGCTTGACCTTGAGTTACAAATCACAGGATCACATGACTGGAAGGAATCTTAAGAGGCCATCTCATCCACTCCCCTACCATTCAGCAGGACACCAGCCATCCCAAACAAATGAGACTTTATCCAACTTTGAATGTAAAACTCTGACACCAAATGGGCAGGTACTGAATGCTCTGGCTTCAACTGTTTATGACAGGAAAACGATTTCTGGAATTTTATTTGAACCTAAACTGAAACAGGATAAAAGAATAAACAGCTAGATATTCCTTGGGAACAATAACTTCTATAGCAGTTTAGGGACTGCTGAATTAACACTAACTATATAGTTAGCTCTTAGAAAATGTTATCAACAGAACAGGGTTAGAAGAGAAATGGCTCACAGTATCACATGGGTAAGAATGTATTTTGATCGTTCTTGGTATTTGTGGTGTCATCTCTTCATACAGGAGCCTTGGAGCAGAACACTAACAAAAACAAACTTTGTTTTAATTAAAAAAAGCAATATGGTCCTGCAAATTCCAGGATATTGAGGACTTTAAAGAGTTCAAGTCCTCTCCTAACACAAGACAATAAATCCTCACACAAATTAGAAACTGAAAAGGAAATAAAAAGGTCCTCATTTCCAATCGTGGGAACGTTACACATGAACTCTGGCTTGGAAGGAGGAGAGGAGGACATTCCACACCTGCAGGCCTTCCCAGGAAAGGGGCCCAGGCCTTACCCTGAACCTATCCCCTCAAGGTTATACCATGGGGCTGTCAATATGGAAATAATGTGATTTTATTCCCTTAGTGAGAATATTATTTCCAGTGCTATCAACAGCAACTGTAACCTGAAAGGAGGCAGCTGAGAATTTCCATGGAAGAAAGTGAATAGTTATTTTGGGATTGTTCATTAATGGCCTAACTACAGTCCATCTGGATGGAGGACACACATGGGCATACATGCATAGAGAAAAATATCTCTGTATTTATAGATATGTATGTTGGAGCATCCTACTATAGTTTAATAGATACAGAACCAAGCAAAGGGCTTAGAAAAATAACATTACGCTCCTAGATTCACCACTCACTTACATGTGAACTTGGGCAAGTTAACTTGATTCTACCTCCCTGTAACTAAAACTTGGGGTCAATTTAGTCAGGTATTCGGTGAATCCAGATGTTTGGCAGTATATAGGAAACATCTGGATGACTGATCAAATTTTCAACTGAACTCACTGGTTGTTTTGGCAGCATGCCCACGCAGCCCTTAATGGCTTTCTGCCTCAGTTTCCCTAGCTATAGAAAAGGACAAACTTTATTTATCACTTACCTCCCAGAGGGCAGTGAAGATGAAATAATGTTGAAGGGTAACAATGAGTTCTTGAAAAAGAATAATTTTGTGAAAGTACGATATCTTATACAATTCCAGGTTATGTACTTTTCTCAATATTAGTTCGACTTTTAGGACATGAAATTACTTTGAAATATGGTTAAATGCTACACAAATACAAACACATCATTATCATCACCATTACCATCATCACATTCTTTTTTTAAAATGTTTAATATTCATTTATTTATTTTTGGTGACATTGGTTAATGAAGTCCTATTAGTTTCAGGTGTACAATTTAACAGTAAGGCATATATATATTGCATTGTGTGTTCCCCTCATAACATTCTTCATTAGGACTTCCGTAAAGTGTCTCACCTTCAGATTGAATCATGGCCAAAATATAAATTTCACTGAAGGTCTGAAAAAAATGTGTTTTGGCCATGGAAAGTAACACAGATGAGGAAAAAAAAATCAATGTGGGTGTTTGGAGCCAACCAATTTTAACAGCTCAACTTAAACAGATAAAACTGGTCTATTAATGAGAAGTAATTGATTGCTTAATGGTATCTGTATGGGAACCAAAAATGTTCAAACATACATTCATGGACATAGGTAGGAGAAAGGAATTGTAAACTGTGTGCTTTCCATCTCTGACAATATACACCTCCCTACCTATAAAGTGGTTTCAACTTTTGTGGCTGAAAATTATAGAAAAGGGAAAGAAGGAAACGATACGGAAGAGATAAAAAAAGAGACACATCAAAGGGATCTGCAACCATACAAAATTGGGAGAGCAGAATTAAACTGGTAAAAAGTGTTGGAATACTGTTCTCTCTCAACCTCAAGTTCTGCTTATAGAGAAAATTCTGAATATAATCATCTTAACTGCCATTTATTATCTGTCATGAACATGTATTTATACATATTTGTATACATGTAAACTATATATTATATATAAACTTTATATAATGGTGATATATAATTTATAATCTTTACAATACCCTTACAGTAACCTCAGAGAGGTTGAGTGATTTATGCAGGATTATATACTTAGTAAGATCCACAACTGAATTCAGATCCATCTGGATCCAAAGGTCATATTCTTTTCACTATACCACATGGTCTCTCACAGTATTAATATCAAACAACTAAAACTTTTGCTAAAATGTCTTGTTATAAATATTTTTAGTGACTATTGGATCATATAGAAGCCCATGTCTACTTCAGCTTTCCCTTTTTCCAGGGTAGGAGTCCATCCACAGGTCTTTGTCTAATCTTCCTTATGATTGTCACTACCCTGTTCCTGTTTATCTTTACTTACTCATTGTTTATGGCAGATCTTAACACTTCCTCCCCTCCAGAGACCCTCTCACGGCAGCCTGGCCCACCTTAGCCCTAAGCACCCAAAACTGATGAGCAGCATCACTATTCTGGCTTTTCATCATAGGTTTCCTTTTATCTTTATTTCAGGACTTCCTATGCTTCTGCTTCCTCTTTAAGAAAGCTGTGAAAACAGAGGGTTAGACTTCTTTTGAATCATCAAATTCTCTGGCACCTGGCTGAACACCTAGTGGGTATTCCTTAAGGTCTGTTCACCCAAGAGCTCTATTGACAGTATTCTTCACTGAGGATTAGGGGCATAATGATAGACTCTGAGATTTGGACCTCTCCAGTGCTGGGTTCTAACCAATGTGAGCGGAGCCACCCACACACAATTGGTCTGAGGTAATCTAAAAATAATTCAGAGGACAAATACTGCCATTGTCCCCAGGTGAAGCATATCATGCCTTTAATTCAGCCATAAGTGATTTACATTGTGCTCTGACTCCTTCAGAGATATGTTTTGGAATAATCATACTATATCTAACCAGGCTTTAGAGAATTTAGTGAAGTTGTAAGTTCACAGAAAGAAGGATCAGTTATGCAAATACTGCCATTATCATGTGCTCAGCAGCAGTAACAACTGTTAAATGTTCACTGAGTCCAGAGCACTTTATTAGGCACTGGAGGAGTCACACTCAAGCATGTTATAAATACTTTCATAATGCCATTTGCAGTGAAATACATCACTATTTAGAAAGCCTTTCCAAACATTTTCTAAGAACCACAAAAATTTCACTGCTAAACTTCATATTAAAAAACAAAACCGTGCCAATGTCTTCATACAGAAGCCTCTGTCCTTGCATTAGGATTTTAGTTTCATTTAAGTTCTTCCTTGGCTACAAACAGAAGTCAGTGGTGCCAGGGCTCTTCCACCCATGGATCATGGGACAGGAACGCCATCACTCTGGTATATGGTGGCATTTTGGGTGGCATTTTTTTTTTGTGGCCACAAAGCAATCACAAGCAGATGGTACAACTAGCTTCTATTTGTGTCTTAGCTACTAAACTCATTATGAGAGGAAAAACTTTGTATAGGTCAAGGGAATCTGTGGGTGTCTCTATGCATGGCAGTGAGTCAGAAGTTGGCAAGGCCATAGCGAAGGTGGTCCTCTCTTATCTTGCTGGTGGCCTTGAAAGCTAATAAATCTTCATTGGAAAGCAATTTAGAAACATGCATAGAAATGTTCATATCCTTTAACTCAATAACTCCAGTATTTTAAGAAAATGATCTGAAGTCAGGAGAAAGCACTATGGATAAAGAGGTAGTTCTATTTATGATGGTAAAAAAAAAAAAAAAAAAAAAAGAAGCAATCTGAATGTCCGGCAAAAGCAGGCTGATTATGATGAATATTTACAGGAATCTTATGTGGCCACAAAAAATGATTAACATGAAGATTTGTGGCAACATGAAAAAGTGTTTCCAATATAGTGTTAATTTTAAGAACTATAAATCACTCGTAAACTTCCAATTATGTAAAAAGTTTGTGTGAGTGTGATTTTTTGAATATTAGAAAAGAACATGAGAAAATGAAAACAGTTGGGCTGCCATAATGGAATTGTGAGATAAATATTTTCCCTCTATTTTCCAAGTTTTCTCTAATATTACAATATCATCTTTATAATTTAAAAGTGGAGTGAAAAATGAGGGTCAAAAGTGCCTTTTAGCAGAGAGAATCTTTGAAGAAAATGAACAATAGTTGTCTTTCCAAAAGTTCAAGAATACAGTTTGGACAGTTGACACCATCCATTCCTCAATTTTTTGCCACTTCCATTTTTGTTGGATATACCCATCACATACCTGGTTGATATGCTTCAGTTTGTCAATAATTTGACTGACCACTGGCTCAGGGCCCTTCATCTTCAGCTCATGAAGGTTGAACTGATTCTTCATTCCATTCCTCGCTGCCTTTTGACTGTATCTGGAAAGGTGATGGTAAAGAAAAGATTTGTTATAAAAGAGTCCAAAGCAAAGTGAAAGTTGACTGCATTTGGCACCAAAGGTCAAAAGCTAACCACAAGCTCTCTTCAGCCTTCTAAATCATGAGATGGTCCCATGGTGCAAAAGTAAACTACTCCAGATAGAGTCTCTTTACAATGAAGAACACTCATTCAACAGTCAACAAACATTTGTTCGACATCTATTTTTTCTAAGTGTTGGGGACACAACGATGAGCAAATCAGACAAAGTCTCTGCATTTATTGTCCTCTTAGTCTAGTGCATAGTCCAGAAGAGTAAGAGCCAATGGCAATGCAGAGTGGCAAGAGCTATGCTAAGGGAGTTCCGGGATCATGGCCAGGGAAACACACAAAAAAGACCTTAACTCTAAGTGTACTTTCTACTCATGTTCTTCACCTCTTCTTTTTCTTCCACTTCCTCCTCCTATAATTTCCTGCAGGCCTTGGAACTGGGTTTCTCTTCGGGAGGCTTTCCCAAGCCATTTGCAGCATAAATTTGTGCTCGCTTTATACACTTCTTTCCCCCAAGTACAATAGGGCAGTCTGATTAAAGGCAAATTCATATTTTTAATTATGAAAAAATGCTCATTATATTTGATTCAAATAGTACAGAAATAAACAAAGCATCAAGTAAAATTTCTCCCATCATCCTATCCTTCCAAAGGAGAACCAGAGTTAACAGTTTGATATATATTTTTCTAGGGGTTTTCACATGCATATACTAACATATCATGTTAACCAAAATTGGAATCATACTAGTCATAATGATTTGCAGATTTTTATCACTTAATAAATATCTTGGACATATTTCCATGTCAGAATATAAAGAGCTGCTTTGTTTTATTCCTTTATTCCTCTGTATGGCTCTATCATTATTTATCTAATCCCTTAATGATAAACATTTCTAACATTTTGCTATTATAGACAGTGCTGCAAAGAACATCCTTGTATACCAACCTTTGCACATTTGCATGAATATCTGTAAAGGATAAGTTCTTAGAATTTAATCATTTTACATTTCTAATATCGAATTATGACATGCAATGTATAATTAATACTACTGTATTTTTGCATAGCACTTTACAAAGCAGTTTCATATCACTCAGTTCATTTGAGCTTCTCAAATACACTGAAGTGGACAGGGCATATCTCACTATCTCCTTATTAGTGAAAATTTCACAATTTCAGAAGATATTGATCTGATTCTGCTAATGTTCCTTTTCAAGATATAATGTATCTGCCAATATTAAGGACATGCTTTGAAAAACTTGCATGGTAGCAGAGAAGGTTAGGAAATCTAGTTCTGACTTTTATAATTAAAGTCATTCTCTAAAAAGAAAAATATGCTGTAGTCAAGTTGAGAACATCTGATTGCATTTCTTCTAAAATGGCAACTTAACATATTCAGCTTATTTAACTTTCAAAGTTGGTGAATACAAAAATCACCAACCATCAAATATCAATTGACTTTGGGAGCTGTATTAAAGAAATATGTAACAACATTCTGTGTGTGTTTGTGTGTGTGTGTGTGTGTGTGTGTGTGTGTACACACAGATATATATATATATATCTGGTGGGAAATAGCTAGTAAGAGGCTAATAAGCCTCCTCTTTTATGTTCCTATACTGCTGTGTGTTTAAATATCATCTTCCTCTCACAACACCACCAACTCCATCTTCTCTGCCTTAAGCAGAGACCCTGTTCACAGATAAAGAGGTAAGGCTCATTACAAATCTTCTGAAATGAACTTTAGGAATGCATTCCTAAAGACATTGCCTGGGACTTGTTCATATTGAAGCTTGCTGGCCACTTTTATGCCCACTCCTACAAAACAAGCGACTTCCCGAAGTTTATTATTCTCATTGGAATAGTGCAAAGACATCTGCCAACTTAGTGATTTTTCACTATATTCTCTCTTCCAAATCATTTATAAATATTAAATCAAATTAGTCCCACAGTTGACCCCTTGCGGCTCTACTGTATTATTTTCTGGCATTCAGAAAAGTGTCCCTTTAGCTCTATTTTTTGTTTCTTATCTCCAAACCATGAATAAGGAGCCAGGACTAAACACTGCTCCCCAATCCCATGGTGACTCATTTTTTTAAAAAAACAGTTTTGGGATTAAAAGCTTGCCAAACTTTTAAAAAGTCAAAATAGCATCCACTGTTCCACTCTATCCATACGCTATTTAAATCCTCAAAGGATTCTAGTAAATTAAGCATGGTTTCTGGTTACAGAAGTGTTGGGAAGAGCTGGCCTGTGGCTTAGACCTAAAACTTGCCTTTATTTTATTTACTCTACAAAGCAGTAACCAGAAGTACTGATCCAATTGATGCTTATAGCAGCTAAAATTTAGTGGCACTATTTTAAAACTTGGCATTCTTACACTATCCCTTCATGGTGTCTCAATACCTCTCTCCCAATCCCAAATCTTTTTTCTCTTTCTCAACTTTCTATCTTTTTCTCCTTAGCCAGACAAAGTATACAATGAAATCTTAAAAGTCGTGAGTGTTATAATGGAATACTATGCATACATTAAAATAACCAAGCAGATCTACATGTGTTGATATGGAACCAAATTCAAGGTACACTGTAACAGATATAACTAGTGGTTAAGAATGTACAGTGTGATTCCATTTGGGGTAAAAAAGGGTCTGCATATGCATTACTCTCATATACTTTGTGTTCAAATATACATAGAAAATTTTTAAAGAAATGGCAAAAGGAATTACTTCTAGTGAGTGAGAAGAGATGTTGGGGAAGTTTTACTTTTTTCCATATGTTTCCATATCTTTTATATTTTTATCTTTATAATAATTTAATTTTTAATAAGTGAAATTTTATATAGTAGTTAACTTTTTAAAGGCAAAAAAAACAAAAGAAAAAATTAAAAGCAGGACTAACTCAAATATGCATCTTAGGGCCTACTTGTTAATGAGAGTTATGTTGGCCATCACTAGTGCCCCAGGCAAAAGAGGATTTCTTATGACATAATGCATATCTGGGCCAATATATGCAATGTTGCCCTGGAATTCCTTTGCATCTTAGATGGTTATCATCAGGTCACAAACGATACTTTGTTAGGTTAAACATAGACTATATGTTTTCTACTCTTCAGTGAGGTAACTACAATCTGCCTGTTTCAAAAGGACAGTATATCAGGGAAGATGCGAATATAAATATACATTCTTACGAGCACCTTCTCTCAAAAAAGAGGCAAAAAATTTATTCAAGTTCTAGGTCACTTTCCCTGTAGATACCTAAAGTTTTCTCCTGATGAGAATTGAGGGTCTCCCTGAACCAATCTGATACATCATGATCTGCTGCCTTCACAACTAAATGTATCCTGGGGTCATCCTGAGTTGTTCATGCTCCTTTTATGTACATTCCATTGCGAGCCCAATATAGTCTGTAAGCTTTTTAAGGATGAGGCTTGGTAGTTCCTTTCTATGCCATACACAGCACCTTGTGGTACTTATATATAATAATGTAATAATCATAATAGCTATCAGCATTGAGTGCTTTCTTTGTGCCAGATACTGTCCCAAGCACTGAGGAAAAAGAAAACACATATTACCTCACTTAATCTTCCTAAGAATTCTATGAGATAGACACAATTATTATTAGCCCTTTTTTTGCAGATGAGGAAACTGAGGCACAGAGAAGTGAAGTTACTTGCTCAAGGTCACACAGCTAGTCAGTAGCAAAGCCAGAGTTCAAACATTGTTGAATCCATCTCCAGGTGTCTCTGTTCTTAACCACTATGCTACTGTTGCTTCCTTAAAAATCATCCATGCTAACTAAATATTTGACATTTCCCCACCACACTGCTCCATTGTGTAAGATAATTTGTATGCTACGTGTATTGGTTTACAAGGCTCACAACAGTGCCTGCAGCAACATCACTCTTTACCTACTCAGCAGATTCCTGGGATTGCCCTTTAAAAGCCCTTGGGGACAGCCCTGTGTATAGAGTTTCTTCTCCCAAACAGAGGTTTACAGTTTCGCTATTCAGTGAAATATTTGCATTCTTGGGACATAAAATGTTGAAGTTTGAGAAATAAATAATCCTACACCACCAGATCATGCCAGTAGACAAACACCAGAGGTGATGTGAAATCTCTAAGGACAATAGGAAAATGAATGCAGGAGAAAGTTGTCCTCAATGCCTCCCTGCCTTTGTTACTTCAGCTATAGCAGTGCGACATATGTGATGTGCCCCTGGGGAATTTTATGCATTCTCTAAGCTTCAAGTCCAGAGGGACTCAGTTAGGGGTGTCTCTGTAGCTTTGCATTAATTAATTAATTCAGTATTTCTTTTCCACTCGCTCTCTGTGTGCCACTGGTGTACATGGCTCATGACAGGCTTTGCATGAGGATGAGCTATCACTGCCACAATTATCCACATCCGCAGACTGCCTAGAGTGTTAGGAATGGGGACACTGTTGGCCATTGGGAATTTTAATAATAGGTTATCTGCTTAGTAATGCTCATCTCTAATTAGATTAATTGTCCTCGCTCCAGAATACTGCTTCTTTGCTAAAGCTTTGAAATGGTTCTGGCAATGAATACTGGCCAGCAGAGGAGGAAAGATAAATAAAAGGAAGTTCCTACCTCCCAAATCTAAAGTTTTCTTAACTGGACATATTGCATGTGATGTTAAAAGTGTCACCTTTAAGCATTACACGTGATGTCTTCCTATCCAGTTTAGTATCTGTTTAGCACAAACATGACTACTATAATATACCAAGAACACTATTTGTGAAGGGAATGGAGGGGTGTGCTTCTGTTTAGGCAGATTGGTTAGGGATCGGGGCGGTGGGGGGAGGGAGAGAAGGGGGGGAAAACCTGTGCAAAAACCATAAAGAGAAAAGGAACCTAATTAAGACAGGACATCTGGGCATGCTTATCTTGGGACAGTTGAAGCAAAAAGAGCACTTACAGGAGAGGAATAGAGGCAAAGAAGCATAAAATGGGCAATCTTTTCTTCCCATTTCTGAGCTGGCTGAGGCAGCAAGGATGTAATAGAAAGAAATCAACGAATTCAAACGCAGACCATTCAAAATGGAAGCACCCTTAAGAGATCAACTTGTCCAATTCACTCATTGTGTAGATGAAGAAACTGAGACCCAGAGAGGGACTTTCCTAACAGCATAAATTGTTAGTGTCACAATTCCCACATTTAGAAGAAATTCCTCTCTTTAAAAGTTTCTTTAAATGCACATTGCTGATTTTGAACACTGCTAGTACTGATTTAGGACAGGGAAGCTGCTAGAAAATTCACTTTCCTCCTTCCCCTAAGCATTAGAACGGTGGCAAGAGTTTGAGAGCAAGTCTTAGGAGGACTACCGCCCTCCAAAAAATATTCGATTTCACAAAAATTTAGTTTGCTGCTGGTTATAGATGGCCACAAATAAGTTACCGATCTAACATTCTCAGAGCGCCATCTAACGAAAAGACTGCAGTATTGCATGTAGCCCCTTTCCACGAGTGATTTATCAGTTTCCTTGGAAAGTACCCTGGCCATAATAATCACTGTGGAAAAATGCGATAATTTAAAGAGCATAAATAGCTTTAAAAACAAATTAGAACGCACAATAGAAAAGCCATCTTATTAAGAGGCCTAAGAAGTTGTTCTTTTTTCTATCCAAAATGCAACCTTAATTTACACAAAAGAACAGAAAAATAAAGCAAAGGTGAAAATAGCTGAGTCTTGCAAATGCTCTTAATAAATATAGCAACAATTTGCTTCTTATTTGTTTATGCACATATGTGAGAAAAAATGTTTTAGTAACTGTCAGCACAGCAGCTTCTGAATAAATTTTAGCCAGGGGAGTGCTAGAAACAGATGTATCCACCATACTCCAAGCAATATCTCTGGTCTCAAACGATAGCCTTTTGGAAGTTACAAATGGATTTCAACAGAAAGGAAGCAAAAGCTAGAGAAAAAAAACAGGGAGATGTAAAGCCATTTATATCTCGTTTAGTGGACATTAGCTACATAAGAGAATAACTATATTAGAATCAGTTTTGAGTCTATTTTCAAACCGCACTGTGAGGAGAGACGAAAAGATTGGTCTTGGAATATAATCAAGAAGTCATTTAAACCTAGAGGAGCAAAGAATATTTTCCAGATGGCGAGGAAAGCGTGAGAAGTTCATATCACTGCCATAGGGAAAAAAGTTTGTGACTGTGCGGGGCAGCTCCTCACAGAGAAGAGAAGGTAAAGAGAAAATGCCTGAGATGGGATCACCTGAATGTTTGTCTGAAGAAGCAAACTCTGCAGAGAAGCCTGGAGGTAGCGAGACAGAAAAGTAAGGATGCAAAGGGATTCTTGTGAGAACTTTAGAATGTATGGGAAAGCTGGTGAGAATTGTCTCTTGGGCTTTGAGCCCTAAGCACCAGGCAGGCAGGATACTAGGCAGGGCAGGTGAGGTTGACAAAAGGTTCTCTGAGGTGTGTACTTGAAGAGAACAGACCAATGAGGAGAGGACTCTAACCCAGTTTAAATCTTACAATAACAGAAAAAATATGCAATTCAAAAGCTCAATAATTGGGAAGGGGGATGTGACAGAGCATGGTGTATGATGGGGATTTATTATTCAATCAGCCCAAACTCATTTACCAATTCCTTCTAGCCCAGAAAACCAGATGTTTTTCTCATCCCACTGGAGTTAAACCAAAAGGAAATGATCTTTACCCATTTTTAAGTTCATTTTTTAAAGTTAGATTTTCAACTCATGAACTTTTCAAAGTTGGAAAGGACTCGAAATCAGCCCAATGCCCTACTCTTACAGATGGGCAAAGTGGGCTCCCAAGAGACGAAGCAGTAGCCATTCAAGTTATTGTTGGCACTGCTGCTTGTAGAACATGAATGGAGCTATATCTCCCTGCAAATAGAGGAGCCAAGAAGAAAGGGTCAGAGAACAAGTCACATGTCTCAACGACATATGAGAGAGCATTGTATGAAAGTAACACATTCAAAATAATGGTCAACAATTAAGTTTTTAAGAGGTGAAATTCAGTTTGGCATTCATAGTTTACTGAGACAGCGAGTACATGACACATTTTAGAACAGCTGAGTCATTTGGCGGAGAGAGCACTGGCCTTGGAGTCAAGACTTAGGTTTAAAAGCTGGTTCTACCACTTACTGTGTGAGTTTTGACAAGTAATTAAACCCTGCTGAGCTTGTTTCCTCATCTGTAAAATGGGGATAATGTACCCTGCATTGTTTTGAGGATTTGATATAATGAATGTTAGTAAATTGAGATAACGCAGGCAATGTGCTTAGAACAGTGTCCAGCCCATCTATCTGAGGGTCGTTATCATCATTATGTGAAAGCTCTGAACACAGTGCCCGACATATAATAGGGATTCAGCAAAGGTTATTTGAAAAGAATTTCCTGAGAGAGAATGAATAAATCTTGCAATAAAAAGTTAGGGGAAGCTTCAAATCTTCTCATCCCTACACTGAGAGACCTTGAAAAATGGAAGATTCAATGTTGTCTAGGTATGCCCTAGCTAAAGTACAAGTGGAAGGAGGGGTAGGAATGGTTTAGAATCTGGAAAAATGAACAAGGCCAAAAGTACCAGAGCTTTCCTTGGTATTATGATTAAACAATGACGTGTAAGCAGCTAGCACTGAGCACATAGGCCTGACTGAAAGAAACTCTTTGGCAGAGATGTCTCCACAAAGCTTCCAAGTGACAGGGTATCTGAGGGGGGAACTTACCAGATAGGACTTTGAATAGTTCAAAATTAATTTTAGTTCATTGAAGAACCAATCATTTGCCTGTGGCCCAGGACAGACAGTTGAGTTTCCCAAGTAACCAACTTTGGGTGTCAAAAGCCTATTCCACTTTCTCCTCCCCACAATGTTTCATATTCTTCCTCTCTACGACTGAAAATGTTCTGCTTCCATTTTGCTTAACCATAACAGTTAATGAATTTGATGGCTCTTGAAAACATCCACATGCTTTTTCAAATTTCTCTCTTCAGAATGCTGCTTTGTTTGTCTCCAGTCTTTGAATGGTCCACGGCAAACATCCATTCTTTAATGCAATGATCTTCAAAATGAGGAACAGGATGCTCGCGGTCCACCTACAATTATACTTCACTGACTCAAGACCAGTTTGAGAGAGAGAGAGAGAGAATGAGAGAGAGAGAGAGAAAAGTCTGAGTTAAGGAAAAGTGACTTGTAGTCTACGGCCATGCTACCCTAAACAAGCCTGATCCAGAGATGGAAGCTAAGCAGGGTCGGGCCTGGTTAGTACTTGGATGGGAGACCACTTAGGAAGACCAGGTGCTGTAAGCGTAAAAATAAAATGGATTGTAAGTTGACAAGGTCCTTGCAATCTGTGAGGTCAACCAAGGGTTGCCTTGCCTAAACAAAAAAAAAGGGACTTGTAGATATTTTCCTTGCATTGTACTTCAAATATATGTGGTAACACAAAGGAAAGCCTCCTCAAATGTTGCTTTGGGTGTCCTACTGAATGTTATTTAATGAACCACAAAAGATAATGAGTGAAGGACAAACTGTTTCCATGTGAATGGGCACTGTTGAAATACTTTAAAAGAAAGCTCAAAATTCCTGCCACTGTTTTCTGATGCTTCTCTTGCCTTAGCCACAGTCACTTGCAGGCCTCAAAACCTTCAAAGTGCATGATTAGGCCTACCCATATCATTGCATCTGTCTGTGGGTCAGTCCTCTGCTTTACCCAGACCTGTCATACAGTAGGCAGTCAATAACTGAACTGAGACTAAAGCCTTCACCCAAAGCTCAACTTAGGTGGGTGGAGGCTCTGACCTACTCTGCTCAGCTCTTCTCAGCGTGTTTTTCCTGGAGCCTTCCCCGTAAAACTGCAGCCATTGACTAGACTTTTGTCTGGTCCTGCCAGGAACACCTGCTACTGTGTCACAACTACTAGATCCCACCACTTTGGAAACCAATGCCTACCTAGAGAATGATAGAGTTCCTTTCCTATGTACCAAAGAATATCGTTATTCAGATGGTGGGTCACTTCCCACTCGGGCCAGCCAGACACGTGAGTTCCCCCCACAGCCCAAGCACCACTCTTCCAGCCCCTGTGACATCCTCATGGATCAATCACTGGGTTCCCACACTGTGCCTACCCAAGATACACACCTGCTACTATGATTGATTTGCATCACAAACCCTCTTCTAATAGTGTAAACTTCAGCCCATTTCTGGGTTTGACTGAGTGAGATTTGACTGTTGTGAAAACAAATCTGACATACCTGTTAAATTTACTATGGTCAAGACAGTAACTTTGAGAGGGTTTCAAATCTAATGGTAAAGTTTCTCAGTTTTTTGGGTCAGAACAAGGATTTGTTGTCTTCTATCAGTAATAGAATGTTATTCAATACTTACCTATTAATTATCTACATAACCCTGTGCTCAGTCACAGAACCCTGGTGATTAGAGGTTCATAATTTTTCAATGTCCTGGCCCACTATCTCCAGTTTGTACTTCATGTACCAGATTCTGGCTTTTGCTTTGGCACATCTGGTCTTCAGAAAATGAAATCTTCAAGTACTGCCTTTGTTGGATTCTCCTGCAAACCTGTGACTGAGAGAGTGAAGCGCTACTACTTCATGACCCATCTATGGACACACCATCCTACATCACGACGCCCAGAGCACTGGCATACAGGGCTGTTGTAGCTGATGGGAGGGAAAAGGGACTAGCAAGAACATGGCGACTCAGTGTCAGACTTGCCTATGAATGCTAAAAGGCCTTGTCTGCATAAACTTGGCTACTTCTGCTGTCTTCCCTTAAAATCATTCCCAGAGCCCCAGATTCTAGGCTGCAGTCAGAGCCCTGAGGTAGCAGAAAGAAAGACACTCAGCAAGTCAGCCTGATGGAAGACAGTGGCAATAGTGGGCATGGGCACAGTAGCTGGCACAGAGACACAAGCAGAGCAGAAAGTACCTACCACTGACAGTGTCTAACTATCACAATAGCTCTGCCCTCAGCAGACCCAAGCCTGGCATTGCGGCTCTCTAGTTGCCAGCAATAAAATAAAACTGAAGAATAACAGAGGGGAGGAGAGGTGAACTGAAGTGTAAACCACCCCCACTCCAATCGCTCTAATAGCCGCAGGTGCCCTCAGCTCCTCAACCCTTTGCACCTGCTCTCCTGTTCTCCTGCTCTCCTGCAGGAACAAGTCACCTATTGTGTGAGGCTGTATGCATGGAGGTGCTAAGCAAACAGGAAGTGACTTTCCTGATCATAAAGTAGCTGGATTGCAGGAAAACTTTACTAAGCCAAATAAAAGTGATTGTAAAGCACTTGGTAAAATATAAACTGCTACATAAATACTTAATAAAAGCGCATAGCAATGCACCCAAGGACAACAGGTCAAAAATTATCCTTAGCCTGGAGTGTCTTAGAAAGAGTGAAAATTGTCTCCCTCATTTTGGTTTTCTCAGCCACTTTGTATTTCTCTTCTCTTACCTGCCTTTCAGCCCTTGGCACTTCTCTAGATGTATTTCTCCCCTCACTGATATACCTCTGTGGTTAGAGGCTTCTAGTCTTCATTCTAGGTGGTTGTGCTAAATATCATTTGGAGGAATAGACACTGAATCCCACTGCTTTTGTTCAGAAGCCCATTGGGGTTATATATGGTGCTATATGGTTATATGGGGGAGATATTTTCTTTAAGGTTTAATTACGTGATTTTCACTCCAGACTCTCTAATATCACAAACTGAGAACAACTTTGACAACATCTCAAACAGCTACCCTACCTGCTCCCCTGTAGCCTCAAAGATACCTAAAGGAGGCAAATGGAGAGCTCGCTGCTATCCTAATGAAAATAATTACATCTTGGGGCTCTTTTTGAATCACTTTCACCTTGGTCTTTTCAGGAAGCCATCAGGGAAAGAAGAGATGCCACTGAGGTAAGGATAAATAGGGGTCAGCCAGCCCAACAGATCTTTTTTTGGCCCCTTCTAGGATGGTCCTTGTTTTAGTCCTCCCAAATAGTATTTGGAAATTAGCTTTTCAGAGCAGAAGCCTCTACATGACCCTCCAACCCAAAGCTGATGTACCCCGATCTCAGGTGAGGATGGCTTACTCCGGCTCCGGTTGAACAGGGACCCATCCTGTGAAGCTGTTCCCCAAAGCAAGAAGTGGAATGAAATTGGCAAATGAGTGGCTCAAACCAGGGTGGTTTAAAATCCATCTGACATGTGGATCAGTAAAATGTGAGGGGGCAAAGAGTAGGAAGTTCCTGTGACCCTGGAGCTACAAATTAAAATAAATTGTCCTTCACAGGGAAATGAAATTTCATTATACAGGTGACAAACTCAAGGATCAAAGCCAGACTCACATAAAAGAATAAAATTCATTGGCTTGAGAAATTGGGAGATCATGGCTGATTTTAATGATCTCTCTCCTTTTCCACAAAGGTTAACCCAAGGGTGACAGAAAAGACTTTAGAGCACAGGGCAACTAGATTTGACCTGCAACTAGACCCATCCTGGTTTCCAATGTAAGTAATTTTGGAAGATTGCTTGGGTTAATCATTATGAAGAAGTCCTGGTAGGAACTGTTGAAAACATCTTTGCTATAAAACAAAATATCAGAGGGAGGAAGGCCAGCCAGTACATACCCTTAGATGCAAATAACTCTCACTTGATCCCCAGAAGACCCAAATGCCCACTCTTTGCACCAATCACAACCAGGGATGGGGACTTTCATGTTTTTGCAGCAGAGAGAGAAAATAAGATAAAAATGAGAGGGAACAGGGGAAGCTGTGTTCCTGAAGAATTTTAAAAAAATGGATCTTTGAAGGGAGATAAAGTCAAGCCTAACTTCATTTATCTTCCAGTAAAGAGCTATAATGGCTGTTTCTCTAGGCTTGTTTTATTAAATAACGGCAATCATAGCTACCATTTCTTGAGGGCCTACTGTATTCCAGGCTCTATATTCTATATTTCACAATGTCTCTGAATCCTCTCAACAATCTGTTAAGGAAGAAATTATTAATTCCACTCTACATATATGGAAACAGGGGTTCAGAGAAGAGAAAGCTAATATATCCTGGAGCAGAAATCCAAACCCAGGCTTGTTGACCCCAAAGTCATGTGATGAAACCTTCTACTGTGATGCTTTTTATGATTGCCATGCAACTTTGAAATTTTCCTCTATGTGGTTTTTGTTAAGTCTCAACTCCTTGGCTATATTTCTATCAGTAAAAATCATCAGAGAAACTCAAGCAATATTTTGTACTTGCTTAAATAGAGAAAGAGCCAAAAAGGGAGAGCTGAGTTTCTTTCAAAGGAGCCCCCAAAAGCTCATACCCTGGGAGAAGAATCGGGGCTAGTCACAGTAAAGAAGTGGCACATGCTAGTCATTTCCTGAGGCCTGCAGGGGAAAAAAAACCACCATTATAATAACCATAACGGTCATGACACCAAGGAAGCTGGAGAGGTCTAAGAGTAGGGCCACAGTGCGAGGCTCCCAAAAGAGAGGCTTCCCTTACAGACCTCTCTCCTTGTCCTTCAAACTCCAGTCTCAAGAGTCTGTTTCCTTTGATGCTCAACGACCAACTACCAGAAATAAGTCTTCTGGGTCAGAGTAATTGGATAAAAATGTCTAAGGTATGTTACGTTTGTGGAAATCAGGCATTCTGATGAAGTTACATTGGTATCACTAAAGGAAACTGACCATCTGCCATATCAGAAAAGGGTCAGGAGACTTGTTCTGCCCAGAAGCCTTGTTTCAATCAATTTTCTACCTACCTGATATGTGCTCGGGGATGAATATAAAGTAATGACATATTTCAAATTCATAAATATCTACCAAAATGTGTTGCAAAACATGCCGTGTTACAACCATGATTCTGACATTACTTAAAGTATTTCTGAAACTCTTCTTTGAAACCCCATTTAAAGCTAGTTTAAGTGCCATGGGAAATAAACAGCCCCATTATTTCATCCTCCACCCCCAAATGGACACCAAATGGTATAAACCTGCTTGATCAGCCACCCCATTCAACAGTTTGGTTCCAAAAGAATTATAGATATTTCCATAAACTCTAGCTTACTTTTACAGGAAGAATGGCCTGCACCTCCTCACCCTTGCCCTGGACACTTATCCGGCCTTCTCAACCACACTTTAATGATGTGATAACAGCAACAACAGCTATCGTTTATGCAGCACCTACAGGCCGGAGCACATCTTCACAACAACCCTGCAGAGTAGGTATCATTATCCTCATCTTACACATAAGGCAACTGAATTTGATGTTAAATGATCTGCCCAAAGCACACAGTAAATGTCTCAGCCAGGATTACAATCTCTATCTATATCATTCTAAGGACTGTATTTTTCCCAATATGCACCATTTAATTACCTGATCCATGTTTCCTAACCTATCAGGATCTTCTCACTATAATTCTCAGCCTATACCACTGAAGATCAACTGGCCAAGAACCAACAACATGCAGGCTGCAGGGACTGGCCATATGCCCTCAAAGCTTTTCCCCAAGAACATGGAGAAAAATGTTTTGAGGACTGGCAGCATCAGTGAAATCAGTCCATGACCTACCAAATCACCTACTTTGAAGGAGATGATGATATTTAAAGGGTATAGAAGTCTTTGGACCCATCTCCTAAGCCTTCCTGGCTAAGATAGAAGAGTTCTGGTGCACGGAACAGTGGTAGTAAGAAGAAATGGGCCTTATCCTTTCAGAATCACATTTCAAAGAGGAAACTGTGAAGTGATATTTATTTGTTGAGGGTGTGGATATGCTGGGACCTGCCTTGGAGGCCATCAGATGCTGTCCATATAAATAAAATGAGCCAATTTGAGCACAGGTGGGGCTGGCCTAAGTACTAATAGGACACAATCTGCTTAAAGTAATAAGATATCCGGTCTTCAACGGGTGGCTGCAGACATCAATGTTGAGCATGAATATGTCTCCTCCTGCTACTTTGGACATGACAGTTGGCAAGAACAGCCCATCCTAAATGTGGCACACCATGTTAAGCTGTCAGTTAATAGGATAAGCTGGATTTTCCTCACTCAGTTCTGAAGGTAGGGCTACTGTACGTGACACCATAATCTTAAGGAATAAATGTCACTTTATTGCCATAGAGTAGGTTCTGAAAAATAGCTGTCACTAAAGACTACTTTGAGATAAATGCATGATGAAAAATATGCCACTCTAAGCTCTTAGAGGGATTATTACACGTGGGTACACCCCAAACTTATCTGTCTTACCTTACCAGGATTGGAAAAAAATCTTTAGCTGCCATAAAAACTTCATGTTATATCGAATTAAGTCATTTTCTACATTATCCAGTTTTTTCCTTCTAAGCCTTCCATGAACAATCCTGACTTATTCAAAGTAAGCCAGAATATGTAAACTGCAATACTAGCAAGCAGTATTACACTTCACTTTCACCAAGGGCATACAGTCAGGCCAGTAGAGCAGGTCCCCAAATCGGAAAGAATGAAGTGTCATGTTTCTTCTTCTAGGAAAACGAAATGAAATGAAATCCAAAAACGTCTGGAGTAGTACCAAGAACTGTGGAGACAGTGATAAAACAAATTTTCTCTTTCTCTTCCCAGGCTTTTATAAGCAGAACTTCCTGCAGGATAGAGGGAAAAAGAACTAGCTATGAGAAAAAAGAGCTGGGGTTTTGAAGACTACAACTCGGTTTCTAACCCTCAAACCACCATGACAGAGGCAGCTAAGAAGACCTACTGAGTCTTGGCTTCAGCGTGATTTTAGTCTGCCGTGTGGCTAAACAGGTGCAGAATCAAATGACTTCAGCACCTGACTCAACAACACCATTGAATATAATTTCCATTTTCCATTGTTTACTTTCCTTCCTGTGCCCCCTTTTCTCTTGGCCCTGTATTTTAGCTTATATATTTGTTTCTCCATTGGTGCTTTCATTGGCTATCCCATATTTAAAGTTGTATGTACACTGCCTTGAGCCCTCTAGAGAAAAGCCACCACATAAATCTAAAACACCACCACAAGAACAAAATCCAAACAAACAAAACCCAAACAACAAATAGTTAACAACCTATTTAGCAAGAGAGTTTGGGAATTATATATAGCACTTGTTGCATGTCACTAGCCTGTTCTGATGTGATTGGAATGGGCTGTGCATGTGTATATGTGTGTCAGAATCTATATACACTCCAGCATATAGGTATTTTCTTCATTTAATTCCTTCACCACCAGACTGAAGATTCTGAAGGCCTTTCCACTTTGCTATATAAACCAATGAAAGACTTGTTAGTGCCAGAAATAGATCTATCCTCTGACTCCTAAGTCCTCAAAACATAGTGTTCTTAAAATAATTGCATTATGGAAACAGAATCAACTATTCTCCCTCATCTTTCCTAGATTAAAGGAGTGTAAATAAGCCATTTTTTTCATCTCTCTCTCTCTCTCTCTCTCTCTCTCTCTCTCTCTCTCTCTCTCTCTCTTTTTAAAATAACTTTGCACATGTCAGGAATTGAGTGTTAAAGGTTCTATGGTTCTATGGTTGATATGCCACTGTCTATTCCTCCAACTCAGCAGAAGAGAGAGAATAGTCTCCTTACCTACTTTTCTGCAACATTTAGAAGGTTTGAGGTAAGAACAAAACTCTTTAAGAACTAAAATAACTGCTTTGTTCATTTCTTTGTTTATTCCTTTCCAGTTAAGCACAGAAATCCTGGAGAGGCATTATAAACATTGGAAGATTTGTCTGATCAGTAGAAATAAGAGTGAATTCAGTGAGTATGTGTGTATATAATAGGTGAAATGGAAGCCAAGATTACATAGGAGAGAGAGGAGGTACCTTCACTTCAATTTGCACCTGCAGAGTTCAAGGAGTTTATTCTCTAATGCCAGGTGAACCATATACTACATTAAGAGTCCCAGAGTCATCGTAAGAAAATGCAAAATGAATACTGATACATAATTGACAGGAGTGGCTATGTAGAATTGCAAGCCAGAAGATAACAGAAATATTCTGGAGCTGACATCTGGATCCAGGCCCATCCAGCCCAGCAACCTGACAGAGGAGAATCAAGAAGAGCTTAGGACTGAGTCACAAAGGGAACTAAGGCATCATGTTACAAAGTAAAGCACTAGTAGTTGTATATGCAGAATTGATAAGCCTCAAAGTTGCCAAGGAAATATAAACCCCTACAGGAAGTATATTGATTGTAGGAGAGGCTAGCTGACTACATACATAGGGCTGAGAAAAAAAGGCTCAGAGAATACTTGCAATGATGTATAGAGATGAGGCCAGGTCAAGGGGAGGCTAGTATTTAGATGGTGGTCAAGTATGATGGGGAAGAAGGCCTGACAGTTTGACTTTGCTGTCCTCAAGGTTAAGGGTAGCCAAGTTGAATCCAGAGGTGGTGGAAGAAACTTGATAGAACAGTGGTTGCTCAGGGTTCATACAAAAATGGGTAGAAAACTGATGACTGAGTAAACAAAATGTGCTATATCCATACAATGAAATATTATTTGGCTATAAAAAGCAATGAAGTATTAAAACATGTTACAACTTGAATGAAACTCAAAAACATTATGCTAAGTGAATGATCCCTTTTATATGAACAGGTAAACTCATAGAGATAAAAAGCAGACTGTTGGTTGCCTGGGGCTGGAGGAAGGGGGAAATGGAAAGTGACCCCTAATGTGTACAAGGTTTCTCTTTGGAGTGATGAAATGTCTTGGAACTAGATAGAGGTGATGATCGTACAACATTGTAAATGAGCTAAATACCACTGAATGGTTAACCTTAAAATGGTTAATTTTATGTTAGATGAATTTCAGCTCTATAAAACACACACACGCGCACGCGCGCGCACACACACACACACACACACACACACACTCACTCAATACAAATGGGTAGGGCCTCTGTTGTGATGCCTCTAATGGGCAACTGTCCTTGGACTGCTGAGGAAGGATGCTGGTTGATTTTTCCCCCTCATCCTCATTAAGTTGTAAACTCCTCAGCAGGAGCAGGCACTGAATTCTCCTTTCACTTTATGCCCCTAATATATAGTAAGTGCTCAATCTTTGTTGCATGAATCTTAATTATCAATGTTAAATGTAAAGACAAAAGAACATTTTTTTCTCTGTAACTAAGAGTTTTTGAAGATGTATAGGTTTAGTTTTTATGTTATACTAATTTAAAGATAAACGTAATTAAACGATAAAATGGGCTTACACATAATATCAAACCATTCAGAAGAATAATGAAAATTTCAGTGACCCATACATTTGGCCTAACAGTTCTAAAAAGGTGTTTGAGAATGTATTTACTAAATTGTTCATTCTTCACACAGATATTTTCAGTGGCAATGGAGTTAGCTTACTTCCACGGGTCTTTTAAATTTTTCTCTTGGTCTCAGGGATCCTCTAATTGAAATTCTCTTAGTTCCACAAAGGCAAAAAATGGAGAATTTTATGCCTTTGGCAATTTTAAGAAACCCTTTCTTTGCCCACAGGATATGTGATGGATCACATGAAAGAGTGTAACTCATGAGTCAAGCTTGCTAATTTGAAGATTTGGCTATATCCTAGAAGCAAATGTTTGTCTCAAGCCAAGATGGGGTGGTCACAGGGAGGTGAACAGGACAAATGACAGTCTTATGTGGTATTCCCTGAGATTATATCTGTGAAAACACTCTCTTCATTCATATTTCAATTGATAAGAGATAAAAATTCATGAGATAAAACATTCATAAGAGATAAAAATTGAAAGGATGTGAAATGTGACCTTATTTAAAGAGGTAATGACTTGTTTAACTCTTTAGAAGTTGAGAGACCTATATATCCACAGTAGGAGGGTATAAATAGCTCTGATAACACAGCTGACATGAATATTTATATTTTCTTCAGTTTCAATATTTTGCTTTTATCAGTTATCTTCAGTGGCAAGTTTCATTTCCTTTTAGGACCCTTGATTTTCATAAACCTCCTTGACTAAAAGTAAAATATTTTCAAAAGAACACAAACCCAGCCTATAAAGATAAAATAGTTACAACCCACTTGACAATATAAAGTGGCAACTGTTACTTAAGACTAAATTACAGACTCAGATACAGAGAACAAACTGGTTGATTGCCAGAGGGGAGAGGGGTTGGGAGGCTAGGTGAAAAAGGTAAAGGGATTGCGAAGTACAAATTAGTAGTTACAAAATAGTCATGAAGACTAGAGTGCAGCATAGGGAATATAGTCAATATTATTGTAATGGTTGTGTGCAGTGCCAGGTGGGTACTACAGTAATCGGAGGGATCATTTCACAAATTATAGAAATGTCTAACCATTGTACTGTATACCCGAAACTAATATAAAAAAATAAATAAATGTAGTTGTAAGTAATAAATTCATCTCTTTAGAACTAAAAAAAAAAAAAGACTAAATTAATGAGAAATTTAATGAAAAGCTCTGGAAAGTTTTTAACTATAGAGGAGACATGCAGCACAAAGCTAATCTTTATAAATGGTACAAATAGAGGGCACACATGTCCTCAGGCTACAGAACTTCATATTATTAAATGTATATTCCTAAGTAATTTTGAAAATATCTATCTAGTTTAACATTGTTCCCTAGTCCCACCATCGCATTAGGTTAGTAATTTAAGTATGGGTTAATTATAACCCGAGGTTACTAACCACAGAAGAGTCATTTCCTGGATTACATTACCTTTATTCTGTCTACAAATATGTTTGATTTCCTTCTTCCCTCCCTCCCTCCCTCCCTCCCTCCCTTCCTCCCTTCCTTCCTTCCTTCTTTCTTTCCTTCCTTCGAGAGTATATATCAATAATACAAGTTGTTTTGGAGAAATATATTTTTCAGAAGGATAAATGGGAGTTTGAGATAACAGCTTTTCTCCATACTATAATATTTATTTTATTTGATAGCCTAAGATATTTGAAGTTAGCATATTAAACAAAACCATTTTCAGTTAACAGAGTTCTTTTAATGGTGCAAAGTACATTTGTCTAACTTTCAGACTCATTCAAATGTAGCAGGCTTTGGATTCCACCATGTGATAGAAGAAAACTTTCTCGGTTCCAGGGCAACATCCTTCACAATAGAATACTGGATGCTTCCAATACTGGAAGCAGTTTATATGAGTAAAATTCAATTTAAAAAATGCCACTAACTCAAAAAATGTTGGCCTGGGAAGAAATTATTCGGAATTAACTAAACTGGATCATCTGACATATTGGAAGATAAATCCAGTCAGGTTACAACATTTGCTCTAAACAATCACAACAATGAAGAAATCAAGATTAGTGCTTGATAAATACTAGATGCTCAAATATTTGTTATATGAGTAAATAAATGAATGATGGATTATATTAATAAATAAATGTATTGAAAACTAAAATTTCCTTTTTCATAAGGACCATAGTTAAAAGATATGCTGCTTAAAACAAATTAGCATTCAGGAAGTGCTCATTTTTCCCATATTAACATACCAGTGGGTAAGTAAGCAGGATGGTTTCTCATTAAGTTTATGCGAGAAACATATATTTGACCTGTGGGCATTTTCTCTTTAAATATTATATCGTTTATACCTATTCTAAAGCATCTGCTTTTTATAAAGCCAAATATCAACTGTTTTTCTCTGACAAACTAAAAAAATATGTCGTAATAGTTGGGCACATATTTATAATTCTACTTAGTATCTGATGAGCATTCAGGATGATAAACATACATTATTTTTCCAGAACGGAATGGGCTTCATGAGATCATTAATCCTTCCAATCTAATTCATATTTGCTAGAGGAAAGTCTATCTCCTTGCAAGTTCAGTGCCTCAATCCAGGGTGGCATGCCACCTTAGTCTTATTAGCATCTCATTCTCAGTAAGGTAGCTTAGTTGAGAAACGAGGTGTTTTCTGGCATGTGTTTTACCTTATGCTGGGAAGAGGGAGGGTGGAGGAGGAAGGCAGAGAAGTAACATGAACTGAGCTTGCAGCATATGCCAGTCTGCAAGGGACTTTAGATTTATGACCTCACCTGACAGTTACAATAACCCTGTGAAATGCCCTTCCTTTATTGAGAAGTACCCTTTAGACTTTCTAAGTTAAGTAACTCACCCAAGGCCATACACAGTAAGTAGCAGAACTGAGATGGAAACCCAAGTTCATTTGGCTCAAAAGCCTTCCTCTGTCCATTACATTACATTGCTAATCATTTCCACTTAGTAACACGATTAATTATCCTATGTCTTGATATTGGTTCACACTACAATGTAAGCTTGTAAAGCAGTTAACTTTCCTGTCTTCTTCACCCTCATATCCTTAGCACCTAATTTAGTGCCTAACATATAGTATCTCAAAACATAAATGTTGAAGGTACAAATGAACGAACGAATGAATGAATAAGGAAAAAACACACGTTGTCAGAGCTACAGGGGTTATAATCCAACCACAATATCATTTTTTAGATGGGGAAACCAAGGCCCAGAGAGGTTAAGTCGCTTGCCCTAGGTTAAGCAACTAATCTGTGAAAGATTCAGATCTCGAGTTTAAGGTGTCTTCTGTATTCTCCTTTAAAACATGCTACCACTTGTACAAACACTTTTTTAAAGCATGCTCATCAACTCCGTGCGGTTTCCTAAGCATTCTACCTCCCTGCTTTAATTCCTTAATTGCAAGCTACTTCTTACACATGCAAAGCAATGGTTAAGAATATCATTAGCCCACTAGAATGAAAGCTCTGTGAGGACAGAAAATTTTGCCTGTTTTGTTCACTTCAAGATGACTGGCACTTAAAAGGTGCTCAGTAAATATTAGCTGGATAAATTACTATATATAATTTCCTTTCTAGCAATGAGCAAATTCTTCACAGACAATGAATTTTAGCATGAATTATACCATGGACACGCAAATGACCAAATATTTCAATAAAATTGATCAGTGAAATAGTACTCTTCTTTCCTTCCCCTTTCTTCCTTCCTCTACTTTCATCTCTAAAACAAGAAAAAAAATGACAGTATCTATTTCATAGGATTGGTGTAAGGATAAAGAGAGTTAATACAGACAAGTATTAGCATGATACTTAATATGGAGTTAACTCTCAATAACTGATAGCAATTAGTTTGAATATGACTTCTTCAAATCAATTAATAAATGACAACCCATATAACGAGAAGATGGAAGAAGCCAAAGACAAAAAAAAAAAGTTGCTTTATGCTTTATACTTTGCAAAACGTTCTTGAATACACAGTTCTCCACATGCTTCAAAGTTTTTACATTCTGAGGGTTATAAGTGATAGCAATTGGCATGCATAGATACTCATGTCCATGTTTTTCCTAGAATTTTTCTTGTGAAATTAATGGAGGCAGATGACATAACTAACCCTGAGATAAATAAATAATTATTCCTCAAATATCGCTATATTTATCATTCAAAAAAGATAAAGATTACCTTTCCACAAGTTCTTGTCCATTCCAGCAAAGAGTGTCATTTTCGGCCACAGGGCTATGGCTGCAGATGTAGCCAGGCAAAGCACTATAGAAGCTGATGAAAGATTTCAACTTCTGAATTAGTTCCCTGAAAGAAAAAGAAAACATCTGTACGTAAGAGGCAAGTAAATCCAGTATGAGAAAAGTTTAATTTCCCTATCAGCATGACAGAAAAGCTCTATGAGGCTGATTAGAGCAATAAATGACTTTCAAAGACATTCTTGGCTATAATGCCACAATTAAGTTTTTTAAAAAAATCAATAAAATGATATTAGAACATGTTGCCTGCCATATAATGTGTTATTCTGATCAGAAAGATGATTTAATTCCAATATTCATTTCTAACATGTTCAGCTTCCTTCTTTGTTCAGAATGCTGTTACCTACATTCTCAAAGGTGCTGATTACAAGGCACACTGGAGCACTACATATCTTTTGGTTTCTGAGTGTAATTGAGTGCATTGATTGTAATTTACAATGCTATTACTCTAGAGACAGCCCCTTTCCATATAGGCTTTGGCTAATAGCTGCAGATCAGAATTGTTGGGCACTCAGAGCAATATAAGCTCTATGAAATTTTCCTGACAATACTGTCAGAGAAACTGCTGGAGGAGGAAGGTTTATTTGTCTGTATGTTGTGGTTCCTGTGGTAGGAAGGAGTGGAACTTAGTATATTTTATTATTTACTTGCTTTGTCTTTTATGCTCTATATGATGTGTGTGTGTGTGTATGAGTGAGAGAGAGAGAGAGAGAAGAGAGAGAAGCCGACTATCATATTACATATGCAAATATATATGAACACATACACACGTAAATATCCAGTCAAATTTCCCATCCATTATCTTGTTTCAAATATACATGGACACACAAAATAAAACACTATAGACTGGAGAGAAGTGGATATACTTATAAAGAAATATTAAAATATCTATGCAATAGATGCCCAGTGGTAGACAAAAATAAAATACTCTGTTTTCTAAAGCAATGTTCCTGGTAGGAAGAAAATTAAAGAGCTCTCATATCTAAGTCTATCTTAAGTCTCTACTAAGTTTTTGGAGACACTGGCCAGGGAATTTGCTGGCAGTGGAGTAATTATTCATTACTATCTCCAGGCTAAGAATGGATTGGCCTGATATATAGGCCTGAACTTTTAAGGAGCCAGAGGTCTGAACTTTGTTTGGACACTGGTGGGAGTCCTGAGCCCAGAAATGCCTTCTGAGGGTTGTTTCAGATATGACCAAAAGAGGAAGACTGATGGAGATGATTTTCTTGCATTTAATGCCATATTCCATTTTATTATCATAAAAAAATGCATTTCAAATAATGATTTAAAAGACAGCTTGCAATACTCAGCACATCTTCACAAAGGCTTGAGTCACAGTAAAGCCAGGGTGATAGGACAACTCAAGAAAAGTTACTGAGACATATGTAACTTCTGATACCCCAACAGTTGCTTCCTCTTATGCTCAAACCCCCTCACACCCTACTCCTGGTGGCTGAGCTCCATCAATCTTCAAAGTGAAGAGGCTCAATACAGGACTCTGAAAATAAAAGTCAACATTATAGTTTCTCACAAAGGAAAAAGATGGGTTCAATTAACACTAATAGGAGAGATGCTCTGTTTTACAAGGTATTAATACAGTTCCCAAGAGTGGAAACTGAAAGACTAAAGGCTGAGGCTGAGTAATTCCCCCCACTACATGAGGAAATGGAATATGCCCATTAGTCTATAAGAAGTGATGGCCCTCTCTTTAATGAAAGGGTTTCCCTTAAGCCTCCTCCTACCTCCAAACTCTCTCACTAACATAGCACATAGTAACAAAATTGAACTCATAGCAAAGCTTTCCAATTTGATTTTCCTAGAAGTTTTTTTTTAAAGTACTTTGAACTCCCAGCCTCTCAATCTTGAAGTTTTCTTAGTTGATTATAAAGATCATCGAAAAATTGGAGAGGATTCAGAGTCTATCTAAATGTCAAGGGGATAAGGGGCTTCAATAAACAAACATAAGACCTCCCACTTTATTATGGAATGATATTACTTGGTGGGGTCAAGATAAAAGTCAAACACCACAAATAATGTGAACAATGTGAACACAGTCTGGGTCATCACATTCTAGAACTCAGGAATCTCTTTGAAACTTAAGGTAACTTGGGGAAGTAAAAGGTCATCCTACTTTACAGGGTAATTATTACTGCCACAGGGCATACAAGATGTACCTAGGAAGCAACTGTGTTTTAAAAACTTTTCCTTACTTCATTATTTTCAATTTAGAACACAGTTCGTTTAGCAACCATGCTATAATGATGGCTAGAATCTAAGGACAGCCCCTTAAAACCTGTTAGGAGTAGCAGCTAAGAGCACTGATTTTGGAGCTTAATCCATATGAGTTTCAAATGCCAACTACTCCTTCACTTACTTAGCAGTAAAACCTCAGGCAAATTCTAAACTTTTCTGAGCCTTAGTTTCGATATCTGTAAAATGAAGCAAATGATAAGTTGCCGTGATGATTAAATGGGACAATGCATGTTAAGTGTTTAGCATAGTACCTTTCACAGAGTAAACCTCCCCAAATGTTAGCCATTTGGCAATTTACTACCATTATTATAAGCCTGTATAATATAAATATACTATATATGAAATACATATTAAATTTCAGATGAATTTATGCATGAAAGAAAATTAAGAATTTTTTTCATGGTCCAGATAACTTTATGTGTGTAAGATAAATGAATCCTCCATCTTTTGAGGAGGGTATTAAAAAGCATAACCATGTTCTCTTCCAAAATATTTTCCTGATATTCTTTCTCAGGGTAGTTAGCTATTAGGCTGTGTAAACCACTGAAGTAATCTGGTATAGCAGTTGGAATGGTCTTTGCTTGGTAGAAAGGTGGTGGTAGCCTTTACAGGGAATTGTGTCTAAGAATAAGATGTGGAGCATCAGATGAGGAAGGCCAAGATGGAGTTGAATTTAAAAAGGTAGATTAATCATCAGGGAAATGCAAGTCAATACCACAATGAGATACCACTTCACCAGGATGACTATAATAAAAAAGACAACAAGTCTGGTGAGGATGTGGAGAAATTTGAATCCTAACACATTGCTGGTAAGAATGCAAAATGGTACAGCTGTTGTGGAAAACAATTTGGTAGTTAAAGGAAAGCATGGAGTTACTATGTGACCCAGCAATTCCACTAGTAGGTATATACCCAAAATAATTAAAAACAAGTACTAAAATAAGTACATGTACACACATGCTCATAACAGTACTATTTATAATAGCCAAAAGGTGGGAAAAGAGAGATGTTCATCAACTGATAAATTGATATACAAATACAAATTCTCTATAATAGAATATTATTCAGCCTTATAAAGAAAAAAAAGTATTCATACATGCTACAACATGAGTGAACCTTGAAAATATTATGCTAAATGAAAGAAGCAAATCATAAATGACCATATATTATATAATTTCATTAATGTGAAATGTCCAGAATAGACAATTCTACAGAGATAGAAAGTAGATTAATGGTTGCTTGGGGCTGGGTTTGGAGAGGGATGAGGGTTGGGGAATGATAGCTAAAGGTTACGAGACTTCCTCTTAAGATGATAAAAATGTTCCAAAATCGATCGTGGTGATGGTTACACAACTCTGGGAATATACTAAAAAGAGTTGAATTTCATATTTTAAATGGATAAATTATATGGTATATGGATTATATCTCAATAAAGCTTTTATTGAGCTAAAACCTCGAATAAGGGTAGAGAAGAGGTAAAATATGTGTCAGAGAGACTTGTCTACTGGGGAAGGGATGTTTCTTGGAACAGTAGAAGGAGAGATTCAGGAGATCTGGGAAAGAGTCAAGTTTGGATGGGCATGAAATAAAAGCATGGGTACAGAGTGAGAAGAGAAATTTATATGAGCTTCAACTTCAGCACTTCGAGAGCTATAAACAGTGGTTAAAATCTATGTCTTCCTTTATCTTTTAAAATGGGGTCTGCTGGTTTTCTTTCCCATTGTAATATATGCTCAATAGGAAGAAATATAAGGTCACTAAATATTTTCTATATTTAGAAAATATAGAAAGGTAGAAAGGAAAAAAAAAACCTTAGTCATAAGTCCTACCAGCCAATCACTATTAATATTTTGATAGATTTCCTTCTAGACTTTTCTCTCCAGTAAAGTTTTATATTTACTTCTTTAAAATCCCTTCTTGATAGGCTTTTTCACTGAGCTCTTTTTGATTCTTAGTGGATATTATTCCATTAGAACTCACTGAGAAGCCAAGGTGGATTTGATTAGAAAAGAATCTCAGAATAATGAAATAAATGCAGGTTTTCAAGTAAGTCCCAGGGCCTGTGGGATGAAACAATACTCACCTCTGAGAGAACAAGGAGCAGGGCTCCAACATATCTAGCAAACTGGCCAATGCTTTTGAGTCCCCAAGAGCAATGTTACAGTGCAGGACATTCCTTCATGCAAAACCTTCTAAACATAGTGAGAAAATAAACCTTGGTTTCCAAAAGAAAATTTGACTTTTGAAAATAAATCTAGAAATACTCTTTTGCAAGGTAGAAGAAAGACTTTTAAACTGTTGGGGAGTTAATGAGCTTTTCAAAAAAGAGTGACAACAGATGATAATGTCCTCTGACAAGACAGCCCAGAGAGCAGCAGAGTGTGACAGGAGTAGCTTACCTCCTACTGAGTTTACTGAGGTTCTCTCATTTTTCCTCTTTTTTGTCACTCTTTCCTAAACTTGTTCTGGCATGGGAATTAAGTGTACTTTGTTTTTATCTTTCCTTAAATTAAGCTTTCTATCCCTATGATTACAATTTTAAAAGGAGGTGAGTTAAATATTTCTATTTCTCTCTTTAAAGAAAGACAGCTGAAACTAAATTAAGTGACATATTGATTACCCATATATGACTCAGTCCAGATTTCTTTTCTTTATGCTAGTAGCCCATGACAGGCAACAAAAGAATCTCTACCCATGAACTAAGGCAGTCTGTGCAACAGAATTGTCTCTAGAAAAAAAAAGAGAAAGTTTGGACAATTAGTTGCCCAGAATGGGAAAACAATCCGATTGAAGGGAATGTTATTCGATTCCAATTCCACTTAATTCTAATACATACATGCCAAACACACCATTTGACATATGAATAGCAAATACGGCTCTCACTTAGGAGAAACCAGACACTTGCTTACAGCAGTCTGCTCAGGAAAAGAGTCTCTTCATCAAGCTTTCCATTCAATGCATTTAATGTGGAACTAAAGGACAGGACTCCTTTGCATGCACAAGCCATTCTGAAATATTGCAGCTGGATACATGCGATGTTCCCTGGAGGGCTCTCACCATCCTCAAGCGGAGAGTCTCCTTCTTGGGTTGTGGGGGAGGGGCTTCCCTTTGCTTTCTTGCAATGATTCGCTTGGGTAGGCATCAAAGCAGCACTAATTGGAAACCACTGAAAGTAAAAACAGCCTTTCATCCCCAAGTGAGGATACTAAACTTTTCTCCTTTGTCATTAAGGTTCTTTTTTTTTTTAATATAAAGTAATATGAGCTCATTATTCTTTTTTTAATGAAAATACAGAAAAGCACATAAACTAGTTATAATTAAAGTGATGCAGGATCATGCTTAATTCTGCTGCAGAGAACCTTTCACAGTCCTACTCCAAACTATAATTTTCTACCGTTCCAGAAACTAGCTCATAATTTTTCTCATAGTGTTCCCTTTTCCAGAACACCTTCTGTTCTCTCCTTCATCTGTTGAATTTCTACTATTTCTTCAAGGCCCAGCTCAAGAGTTATCTTTTCCAAGAAGCCTTTTTTGACTCTCACAGGAGAGCTGCTAACTTCCCCATCTATGATGCTGCCACCCTTTTCTACAAGGCTCTGTTTTGTATGAAAAGTATTTGTCTGTCTGCCTAGCTAGGCTAGGAGCTCCCCCTATTCATTTACTCTTAATCCTTACGCAATACTTATCATATACATGGTGTTGAAAATGTTGAAAGAAGTAGAGTCCGATTTTGGGCAGAATGACTTATACCAGAACCAAAACTCCTTGATTCACTCAGGACTTATTTTGTTGTTTTGTTCATAGGGTGGAAGGTACCACTGAATTTGCAAAGCTGCTTAGCAAAACCAGAGCAGCAGTTTGAGAAGAAGCAGGAGTCAGCATTGATTTTTGAACCCTGGAGCTAATATCAGTTTTTGTTCTTTTTCTTCTAGGTCATTTTACTTGTGTCACCTAATGTATTGGCCCTACAGACCAAGTCAGAGGGGAAGGGGAGGAGGAGGAGTGAAGGAAGGGGAAGGCAAGAATACATAGATGTAATTTCACAAGGGTGGAGGGACTGTGTGACTTTCTCACAGGTTAGCAGTTGAGCTTGGTATATAGATGCAGGATGCACTATTCAACTATAGATTTTAGGCTTGGAAAAGGGAAAGATACTGCTCGTGTATTCTACCAAACTTTATGGGGGATAAGCGAATGACAAGGCAAACAGTATCATAAAAGAAGTGGTGAAAGAGACATTCAAGAGGGCAAAGGAAAGAGAGGCTGACATCTGAGATGTGCTGAAAATATTAGAGCTGGAAAGGGCTATGAAAATTTCATTTCTTCTACTCTGATTGCATTTCTTGTGCATCTTGTCCTATCCTCACTGTTTTAAATCTGATGACAGTTATTTTCAATATTTATACCTTAAAAGGATGCTGAGACCTATACATAGGCCACCAGTTGAGTATCGAATTGTCTTATGTTGAACTAAGCTATTTCTAAGATTAGTTGTATGTTGCAAACTACCCAGCTGGGGGCAGACAAAACAAACAGATGGCTTCTGAATGCTACCAAAGGAATCCTGCATTTTTTGTGTGTTGTTATTTTAATAAGGTAAACTTGATTTTCAACTCATAATCAGATTCAGACAGCTTGCTCACAACCTCCACATACTAAATGCTACAATAAGGTTCCTTTCCTATTATCGAATTTTTAACCACAGAGGATGGAGCTTTGACATGGGTGTGCAGGGTGCTGGAAACATACATTTTTCTAGACAGTATGAGATGCTGTGCAGAACATACTGAGAAATTTACACAGGTACTAACACTCTGCCAAAACAAGCCCTCCTAATAATATCAGATTGCAGAAGGAAGTGCATTTAGCAAGAGATCATCTTAATCCCCAATTCTCTCCTCTCCCTAAGAGGGTTTACAATGCCTATTTGAGGGAGTTAAACGAAATTAAGACACTTTCCTGCTGTTTTTGTTTTCTTATTCTGCCAGAGAATTCTGAAAGAATGGCTCCGCCTCAGACTCTAATGCTTCATTTTGCGAAATATGAGAAACATCATGGGACAGGTTCATGTTTCCAACATTCAAAAGAGCCCTGCATGACTACCACTTACTCAAGTCTACAGGCTTTGGGATTTTTCTTACTACTCTTTCTTTTATTTGGGTGTTAGCAACAAATTCAAAAACTAAATCTAAACAAAGTACCAAATTTGGGTGCCCAGCGAAGAACCCATTTATCAATTTCTTCTCTCTCTGGCGGTGTCAACACCCACAGAGTACCCCCTGGTCCCTCCACTGAGCCCAAGATAAAAGTCATAGCAGCAGGGTTTTGATGAACTTCCTGCTTAGTCATAAATGTGGCCGTGTTGCCAGGGTAATCTCAAAATGCGACTGGGTAGGTGTGTTTACTTTGAAAAAGCTCTGCAAGTGGTTCTGGTACAAATTCACAAACCACTTTTTCCACGAAGCTTTCAACATCACTCCATGGGCAGAGAGGTTCTGTCTTTCTTGGTAGGCTGCTTTTACAAACTCTGGACATTTTTTTGCACTTATAAAACTGTTTCAGAATTATTTGTATTTAAGTCTATTTACACAATAGACTGATTTAGAGATCAGAGATTGTGTCTTGATTTTCAGTGCCCAATATATATTCTGGCACTAAATTTCTGCTGAGTTGAATAAAG
>NW_011889329.1:1026246-1036291 GCF_000151845.1 Pteropus vampyrus | reverse complement strand
GGGGGGGGAAAGAATGAAGAGAATAAGAAACAAAATTTAATTTAGTCCCTTGACTCCTACCTTAAGAAACAGGAACCAAATCTTTAATTTTATCATCCTTAAAAGAGTGTAGAGTGTGCAGTGTGTGTGTGTATACACAGAGTATGTCTTGCCAGTTTCTCTTTAGTGAACTCAATCCTGACTCACTGTTACTAATGAGAAAAGCCACAAACCAAGGGATGGAATTGTGAGACCAAATAATGAACAAAAAATATGTTGTTTTATCAATTAAGATCTCAAATAGAGAAGTCCATTCTACCCTGTGTTGCCGTATTAAATATTTACATATGGTAATTTTACATTTAAATATGGCTTGGATATAATACAATATCTTTTTTCTTTAACATTGACAGATGATAGAATTTTTTCACATTTACATATTTTCAGATGTATTTATTTTCAGTTTTTAAAAAATTTTTCAATTAGAGTTGGCATACAACAGTATATTAGATTCAGATATACGACTTAGATTATTATTAGATTATTAAATACTTATATAACTTATAAAGTGATCACATCAATAAACCTAGTACCCATCTGACACCATAGTTATTACAATATTGACTATATTGCTTGTTACACTTTACATCCCCATAACTATTTTGTAACAACCAATTTGTACTTCTTAATCTCTTCCCCTTTGTTACCCTCCCCACCAAACTCCCTCCTATCTGCCAACCATCAAATGTTCTCTATATCTATGAGTTTGTTTCTGTTTTGTTTGTTTGTTTGTTTTGTTCTTTAGATTCCACAAGTAAGTGAAATCATATGGCATTTGTCTTTTTCTGACTTACTCCACTCAGCACAATACCCTCTAGGTCCATCCATATTCCTGCAGATAGCAAGATTTCATTATTTTTTATCACTGAGTAATATTGCATTGTATGTATGTACCACCTCTACCCTTTCATCCATTGACAGACACTCAGGATGCCTCTATATCTTGACGATTGTAAATGATGCTTCAGTGAACGTATGGAATCACATGTCCCTTTGAAGAAGTATTTTGGTTTTCTTCAAATACATACCCAGAAGTGGGTTACTGGATCATTCTTTGTCTCGTTATAATATTTGTTTTAAAGTCTATTTTGTCTGGTATAAGTATTCTACCCCAGCTTTTTTTGTTTGTTTCCATTTTCATGAAACATCTTTTCACATCCGTATATGTTCAGCCTGTGTGTGTCTTTTGATCTGAAGTGTGTCTCTTGTAGGCAGCATGTGTAAGGGTCTTGTTTTCTTATCCATTCAGCCACCTTATCTTCTGATTGAAACGCCTAATCCATTTACATTCAAAATATAGTCATTGCCATTTTATTATTCATATTTTTTATCTTTTCTTTCTTTCTTTCTTCTTAAAAAAAGTCCCTCTAACATTTCCTGTAATACTGGCTTGGTGGTGATGAAATCCTTTATCTTTTGCTTGTCTGGGAAGCTCTTTATCTTTTGATTCTAAATGAATGATAGCTTTGCTGGATAGAGCAATCTTGGTTGTAGGTCCTTGCTTTTCATCACTTTGAATATTTTGTGCCAATCCCTTCTGGCCTGAAAAATTTCTGTTGAGAGATCAGCTGACAGTCTTATAAAGGCTCCCTTGTAGTAACTAATTGCTTTTCTCTTGCTTCTTCTAAGATTCTCTCTTTGTCTTTAACTTTGGCATTTTAATTATAATGTATCTTGGTGTGGGTCTCTTTGGGTTCATCTTGTTTGGGACTCTCTGTGCTTCCTAGGCTTGTATGTCTATTTCCTTCATCAGGTTAGGGAAGTTTTCAGTCATTATTTCTTGAAATAGGTTTTCAATTAGTTTCTCCCTCTCTTTTCCTTATGGTACCCCTATGATCCAAACGTTGGTATACTTGATATTGTCCCAGAGACTCAAACTATCCTCATTTTTATGGATTCTTTTTTCTTGTTGTTTTTCTGATTGGGTGTTTCCTGCTATCTTATCTTCTAAATCACTGATTTGATCTTTTGCTTAGCCTAATCAACTGATAATTCCTCCTGAGGTATTCTTCATTTCAGCTATTGTATGCTTCATTTCTGACTGGTTCTTTTTTATGTTTCTATCTCTTTCTTAAAGGTCTGAGTTCATCTACTCTTCCCCTAAGTTCATTGAGCATCCTTATAATCAGTGTTTTACACTCTGTAGCTGGTAGATTGCTTGTCTCCATTTTGTTTAGTTCTTTTTCTGGAGCTTTGTTCTATTCTTTCATTTGGGATATATTTCTTTGTCTCCTCATGTAGAGTGGCTTTATGTAGTAGGTGTCCTGTGGGACCCAATGGTGCAGTCTCCTGATTGCTTGACCCAGGTGGTTCCAGGTGAGTCCCTTGTATGGGTCATATGTACCCTCTTGTTGTAGTTGAGCTTCAGTTGCTGTTTGCATGTCAATAGGAGGGATTGACCCTCAGGCTGATTGGTTGTGATGACTGGCCAATGATTACAGTGGAGAAGCTGTTGTGCAGGGGCAGACCCTAAGGAGCAGGATTCACTGTAGCAGGGCTCTGGTGCCTGCCTTGTCTGCCCTTTAGGTGTGTCATCCTGGGATGTGGCTCTTGGTTGTGTTCTGGCTCAGACTAAAGCTGACCACCAGGCATGCAGGATAGTACCTCATGGGAGAGGCCCCATCACAGGCCAAGTTCAGCAACAACCTGTGCCCTGCCAGGGGCCACCTGGCATGAGTCACCAAGCAATCTGTAGATGGCTGCCAACCATGCTGGGGTGTGCCTTGGAGGTCGACCCGCAAACCAAGGCCAGCTACCACTAGTGTTAGGCTTGAGAATGCTCAGCAAGAGGTACAGGGCATGCTGAGGCCAGATGCTGGTCGTTTAGGTTATGTGAACCTTTGGAAGATTTTAGGAAAGTTGGAAGCATGAGTCAAGATAGGCTTCTGTATGGAAAAGTCATTGGAAGTGGCTTGGGTTGCCCTGCAAGTTGGGTAGGACAGAGTCTCAGGGAATCGCCAGGGAGGAGAAAACTGTTAGCCAGGTTGATGGAGTCTGAGATATGGAAGCTGCCTCTGTCTGCACTCTGGGATGGAGGAGGGCTCCACAAAGGAACAATGGGCTCCGCCACCACTTCTAACTGGGAGAAAGCTGCCCCTCTAGCCCTTGTTCTGAAGCCATAAAATTCAGTTCCTCACCGTATGTCCCTGGGGCCTTTCAAGCTGCTGCCCAAGAGCTGGAGCTCAGAGTGAGTTCATCAGCAGGTAAGTCCATGCACTGGCCCTTTAAGAACTTCCGAGACTCCTGAAGCCCTCTTTCTCACTCAGCCACAATCTTAGCTGATTTCCCATCCAGATTTTGTGGAGCCTTCTCTTCTTAGCACTGGAACCCTGGCTAGAGCATCTGGTGAGGAGCTTGGACCCTTTGCTCCTCTGAGGGGACCTCTACGGCAGAGATATCCCTCCCAATTTTTAACTGCCACAGACAGGTGTACAATCAGCCCATTCTGCATCTCTGCCCCTCCTACCAGTCTCAAGGTAGCTTCTTCCGTATGTCCTTAGTTGTAAGACTTCTGTTCAGCTAGACTTCAGGTGATTTTCAATGACATTTGTTCCGAAGTTTAGCTGTAACTTTGATGTGGTTATGAGAGTAAACAAGCACAACATTTACCTACTCCACCATCTTGACTGGAATCTTGTCAGATAATAGAATTTAATTAACTAAATACTCTACTTAGAAGGACTAAATTACATGTATTTAAGAAGCTTCACTCCAATGGTTTTTGACCTTAAACACAATTGCTAATTGTATGCTGAAATTGAGAAAAAAAAAAAAAAACTCTCACCTTCTTCGGCTGGATAAGGTTTCTTCATGTTCTACATGAGCAACTTTTAATATCTTCTTGTCAATAAAGAGATCTTCAGGATAATAAGCAGATCTATATTGGCGTTGTTGAGAATGGGCACATAACTTGCCAATCTGAAAATAAAAGAAACGCTATATAATTATATGATACTTTCATAGATATGATAGTAAAAACAAATTCTGAAACACACTTCAATTTCTTCTCCAATTTCTTTTTAAAGAGCAGAATGAAGCTATTACTGGAGTCAAAAAAGGTGACACAATTTTAAGGAAAACAATCATCTGTGGAAAAGAAGACTGAAGATTGAGAGTGCGGGCACTCTGAGTGCAGCCTATTTGGAGATCTTCCTAAGATGAGAAACACGCTTTTTTTTTTTTTTCTTATAGTGAAGTGCACATTTGAGAGGACCCTCTACCTAGGACTTATGCCATTTGATACCTTTTAATGGCACTTGGTATTTACACATATGAAGAACGGGCATTGCAAAACTTAGGAAGAACCACTGCAGGAGATGAAAGCATGTGTGAGAGACGTGTAGAGTACTCTATTAATAGAAGAGCAGCCTCTCATGCACAGAGTGCTCCTGATTCTTATGAACATTTTGTTATAAGACTCAAGCTAGAGTATTCTGAAAAATGTCAATGGAGTTGTTCATCTGGCTTTCCCATGGGAAACACCCAGGGGAAGGAAGAAGGCAAGCCAATGAATCAACAGTAAGTGTTATCAGCTATGAATCACATATTATTGAATAAGTCTAGGACTGAGAGTATTAAAGAATACGGGTGCTCAAGAAAGTCTACCTTCTTTCCTCCTGTGTTCTTTCCCTCCTCCCTTCCTTCCTCCCTCTATCCATTCATTCATTCATTCAAAAATATTTATTGGATACCTCTCTCTAAAGCTTAGCTGTTACATTCATATAGCCATGATAAAAAATGGCATCAGCTTTCCTATCTCAGTTCTAAATGATATGGTTAAATTACTTGTAGATTTTGTATATTTTTCACTTTCAGACAAAAGCCTAAATGAATTTCTATATAAAGAAGTATAAATACTAACATGTCTCTTTTGTGCCAGATACTATGCTAAATGTTATCATCCCTATTTTATAGGTGAGGAAATTGAGGCTCAAGGAAGTTAAGTGATTTGCCTATGATAAATGGACAATGGATAGATACACTGTCTGGCTTTGAACTCCTATGACTTCAAAGCTTATGAAATATCACCTCACTTGAGGGTGATGCTTAATTACCAGTTGTTTACATTCTCTATTTTGAAGAAAAAAAGAATTCCCAGTAATCAAAAACATAGCCAACATAGATTGTACACTTTACAAAAAGTATTAGATATAATTTGTGAAGACAGGGGTTACATATTTGTCACTTCTGTAACTCCATAGAATTCAGACTGTATTTTGTACACTGTTAGGCACTCAATAAAGGTGAGTTAATTGGAATGATTTAAAGGAAACTCCTAGTATCTAGCCTAGTACGCCATTCTACTGATAGGTAATCCCAGCTCTGGATTTCTCGAGATGGCCCCAATAACATTTATGAAGTTATTTATCTCTTTATAAAGGCATAAATGGCATTTAGTTTGTACAGCTTTGGAAAGTTTTCCATGTATAAATAAATTGTTGAAAAATAAATTAGAAAAAATCTAGAATCAGTAGTAGCATAACCTCTATTTCTGAAAGACAGCACCTAGAATCTAATAGTCACACTGGATAATCTCAATAGTTTATATTAATGGGAATGAAACAAAAGTTATAGACACTTTAAAATTGACCCTTGAATAACACAGGTTTGAACTGCACAGGTCCACTTATATGTGGATTGTTTTAAATACATATGGAATTGTAAATGTATTTTCTCCTCATAATTTTCTTAATACCATTTCTTTTCTCTAGCTTACTTTATTTTAAGGATACAGTAAAAATATATATAATATACAAAATAAGTGTTAGTTGATTATTTATGTTATCATTGAGACTTCCAGCTAACTATAGGCTATATTAGTAGTTTAGTTTTGGGGAAGTCAAAAGTTATACACAGATTTTCAATGGTGCAGGGGTAAGCACCCCAATCTCTGCATTGGAATGTATGATACTGAATTTTTCAGATGTGCTTATGTAATGCTATTTGACTTAGGCTAATATTAATTTCAAATGAAGAATCTGTATTCTCTGAATTTGCCCTGTTAGCAGTCTGGTACGGTGCTTTAGGCTAGGGGGCTGCCTGGATGGATTGGGGAGTTAAGTTCCAATCACTTACAAAGCATTTAACACAAATACAAATAGTTCAGGGCATAATAAAATTATGTCCATTGACATATGTGTTTACTTTGTTAAACTTCAGGGGAACATTCATGGAATGTAACCTTGATTTTCATTCCATAAATATCTGTTTATTACTCCATGAACACACATCACTGTGAGAGTCTATTCCACTAGGATCAAAGTATTCTTAGCGCATTCAGGAGCATAGGACACATTGTCTTGACTGACACCTGGTCCAAATCCAGCACCAAAATCACAATCTTTCACACATCTTTCACGGTAACTTGTCTACTTGCAACCCACAGCTGTGAAATCTCCCTTCCCATTGAAAGTCTACCTTTTGTATCAGTGAATACTAATTGGACCACAGTAAGATTTTTAACATTTTTAACCCCTCACAACGTACCAGACAGGGGTGCAGTTGAGGCTAAAAGCAGGAAGGTTAAGAACAAATGAGAATGTAGGCAGTTTGCAGTCTGATCTTTCTTCCCAAGCCACCCAATGTGGCATTATCAAGCCGACTACCCAAGGCTCTGTGTGGGGTACGGGGCACACAATGGTATTCTACCAACACCTCCATTCCACCATCTGAAATCTGCCACATCTTATCAGACAGGCTGTATTTTCTTCCACAAATCTACCATGAAGCAAATTCTTCTCATATACAAAGCATTTGTCAAATGTAGCCCCCCCCCCACATTTGGGTCCTTATCCCCACATCTTTCACATCTACACTGTGTGAGCTTTAGGTGAATATTATGAGCTTATTTTGAGAAGTGAGCACGAAAACAATTTACAAAGAGATGCAGTATTCACATTAAAGAGATCCTTTCAGCTTCACACTAGGGAAACATCAGGTTATTCTGGGAGACCTGGGTCTTATTCTACAGCTGCACTTGCTAAAGTAGCCAGCCTCCCAAGTGGCATTTTAGAAATCAGTATCCTGCCCAGGACTGTCAGGGTCTTAAATAAGAAGTGCAAGCCAATTTTTTTCACCGACTAATATACCAAATCAAGGATTCTGCTACCTTTAAATTTAGTTAGTTGAAATGAATTTATTAAACAGGTGAGTGCTTCTATCAATAGACCTAGAATATAAAACCTTTTCATTTTCCATAAATTGTGATTTCTAATGGTACCTTTATTCATGTGCCAGAACCTATGGTAGAGAAAGAAATAGTACTATGAAATGTTATAAGACTTGAACATAAGAAAGCAGGGTCTCTGACCATATCCAGGCCAGCAGGTCATTCTAGTAATCTCAACACTATTGTATTCTAACCAGGCTCCAGAAGCACTAGCTTTATATATACACGAGGAGAATACACAGCTGGGGACCAGCAAGGTATAGTGAACAGCAGAGTAGACTGAACATCAAGAGATATGGCCTACAACTCCACTTCTACCTCCCACCCACAACGGACTTCATTTTGACCTGGTCCCAAAGCTTTGCTTCACCTGTAACTAGTCTCATACAAAAGAGGAAGGTAGGATATTTGAAGTGCCATTTTATTCTGGCTCCTTTCAAAAAGCTGGGGAGGGGGTATAATTACTTTCCAAGTAGAATATGTTACCAAAGATTTTGAAACCATGCAAGATATTTGGTTTGATGTAATTCACACATGAACCCCCTAACTGACATATCAAGAAATGTGATCTTCCATTGGTTAAAATCTAACTATTCTTTCTCATGTCCCCATTTGCTGTTGGTTCTAGGAACTCTCAGATGACAAAAACTCAGACTTGATCTTGCCCTCTGGATGGCTGAGCAGAGAAAGAAAGTTTGTATACTGTAAGCTTATCAACAATACCAATACCTCACATTTGTAACATAATACCTTTCTCCAGCCTCAGGCTTCACAAGTAACTTCTACACTCATTCTCCATTATCTCCAGTGAGTCTGATAACAGAGCAGGTATTATTAACCCCAATTTGGAAATAAGGAAACTGAGACTCACAAAGGTTAAGGAACTTAAGCAAAGCCACAGTGCTAATAAATGGCAGAGCTGGAACTTGAACCCACATCTGTCTGACTCTAATACCTATCATTTTGTTTTTGACTTTTTTTCCCTATTTTGGATTTCTGTCAAGAGGATAGACTCTGGGGATTGCAAGTATTGGGTGTGGCCAAACTCTGTAATCCTGTGGGCATCCCATCCATAATTGGAGAAGAGTAATGATTAGGCAGAATTCAGAAACATACTTCAAAGAAAGGCTAGACATTAAAGATAAACATAAAACTGAAACCCAATTTTAACCTAAGTTTCAGGCAGTATTTCTAGTGGAGTGATTTAAATGTAGCCTGCCAGGGAAGAGTCAATTAACCATACTGAAGCACTAGATGTCACATTCTGTGAGAGAGGTGGCTCCCCAAATAGGTCTCGCTTGCTGCCTGCAGGACGTCCCTGGCCCATTGCTCCTGAAGTCATATTCTTAAATCAGCTACAAAATCTGTAATTCCTACAGATTTAACGCAGGTCTAGTCGGATATCTAGAGTGAGTACATTTTTTATAGTTTTCTCCCAAGTAGAGATTCTAGGTTAATCTGATAGCTACAAAAATGCAACAGGTTTGCGCTTTTAGTTGTTATGGCCTAAAAGATTTGAAAATGTAGGTGGGAATGGGTGCTCCTGCATTAAAGTGTACCTCTGACTCTCTTCCACTCTTAACTAGCTCTAACAGATTTATTTTGCTCTTGATTTAAAAGTCAGATAAATAAAAAGGTTTGCATTTTCTTTCTCAAGAAATATATAAAAGGTATGTGTGTTTTTAATTATACGGCCCATAAAAGGAGGAGGAGGTGAAGGGAGGGGAAAAGCAGAAGCAGAAAGGGAAAAGTTCCCATTAGTGAGTCTGTGACACAAGAAGAGCCACAGACACATCATACTGCCCTTAAAAATCTGAAGGCTTTTGAGAGAGAAGTTGGCTATCCCACTGAACTGACCTCAGCGATCAGCACAACTCCTTCTCTCTTAGGGCTGCACCTGAGGCCACTAAGAGGACCTCTAGAAGGCTTTTTCAGTTATATTTAATTATAGAATAACTTTTCTGCTGGAATCTAGCTGATTAGTGTGGTCCAAGGAACTGTTGCTAAATAACTGGTATAAATTTTGTCTTTGATAATCAATAGAGTCATCAAAATCCCAAAAAATTAAAAGTAAAACTTTAGGAGATGGGAAAAAATGGAATAGATGATAGAGGCTTTGTTCATTCCTCTTGTGACCAAATTAAAGCTGAGACAGAAACAAGGAGCAAACAGCAAGGAAAGTCACCTGGGATCTAGACGAACAGAAGCCCTACAACTAGAGAGAGAAATAATTAATAAAACTGCAAAGGTAGGAGGGAGGAGGTGGTGAAGGCACCCAGTCCCCAGTGGCTGAGTGAGATAGAGGCTGTGGTAGGCAGCAATGGCAGCCAACAGCTGCAGACACCTCTTAAAGGGGCCGCATCCAGGAGCAGACTTTCCGCAGCAATGGACCTACTCTCTCTGAGCAACAGCGCTGGTTTGGCTGAGCAGGGAGCATCAAGGACTTACAGAGGGAAACTGAGTTGTCAAAGTGAAGGCCAGAGGCGAGACTCGCTCTGTACAGAAGTGATGGCGGTATCCATCGTTTCTATGTTGAGCCCTCGCCACTCCCAGTGTGCAGACTCAGCACCACCATAGCTGAGACTTCATCAAACTGGATAAGAGGTCGCTCCGCCCAGAAGATCGCCTAAAACTCCGCCTCCTACAACTCATGGCCCCGCCCAAGCCACATCCAGGTGTATCCTCTGTGAATCAGGTGCTGCTTGCTGAGCAGTGCCTAGACTCACAAGGTGGCAGCTGGCCGCGGTTTCTAGCGTGGCCTCTTGAGGCAACTATGAGCACAGCATCTGTGGATTGCTTGCTGAATCTTAACAGGTGGTCCTGGAGGGACACAGGCTG
>NW_011889329.1:1022950-1026196 GCF_000151845.1 Pteropus vampyrus | reverse complement strand
CCTCCCCCTTGAATGTGGACTAGAATTTGGGACTTGCTTCTAACAAGTCGAACATGTCGGAATTGAGAGTATGTTACTTCTGAGACTAGGTCATAAAAGACATCACGGTTTTCTCTTCCATAGATCACTTATTCTGGGGAAGCCAGTGACCATGTCGTGAGGAGACTCACAAAGTCCATGTGCTGAGGAACTGAGGCCTCTTTCCAACAATCAGTACTAATTTGCTAAATGTGTCATTGAGTCACCTTGGAAGTGGATCAGCCAGCTTCAGATGACTGCCAGCCCCAGGCAAAATCTTGACTGAAATTTTGTTAGAAACTGAGAACCACCGAGCTAAGTAAGCTTCTCCCAAATTCCTGACAGAAACTGTGAGATAATAAATGTTTGTTGTTTTAAATCACTGTTTTGGGATAATTTGGTATACCACACTAGATAAGTAATAAAACCCTTTAACACTCTTAAAAATTGTTGAGGATCCCAAAGAGCTTTTATTTATGTGATATATATCTATTGATACTACTTTAGAAATTAAAATCCAGAAAAATATTTAAAATTTTATTATTAATTTTAAACTAACAACAGTTAGCCGTTAAGTTAACATAAATAACATTTTTAAGAAAAAAGTGAGAAAAGTGATATTGCTTTTGCATTTTTGTAAAATATCTTTACTGTCTGGCTTAATAGGAAACAGCTAAATTCTCCCATTTGCTTCTGCATTTAATCTGTTGTAATATGTTGTTTTGATTGAACTATATGAACAAAAATCAACTTCATACAGATATGTAGATAGCAAAAGGAGGATCTCACTGACCTCCTGAAAGGGTCTCTGGGAATCCTTGGGTCCTCAAATCACACCGTAAAACTGCTGCCACAGGGAAACTAGGAACCCATTAGTTTGGAAGTCAACAAAAGAGAAGAAAAGGGGACTTCCTGATATGCTTCTTTGGAAGAATATTTCTCCAGCAGCTTTACTTCATTCTCTCACCCTAAACTGTATCATTTATGACTAGAAATTACCATTTCAAAATCTCCTATAGTAAACAGATATGAATGGAATAATTTAGCCCAAATCTGAAATATTACTTATTTAATCTCTGATTTTTCCATCTATTGGCCAATCTCTCCCAATCCCACCAAAGTCATCTGGAAGCAGAACTCACATCTAATTATTCTTAGGCCAGTGGCAGGAATGGCTACATCTGCAGTGTTTGGGGGAAGGCGATTCTCCTAGATTTGTGTTGGGCTTCTTATCAAATTTCTATCCCTTATTTGTAACCATGAAACTAGTGTAAGAAAGGAGGGAATCTGGATGGGGGGGGGGGAAAGAATGAAGAGAATAAGAAACAAAATTTAATTTAGTCCCTTGACTCCTACCTTAAGAAACAGGAACCAAATCTTTAATTTTATCATCCTTAAAAGAGTGTAGAGTGTGCAGTGTGTGTGTGTATACACAGAGTATGTCTTGCCAGTTTCTCTTTAGTGAACTCAATCCTGACTCACTGTTACTAATGAGAAAAGCCACAAACCAAGGGATGGAATTGTGAGACCAAATAATGAACAAAAAATATGTTGTTTTATCAATTAAGATCTCAAATAGAGAAGTCCATTCTACCCTGTGTTGCCGTATTAAATATTTACATATGGTAATTTTACATTTAAATATGGCTTGGATATAATACAATATCTTTTTTCTTTAACATTGACAGATGATAGAATTTTTTCACATTTACATATTTTCAGATGTATTTATTTTCAGTTTTTAAAAAATTTTTCAATTAGAGTTGGCATACAACAGTATATTAGATTCAGATATACGACTTAGATTATTATTAGATTATTAAATACTTATATAACTTATAAAGTGATCACATCAATAAACCTAGTACCCATCTGACACCATAGTTATTACAATATTGACTATATTGCTTGTTACACTTTACATCCCCATAACTATTTTGTAACAACCAATTTGTACTTCTTAATCTCTTCCCCTTTGTTACCCTCCCCACCAAACTCCCTCCTATCTGCCAACCATCAAATGTTCTCTATATCTATGAGTTTGTTTCTGTTTTGTTTGTTTGTTTGTTTTGTTCTTTAGATTCCACAAGTAAGTGAAATCATATGGCATTTGTCTTTTTCTGACTTACTCCACTCAGCACAATACCCTCTAGGTCCATCCATATTCCTGCAGATAGCAAGATTTCATTATTTTTTATCACTGAGTAATATTGCATTGTATGTATGTACCACCTCTACCCTTTCATCCATTGACAGACACTCAGGATGCCTCTATATCTTGACGATTGTAAATGATGCTTCAGTGAACGTATGGAATCACATGTCCCTTTGAAGAAGTATTTTGGTTTTCTTCAAATACATACCCAGAAGTGGGTTACTGGATCATTCTTTGTCTCGTTATAATATTTGTTTTAAAGTCTATTTTGTCTGGTATAAGTATTCTACCCCAGCTTTTTTTGTTTGTTTCCATTTTCATGAAACATCTTTTCACATCCGTATATGTTCAGCCTGTGTGTGTCTTTTGATCTGAAGTGTGTCTCTTGTAGGCAGCATGTGTAAGGGTCTTGTTTTCTTATCCATTCAGCCACCTTATCTTCTGATTGAAACGCCTAATCCATTTACATTCAAAATATAGTCATTGCCATTTTATTATTCATATTTTTTATCTTTTCTTTCTTTCTTTCTTCTTAAAAAAAGTCCCTCTAACATTTCCTGTAATACTGGCTTGGTGGTGATGAAATCCTTTATCTTTTGCTTGTCTGGGAAGCTCTTTATCTTTTGATTCTAAATGAATGATAGCTTTGCTGGATAGAGCAATCTTGGTTGTAGGTCCTTGCTTTTCATCACTTTGAATATTTTGTGCCAATCCCTTCTGGCCTGAAAAATTTCTGTTGAGAGATCAGCTGACAGTCTTATAAAGGCTCCCTTGTAGTAACTAATTGCTTTTCTCTTGCTTCTTCTAAGATTCTCTCTTTGTCTTTAACTTTGGCATTTTAATTATAATGTATCTTGGTGTGGGTCTCTTTGGGTTCATCTTGTTTGGGACTCTCTGTGCTTCCTAGGCTTGTATGTCTATTTCCTTCATCAGGTTAGGGAAGTTTTCAGTCATTATTTCTTGAAATAGGTTTTCAATTAGTTTCTCCCTCTCTTTTCCTTATGGTACCCCTATGATCCAAACGTTGGTATACTTGATATTGTCCCAGAGACTCAAACTATCCTCATTTTTAT
>NW_011889329.1:1001321-1014609 GCF_000151845.1 Pteropus vampyrus | reverse complement strand
AACCTTAAGTGGAAAAAATTAAGTGCTCCAGCCAAAAGATAGAGTGGCTGAACGGATAAGAAAACAAGACCCCTACATATGCTGCCTACAAGAGACTCACTTCAGATTAAAAGGTACACACAGACTAAAAAGGGGGATTGAAAAAGATATTGCCTTGATGGACCTAGAGGGTATCGTGCTGAATGAAATGGGTCAGGTAGAGAAAGACAAATAGTGCATGATTTCACGTATATGTGGAATCCAAAGAACAAAATTAAGAACGACTACATCGAAAGTGGAAATAAACTCATAGATACAGAGAATATTTAGAGGGATACTAGATGGGAGGGGTTTTTGGGGGGACATAAAACAGGCAAAGGGATTAAGAGGAACAAATGGATAGTTGCAGAATATACATGGAGATGTAGAGTCTAGCATGGGTAAGGTGGTTAATAATGTTGTAATAAATATATAAGGCGATAGAGGGTACTAGACTTAGTGGGGTGATCACTTTGTGAGTTATGTGGATCTCTGATCACTATGCTGTGCAACCGAAACTGGTATATTATTGTATGTCAACCATAATTGAACAAAACTCACTGAATTATACAGTGTAAATACTAGCAACTAATTGTCTACTATATTTCAATAAAGCTGGAAAAAATAAAAATAAAACTTTATGTATGGTCATACAACTTAAATATCAACTCTGATCCTGTTGTCCACTCTGAATGATTATAGCCTGTGGCATTTGCTTTAGTGTGCCTTGGGGCTAGGAGTGTGTTGGAATGGGGTGGGGTGGGAATTCCATAGTTTTCCAGTTAAAATGAAATACACTTCATTTCAGTTAATTCTGTTGAATTGTTGTGAATTTCATTTCAGTTAATTCTGTTGTATTATCCTGTTGTTCAATTTCATTTAATTAAATCTTAAAAGTTTTAAAACAAAATATACATTGAAATTATGTAATATACAACATAAACTAATAGTAGTAACCATGCTCATTTAACAATGCTGCAGGTATAATAAAAATGTTAATATATGTTAATGTTTAGTCTGTGGTTAATGTTTTGTCTTGTTAATTTCCCCAGGGCTTTTATTACTGATTTAAATCTGCCACACTACTCAACTGATTGCACTGCTTCCACAAACTGCATGGAAGTACCTCAAATGAATACTGATTAACAGAAATGAACAAACATTTGGCTGGGCAAGCCATTCTTATTATATGCTTGTAATCATTACATATATTTTCTTACAATAAGATGGGAATGCCAGGTATTTTCCACTCATTTTTCCCACAGAAAATATGTCTGTGAGCATTAAATTAATTTATAACTTTGTACTTAAGGAAGCACATCATTTTTAATTAACTATTGATTAGTCTGGACATAGAACAAAGAGGATAATGAACAGACCTGGTGACAATGTGTGTTTCCCTCCACAGGAATTTTGCTCTGTCTCATCAATTGCTTGACCATTAAAATGAAAGTCCACTAGTAATCTGTAATTTATTATGAATCAAGGTATTTTAAGAAATCAGGTGCCATTGTTTGAACATTCCATTCAAGTCAGCTCTTTAAATAAATTTCAATGCAAAAAAAAAGGAACTAATGTCCTGCAGATTGGTCTACTGTTGAATTACAGCACAATTTGGGTTTCAGACCTGGGTTTCAGTCTCAGCTCATTCCCTTACCACTTTCACAATTCTAGGGAAGTCATTTAATTTCCTTCAAACTCAGCTTTCTCTTCTGCAAATTGGAGATAATAACAATGCTTGCCTTACCTGAAAGAAGCGAGAAGATCAAATAAAATAATGGGATGAAAGTGTAATGTCTCCCATATCCAGATAGAAATCTAATTCATTCATTCAGTAAATGAGGGCTGCTTACCTTCTGCAGCCCGCTGTGTGTGTTAGAATCCTGGTACAGCTGGGCAGGTACAGAGCTATAATTCTAAGTAATATTTGGATGAATTTAACTGAGGACTTTTGAAAGACAGCAAAAGGGTTCGATGAGACTAGTTCCCCACTCTGAAAGGGAACCACATTAAGTCTGCCCATGTTGTTTGTGCATCACACAATCTGATCTGTTTTGCTCTGGGATACCTGGAATATCCTCTTCTGTCCTTTGAATCCCCAATTACTGATAGGTGGTACATGATCTTTGCTGGTTACCCTGTCTCTCTAAGCTGCATCCTTGTGTCTGTGGGAATGAATGCTATGGGGATGGGAGACAGGTTTTAAATATCCTTTTGTACATCTGACTTACATTTTACTAATTTATAACTGCCACAAACAGATTCTGAGCTGAAAATATAATCCTGCATGTGTGCATAACACTTCTTATTCAATCCCTTCACAGCACCAGGAGCCCAGGGCATTATTGCTTAAGCACATACAAGCAACATTGTGGGAGTTAAAAGAGAACCTCATGTTATCAATAAACTCAATACTGAATTCAAATACTACTCTTCCAAGTGTACTTATCTGCTTTTGTCCCCTATCATAGGGGAACGGAATCTCCATGTACTCAGTTGCTCAAGCCAGAAGAAACAAAGGCATCTCTGGTGATTTCTCCCACTCCCTGACTCCCCTATGTCCTACCACTAAGTCTTTTTTTCCTCTCAAAAATAACTTTTAAACTTATGTACTTTTTCTACATCCTCAGGTCTAGCATTCCGTTAACTGTCTCTTATAGCAGTGCTTCTCAAATTTTAATGTGTATACAAATCACCTAGGAATCTAATTCATATAGATTCATATACAGTAGGATTGGGGTGAGATCTAAGATGAGTAGCAAGGCTCTGGTGTAGTGGATCTCAAAGTTTAGCCCCCAAATGAGCAGCATATGTATCACTTGGTAACTTTTTACAAATGCACATTTTAAGGCCTGACTTTACACTTCCAGAATCAGAAACCCTGGGAGTAGGGTCTGGTCACTTGTTTTAATAAGCCCTCCATGGGATTCTGATGCATGATCAAGTTGGAGAATCACGCCACATAGACCATTCCACCATCCTCTTAATTGGTCTCTCAATCTCCAGTTTTGACCTCCTCCAATTCATTCCCTATAACAGAAGTTCTCTGATGACCCTCTCAGGAGGTACTGGAGATCAAACCTATTTTCATAGTAATATGAAGACTTTATTTGCCCTTTTCACTCTTATTTCTTCACAAATATATAGAGAAAATTTTCAGAGGCTACATAATGAGTAATGAAATCATTGCTCTGGAATATGTGTTTGTACATTCTAGAATTTTCTAAGATAGCAGATTTAGAGTACAAATATATGCATTTTTCAGGGGTTTTTTTGGTCAGTATTTAGTGCTCCTGCTGGCTACTTGGGTTATGCCTACTATAATCTTTATAACTTAATTATCATTTAATTGTTATTTTGAAATCTAGAAGTTTCGTGTTGTGTGAAAACATGAGAAGCAAATACACTTTGTAATCTTACTTGTGACAATATTTAAACATATTTTTGAAATATCAAAAATTTAAAATTAACGATAACTTTTATTATAGATTTTATATTTTATTATACAATGCAATAAAATAATTTACAACAGATTTTTCTGATATTTAAGAATGAATGGTTGGCTTCAAAAATGGAGATTGTAAGACTCACTTGCTCCACCCACAGCTGAAATGTCTAGCTTTGAAGATGCTAAAAAGGTGTGAAACTGACTTATTAGAGTTTTCTGACTCATAGAAAGGAGGGATCAACACAATAGATTAAAAACTGTAATCAAGAAACAAAAATATGAAAAAAGCTATCATTCCTTCAGTCTTATAGACTCTAATAACTTATCTTACTGTGCCTCAGGCAACAGAACTTTTTAGAATAGTACTGTTGTGTGAATTAAATTGTAGAGTTATCTTGAAATCAACCATTCAGAATTTAAAGAAAAATGAATTAAATATTTAAAAATAGTGTTTTATAAAAGAGCTTATGCTGTTTTATTCTAAAATAAAATAGCGTTACAGTTTTTTAGAATAAAAATGGAAAAGCTACTGAAACATAGTATAGGGTAAGCTACTGTATTACAGTAGCTGGAGAAGTACACATAGTACTGGAGAAACTAATATACATTATAGAGTTGACATCACTAAATGCCTACAGGATGAAGAGTCAGTAGAGAAAATCATGCCATTTTCTAATGAAATAAATTAACTCATCAAATTAAAGATTTAGCTGCAAACATAATGATGAACTTAATATCTCCTCAACAGAATTGTGGTTTTGCCTTTCAAATAGACAAATCCACAGACATAAACTGGACTGTTCTGCTTGTATTTGTATCATCACCAACTGATCATTGAAGATTATCTATAATGTCAGTACTTGGGAGAAAAACATGAGTAGTGCTGAAATATTCAAAGTGCTGAACAATGTTATTTTTAATTTTTTTCTGGCTTTATGTAAATATAATAGACCATTAGTTGCTTATATTTACACTGTACAATTCAATGAGTTCTTTTCAATTATAGTTGGCATACAATAATATACCAGTTTCAGTTGCACGGCATAGTGATCAGAGATCCACATAACTCACAAAGTGATCACCCCACTAAGTCTAGTACCCTCTATCGCCTTATATATTTATTACAACATTATTAACCACCTTACCCATGCTAGACTCTACATCTCCATGTATATTCTGCAACTATCCATTTGTTCCTCTTAATCCTTTTGCCTGTTTTATGTCCCCCCCAAAACCCCTCCCATCTAGTATCCCTCTAAATATTCTCTGTATCTATGAGTTTATTTCCACTTTCGATGTAGTCGTTCTTAATTTTGTTCTTTGGATTCCACATATACGTGAAATCATGCACTATTTGTCTTTCTCTACCTGACCCATTTCATTCAGCACGATACCCTCTAGGTCCATCAAGGCAATATCTTTTTCAATCCCCCTTTTTAGTCTGTGTGTACCTTTTAATCTGAAGTGAGTCTCTTGTAGGCAGCATATGTAGGGGTCTTGTTTTCTTATCCGTTCAGCCACTCTATCTTTTGGCTGGAGCACTTAATTTTTTCCACTTAAGGTTCTTGTCGATAGGAATGTAGTTATTACCATTCTTTATTCATACTTTTGATACATGACTTTTCTTCTTAAAGAAGTCTCTCCAACATTTCCTGTAATACTGGCTTGGTGTTGACAAATTCCTTTACCTTATTTTTGTCTGGGAAGCTCTTTATCTGTCCTTAGCCTCTAAATGATAGCTTTGCTGGGTAAAGCATTCTTGGTTGTAGATCCTGGGTTTTCATCACGTTGAATATTTCATGCCAAGCCCTTCTGTCCTGCATAGTTTCTTTTGAGAAATCAGCTGCCAGTCTTATGGGAGCTCCCTTGTAGGTAACTAACTGCTTTTCTCTTGCTGCTTTTAAGAGTCTCTCTTTGTATCTAAACTTTGGCATTTTATTTATGATGTGTCTCGGTGTGAGCCTCTTCAGGTTCCTGGTTTGGGGGACTTTCTGAGCTTCCTGGGGTTTTATGTCTATTTCCTTCACCAGGTGAGGGAAATTTTCCATCATTATTTCTTCAAATAGCTCTTCAGTGTCTTGTTTTCCTTCAGGCACCTCTATGACATGGATATTTTTACCTTTAATAGTTTCCCATAGGCTCCTTAAATTATTATTATAGTCTTGGCTCCTTTCTCCTTGCCATTCTGCTTGAGTGTCCTTGGCTTCCCCGTCCTCTAAATCAGTGGTTTGATCCTCTTTTTTATTCACTCTGTTTATTCCATTTAATATACTCTTCATTCTAGATAATGTGTTCCTCATTTCTGACTGGTTCCCTTTTATAATTTCTATTTCCACTTTTATGTTTTTTATCTCTTTGTTAAAGTTCTCACTGAATTCATCTACACTTCCCCCAAGTTCATTGAGCATCTTTATAACCAGTGTTTTGAACTCTGCATCTGTTAGATTGATTGATTCCATCATTTCTGGATCTCTGTTCTGCTCTCTCATATGGTCTCTGCTTCTTTGTCTTCCCATTTAGGCTGCCTTTCTGTGTTTCTAAGTACTAAACAAAGCTCCTAAGTCTCCTGGTCTTATTAGCATGGCTTTGTGTAGTAGGTGTCCAGTGGCCCAGTCCTGAGAGGGGTTCAGCTGCAGGTCAAGTGTAGCCCCAGCCTGTGTCCCTCCAGGACCACCTGTTAAGATTCAGCAAGCAATCCACAGATGCTGTGCTCATAGTTGCCTCAAGAGGCCACGCTAGAAACCGCGGCCAGCTGCCACCTTGTGAGTCTAGGCACTGCTCAGCAAGCAGCACCTGATTCACAGAGGATACACCTGGATGTGGCTTGGGCGGGGCCATGAGTTGTAGGAGGCGGAGTTTTAGGCGATCTTCTGGGCGGAGCGACCTCTTATCCAGTTTGATGAAGTCTCAGCTATGGTGGTGCTGAGTCTGCACACTGGGAGTGGCGAGGGCTCAACAAAGAAACGATGGATACCACAAGCACTTCTGTATAGATCAAGTCTCACCATGGCCCTTGCTCCGAGAACTCAGGGTTCTCCTGTAAGTCCCTGGTGCCCCCTGCGCAGCCAAATTGGCACCGGTGCTCAGAGTGAGCAGATTCTTCACAGCAAAAGTCCGCTTGTGGACACGCCCCTTTAAGAGGTGTCTGCAGCTGCCGGCTGCTGCTGCTATGGTCTCTGTCCCACTCAGCCACTCAGGACTGGGAGCCTCGAATCCTTGCTCCATACTACCTCCTCCTGTTGCAGGGCAAGTTCTTATTTCTCCCTAGTTGTAAGGCTTGTTCGTCTAGGTCAAAGGTGATTTTCCTTGCTGTTTGTTCCTTGTTTCGGTCACTACTTTGATTTGTTCACAAGAGGGATGAACAGAGCCTCTATCATCTATGCCATTTTTTTCTCTCTCGAACAATGTTTTTGATAGTTATAATTTATATTCAAATAAATATGAGGACATTTACATTGACAGTGCAAAATGTATGACAGGTAAAAGCGCTAGCTTCTTAGCACGAGTTAAAATAATGGCACCAAACTCTAATAGTAGTCATTGTATTTTTCAATGCTAAGCACTCCCAGTTTTTCTTTTAAACAGTTTTGGTTAAGAATATGTACTTGAAGCAGTAAAAAATAATTTCAGTAAATCTCGACCATTGCTATATGGCTTTTTAATATGTGTGGTGAAATGGGAAATATACATAAAGTTCTTCTGCTACATATTGGAGTATGATAGTCATGTAGAGGCAAAGCCCATGTGCGGTTGAGTTATGATATGAACTAGGACTTTTTTTTCATGAAACATTATTTTTACTTGAAAGACTGACAACCTAATGTTATTCAAACTTGAGTATCTGTCCGGCATTTTCTTGGAAAGGAAAAAAGTGAGCCTGTTACTTCAAGGAAAACAACTGACAGTGTTTATAGCCACTGATAAAACTTCACTATCAGGATTACCAGTTCCACATTTAAGGAGCTTGAAAGTTGCCACTCCCACCTAACAACATGTAAGAAGCTAAAGAGACTGAAAAATCAACTTTTCTTGAATTTGTAAGAGAAGGGAAGGCAGAGGTAAACCACTGTCACCAAGATTAGAGAGACAGAGAGGCAAATACAGGAAGTTGGGGCTCACCAGAGCACAGACTCAGGAGCAGACACCACCTTCAGACTCAATGCTAGTGCAGAAAAATCAAAACCAAAATTGACAAATTGCTGAAGGCTCTCAATTCATACACCTCTAAGAGTTAAAATCTCCTGGGGGATCCAGTAATAAGGAGACCACCACAGTATTGTAAAGTTTACTTTCAAGAATTTGACCAGGTTTCCATAGTAATTATCAGAGAAAAATTCTGTCAGGTTTCCAGCATGGGGAGGAGAAAAGGAACCATTTTGAAATACACCAGAGTATTCTATTCTCAACAAGACCTCCCCTCAGGAGAAACTAGATAACCAAAGCCTAACCTGCTGGGGGTATTATCAGAGCCTAACCCACTTGGGGAAGGGAAATACCCAATACCAGCCCACTCTAAACATCCTGTCCCATCTAAGGGGAAGGATAAAATAAGAATCTGAGGAACACTTGTGAAGTTCATGGTACAGAGGCCTAGGATCATTAAAAGACTGAGACATGATCATAGAACTATAGAATGACAATACTCTCACTATACTTTACCATTACATTACTAAAGGACTATTTACAGCAGTTACTCTTAACCAGTAGATCATGTCAAGTTATCAAGAAAAAATTAAAAGGCATACCAATGGCAATGGACAAGATTTGAAGATACAGAGCAAGCATCAAAATAAGACATGGCAGGAGTGCTGGAATGGTCTGACTGGGAATTTTTTTAAAAATATGATTTATTAATAATAGATAAAGTAGACAGCATGCGATAAAAGATTTGCAAGGTAAGCAAAGAGGTGGAAATCTGAAGAAAGAACCAAAAAAATGATAAAGAGAAAAAATACTAACAGAGATGAAGAATGCCTCTGATGAGCTTATCAGTAGAATGGACACAGTTGAGGAAAGAATCTCTCAGCTAGAGAATATATCAATAGAATCCTCAAAAACTAAAATCCAAAGTGAACAAAGACAAAATACAGAACAGAATTTCCAAGGACTGTGGAACAACTACAAAAGGTGTAACATATAGGTAATGGGAATAACAGAAGAAGAAGGAAACAGAAGAAATATTTAAAACAACAATGACTGAGAATTTTCCCAAATTAAGGTCAGACACCAAACCATAGATCCAGGAAGCTTAGAGAATACCAAGCAAGATAAAAGCGAAACAAAAACAAACAAACAACAACAGCAACAAAACCCATTACCTATGCATACCATCTTGAAAATATAGAAAATCAAAGATAAAGAGAAAATCCTGAAAGAAGCCAGAGTAGGGGGGAACACCTTACCTATAGACAAACAAAGATAAGAATTATATCAGACTTCTCTTCAGAAAACCTGTAAGCAAGAAGAGCGTAAAGTGAAATAGTTAAAGTATTGAGAGAAAAAATTACCAACCTAGAATTCTGTACCCTGAAAAGTTATCATTTGAAAGTGAAGGAGAAATAAAGACTTTCTCAGATAAACAAAAACTAAGGGAATGTGTTGCCAGTTGACCTGCCGTGCAAGAAATGTTAAAAGATAATCTTTAGAAAGATGGCAAATAATATAGGTCAGAAACTCGGGAAAGCATAAAAGAAGGAATAAGTGAAGGTAAAATAAAAATAAAAACCGTTTCTTTATCTTAATTGATCTAACAGGTAAGTTTATTCAAAATACTAATAACAAAGCTATGTTTGATTATGTATGCTTATGTATATCTTATGCATGTATCATATATAAACACGTATAAGTGAAATGAATGATAGCAAGGATACAAGGTATGGGAAAAAGGAACTGAGATTATTTTGTTATTATAAGGTACTCACATATAGTTGTGCCTACTACATAAAGCCACTCTACCAAGACTGGGAGACTTAGGAGCCCTACCTAATACATAGAAACAAACACTGGAAAGCAGTGAAAATGGGGAGACAAAGAAACCTGTCTGACATGAAAGAACAGAACAAAACTACAGAAAAAGAACTAAACAAAGTGGAGACCAGCAAACTACCAGATACAGAGTTCAAAACACTGGTTATAAGGATGCCAAATGAACTTAGGGGAAGAGTAGATGAACTCAGTGAGAACTTTAACAAAGAGATAGAAAACATAAAAGAGAACCAGTCAGAGATAAAGAATACAATATTTGAGATGAAGAATACATTAGAGAAGATCAACAGGCTGAATAAACTGGAGGCTTTTAGAGAATATACTAACATTGGCCCAAAGTCTGATGAGGGCCAGACACTGCTGGCTGTACATTTCATATTGCGCCATGCCCAATATTTAAAAAGAAGCTCTAAAAGTTGAGGCGAGACCCCAACTCCACAAGCTGTCTTGGTGCCAGAGGTCTTGAAGGTGTCCAATAACTAGACTGGGCAGAAAAGGAAGCAGAGTACAAAAAAGCCCAAATTTTAGCTGCCATAATACAGGGACCATCTCGAGATGACCCTAGGCAATAAAAACCTTTTCAGGTCTGGAGGGCCTCAATCATCTTTGGCCATGATTGGCATTGTCAGGACTGGGGCATTATCAATGAGCAAACTGCAGGCAGAAAGAGCATTGGAAGGGCAAGTGTCCATGCAGCTGTGGGAAACCAGCGAGGGGTAGATCTCTTAAGCCCTCTCTCCTCATAGCAAGCCTCTCAGAGAGGGGTGCTCCCTCCAACAACAGAGGCCCAAGCACTCGCTGTCTCTAGTCTTAGTGAAATCCACCACAATCACAACAGTGGAGCCTCAAGTCACCCTCAACATGGCAGGGAGGAAAAATTGAATTTTTACCAGATATTATAGCTACCTAATCTGTCTTGACCCATGCCATGGGTCTCTCCAACACTAACTGCACAGTGATAGGAATAAATACCCAGCCTAACATAAAGTGATTTACATTTCCCATTTAGAGAGCGGAACTGGCAATAAAATTCCCCACTATAAGTTAGGACCTGGGCCTGGTGTGAGAGTGCCTCGTCCCAGGAAACGGGGCATAGCCAGAAAGTGCGGAGGCCCCTTGCCCATCACACAAAGAATGTTTTTCGGGAACCTAGGCTAAATCATCTGTAGATGACCCCCTTCTATATCAGGGTTTCTTAAGAGCAGAGCAGCTCCCTCCCTGCGACCTATTGAAAGTCAGCTCTCAACAGAAACAGAAAGGGCCCTACCAAGTTTTGTTAAGTTCCCCAACTGCTGTCAAATTACAAGGAATCAACCACTGCATACATGTGTCTCAAATTAAACCACTCACTTATGAGCCTTCACAGTTTCCTCCAGAAAATGAAACGGGAGTTGTGACCTATCCCTATAAACCTGAGGAAGATCTTAATCTCTTGTTCCAGAAAATAGAAAAAGTACACATGTCCCAGGGAATCAGGGGCCTTTTCTGAATAATTCTTTTAGCCTGCTGTCTCTGTTACTACACTGTTTTAAAAATGATTCAATTACTTTTCATGAGATATCTTTACCTCGAATTAACAAAAATGAAAAGTAACCTCATTGTCAATTACCATTACTATTAATTTTGACTTTTGTCTTTGCAATCCTTTTGCTAAATTAATATCTTCTAGGCTACAAGGATTCCTACTACTTCCACATGCTGGAATGACATCATGTTCTCTGCTCCTGGGGCCCTTAGGATAGGCTTCCAGAGATTATTATTCCAAGTAGGCAGGGACTACAGTCCTATCTCAGCTTTGAAGAAACTACAGAAACAGATCTCCATCCTTAAAACATCCCCTAAAGAATAAGGGAATAAAGTGACATCAGAAACATGGCAAAGTGAGAGACATCCCCAGATCTCTCCCCTTGTAACAACATAAAGCTGAACATCTAAAACTCAACAATAAATGGCCAACCTGCACACCAGCACCTCTGAGCGTGGGATCTGTTCATAAGAGCACCACAGGTCAGAACACGGAAGTCAGGTGGTAGACTGGGAGAAACAAAGAAGCTGCCTCTTGCAGCCGGAGCTCCCTGCAGGGAGGAAGAGGGAAGAAGGGGTTCCAGGTTCCCTGAACAGCCCTGCAGGAGAGAGCTGTGAGCTCCACACAGAGACTGTGCCCATGGATCAGGGCAGAAATCAGGGAAGTGGGGACGGCAGAGAAGCAACAGTTGGTAATTACCAGCCACTGTTGCAAAACACGAGGCTGAGCCACAGCACCCATCCTCCAACCCAGAGGACCCTTCCCCCCATATTTTCCAAGACCAAACACGACAGGGGAAACTGAGCAAATGCTACTGAAACTGTCACTAACATTGAAAGGGACTGAGATTGAGGGTAGCAAGCATGATTGAACATCTATTAGAAAAAAAAAGGCATTATTAAAACTTTATATAAAGCAGGGAACAAAGAGGTTTAGAAGTCACCTACTGGAAACTAAAAGAAAAGGGTCTTCTTTGCAACAGGCTATAGACAGACCTTTATATAATAAATCTTTTTTTCTGGAAAAAAAGCAAAATACATTTCAATTAATGCCCAGGTGGATAATTAGTCCATTAAACACCATGAACAACCAAAGTGACAAGGCAGTTCATAAAAAAAGAGAAAAATCTCTATAAAATAAGCTCAAAGATATAAAAATATGTGACATAAATGACAGAGAATTCAGGACGGTACTTCTGAAAAAACTCAGTGAGATCTAAAACAATTCATATCAACAATTTCACAAATTGAAAAAATAACTAGATGAGCAGAATGAGTTCTTTAGCAAAGAGATTGAAACCCTCATAAAGAACCAAATAGGACTTCTGGAGATGAAGAACACACTGCAAGAGACGAAAAATAAATAGCAAGCATGGGAAACAAAATGGAAGAGGGAAATAAAACGAAATGGAGGAAAGGATCAGTGATATCAAAGACAAATCTAGAAATAAATCAGAAGAAAGAATAGAGAAACCAAAGAATGAAAAATAATGAAAGAGAAATACAAGAACTAGCTGATACTATCAGGAGAGGAAACGTAAAAATAAAGGGAATTCTCAAAGGGGAGGAAAAGGACCAGGGATTAGAAAGCATTTTCACACATATAGTTGAAGAGAATTTCCCAAATATAAGGAATGAGCAGGAGCTTAGAATTCAAGAAGTCAACAGAATACCCAATTATCTCAACCCAAAAAGACCTTCTCCAAGACATTGTATTAAAATTATCAAAAATCAATGGCAAAGAAGAATTCTCAAGGCAGCCAGGGAAAAGAAGACAGTAACCTATAAAGGAAAACCCATTAGACTATTGTCGGACTTCTCAGCACAAACCTTACAAGGCAGAAAGGAGTGGAATCAAATATTCAAACTATTAAATTAAAGAACTACCAGCCGAGAATAATGTATCCAGCTAATCTCTCCTTTAGATATGAAGGAGAAATAAAGACCTTTCCAGACATACAAAAACTGAGGGAATTCTCCACTATATGCCTGCATTACAGGAAATACTGAAAGGGGTCAGCTCACCTAAAACAAAATGACAAGAAAAAAATACATAACTATGTTTAAGGCAACTAGCAGGCAGATAGAAGTAGAGGACTACAACCCTTAGTAAGAACAGGGCATCATAAGCTTAAGCAATAAGAAGAGATTTGCTATAGCAAAATAGTAATGAACGTTCAGCATACATAGGGACGAATTGAGACAACAATGACAGAAAAGGGGAGGACTCAAAGATCAATATCCGAAAAGGTGAATGAAGATAAAGCATGTGCAGAAGAAAATGGACTAATATATATATTAGTCCAAAGACAA
>NW_011889329.1:996907-999351 GCF_000151845.1 Pteropus vampyrus | reverse complement strand
AAAAAAGAGAAAGGACATAAATAAATAAAATCAGAGATGAAAGAGGAGATATGACAACAGACACTGCAGAAATGCAAAGGATCATGCAAGAATATTATGAAAAAGTATATAACACCAAATTTAATAACCTAGAAGAAATGGACAAGTTCTTAGAAAGATACAACCTTCCTAGAATGAATCAAGAAGAACTGGAAAATCTAAATAGTCTGATCAGCAGTATGGAAATTGAAACAGTCATCAAAAACCTACGAAAAAGTAAAAGTCCAGGACCAGATGGCTTCATCAGTGAATTCTACCAAACAAAGATTTAATACTCATGCAACTCAATTTCTTCCAAGAAATCGAAGAGGAGGCAATACTTCCCAACTCATTTTATGAGGACAATATTACTCTGGTACCAAAACCTGGTAAAGATAACACACACAAAAAGGAAAACTACAGACCAATATCTCTCATGAACACAGATGCAAAAATCCTAAATGAGATACTAGCGAACCGAATACGGCAACATATTAAAAAGATTATACAGCACGATCAAGTGGGCTTCATCCCAGAGCCACAGCAATGGTTCAACATACGCAAATCAATTCATATGATACACTACAAAAATAAATTAAAAAATAAGAATCATATGATCATATCAATAAATGCAGAAAAAGCCTTCGACAAGATACAGCATCCATTTATGATTAAAACACTTAACACAATTATTATAGAAGGAAAGAACTTTAACATAATAAAGACCACATATGGCAAACCCTCAGCCAACATTATACTTAATGGTGAAAAACTAAAAACTTTCCCTCTAATATCAGGAACAAGACAAGGCTGTCCACTATCACCACTGTTATTCAATATAACATTTGCTAGGAGGTCCTAGCAAGTGCAATCAGGCAAGAGAAAGATATAAAAGGCATCCAAACAGGAAATGAAGATTTGGATTTTCACCATTTGCAGGTGACATGATTCTCTGTATAGAAAACCCTAAAGACTCCAGACGAACACTACTAAAAACAATAAGCAAATACAGTAAATTGATGTTCAAAAATCCATAGCGTTCCTATACTCTAATAATGAAGTATCAGAAAAAGATGTAGAAAAAATAATTCCTTTTGCAATTGCAACAAAAGGAATAAAATACCTAGGAATTAATCTACAAAACATGTGAAGGAACTATATAATGAAAACTACAAGACCCTATTAAAAGAAATAGAAGAAGATACAAAGAAATGGAAAGATATTCCATGTTCTTGGATTGGAAAAATCAACATAGTTAAAATGTCCTTATTATCTAAAGCATTTTGCAGATTTAATGCAATCCTAATCAAAATCCCATTGGCATTTTTTACAGAAATAGAACAAAAAATCATCAGATTTGTATGGAAACACAAAAGGCCCAGAATTGCTAAAGCCATCCTGAGAAAAAAGAACATGGCATCACTCTGCCTGACTTCAAACTATACTACAAAGAGACAATAGTCAAAACTGCATGGTATTGACAGAAAAAGAGACACACAGACCAGTGGAAAAGAATCGAGATTCCACAAGTAAACCCATGTATATATGGGCAAAAAATTTTCAACAAAACAGCCAAAAAATTACAGCGGAGAAAGGAAAGCCTCTTCAATAAATAATGCTGGGAAAACTGAAAAGCCACCTGCAAAAAAATGAAATTGGACTGTTGTCTATCACCACACACCAAAATTAACTTGAAATGGATTAAGGACCTGAATATAAGATCTGAAACAATAAATTGTATAGAAGAAAACATAGGAACTAAACTCATTGACCTTGGACTTAAAGAGGGTTTTATGAATTTGACCTCAAAGGAACAGGAAGTAAAAGCAAAAATAAATGAATGGGGCTACATCAAACTAAAAAGCTTCTGCACAGCAAAAGAAACCATCAACAAGGGAAAAAGACAACCATCCAAATGGGGTAATATGTTGGGAAGCAATGCCTCCGATAAGGGCCTAATATCCAAAATATACAAAGAATTCATACAACTCAATAACAATAAAAAACAAATGATCCAATCAAAAAACGGGCAAAGGACCTGAATGGAAACTTCTCCCAAGAGGACATACAAATGGCCAACAAATATTTGAAAAGATGCTCAACATTGCTAGCTATTAGGGAAATGGAAATCAAAACTACAATGAAATATCATTTCACACCTGTTAGAATAGCTATAATCAATAGGACAAGTAAGAACAAATGTTATTCATACACTGCTGGTGGGACTGCAAATTGGTGAAGCCACTATGGAAAACAGTATGGAAGTTCCTCAAAAAACTAAGAATTGATCTACCATATGACCCAGCAATCCCTGTACTTGGTTTTTACCTCAAAGACTTGAAAATTCATATCTGAAAAGATATTTGCACTCCGATGTTCATATCATCACTTATATGTGGGATATAAACCTTAAAGTAACAAATGAA
>NW_011889329.1:953663-996472 GCF_000151845.1 Pteropus vampyrus | reverse complement strand
AAGGGAATAAAATCTCAGGGGGGTATTATGTAGGGAGGAGGTAAGAAAATTAAAATGTTAATCAAGCCACATTCAGAGACTGCAATATGCTGATCAGTCCTGCAGCCAGACCAGGAAGACACCTGCAGAACAAAGGAAGATTTCTGCCGGGATTGCTAACAGCCCATTTCCCCACACCCTATGGAAGGGGAAACAGGAACAAAAGAATCTTTAAAGTGGCTGCCCTACACAAATAAAATTGTTCATTCTCTATGGCTAAAACCACGGGGAACTTATAGATTAAAGGCTGGGAACTGCCAGCAGGCCTTTCCCCTTCCTCACTGTATGTCCATATTAAAGGAAATGGGAACTAAAGAATGATATATAAACCGAATTCCCTGAACACTTGGGGGTCCCTCTCACTCTCTGTCTCTTGAGAAGAGACCAAGCTGTAATGTCTGTGGAGCATTACCTCTTTTCTAATAAACTTTTCTTTTGACTCTAAAAAAAGAGAACTACCCTGTAGCCTAGCAACTGAACTTCTGCGTATATACCCGAAAAATCTAAAACACTAATTCAAAAAACACATGCACCCTTATGTTCACTGTAGTATTATTTACAGTAGCCAAGATATGGAAGCAACCTAAATGCCCAACAATAGAGCATTGGATAAAAAAGAAAAGTGGGATATATACATACAGGAATATTACCTGACAATAAAAAGAATAAAATCTTACTATTTGCAACAATGTGCATGGACCTAGAGGGTATTATGCTAAATGAAATAAGTCAGACAGAGAAAGAAAAATACCATATGCTTATATATAGAATCTAATGGAAATAAAAGAAGGAAAAATACAGAAACAGACTCATAGATACAGAGAACAAATTGATGGTTGCCAGAGGGAGCACTGGAAAAGGTGAAGGGATGAAGTACAAATTGGTAGTTACAAAATAGTCAAGTGGTTGTGAAGTACAGCATAGGGAATATAGTCAATAATATTGTAATAACTATTTATAGTGCAGGGGAGTACTAAACTTAAAGGAGGGACTATTTTGTAAGTTATATAAATGTCTAACCATTATGCTGTACACCTGCACCTAACATAAAACATTATTGACTGTCAACTACAATTAAAAATAAATATTTTTTTAAAAATTAAAAAAAGAAAAAGAAAAAGCATTTGACAAAATTCAACACCCATTCATGGTAGAAACTCTAAGTAAACTAGGCGTAGAGGAGAATTTTCTCAATTTGATAAAGACTATCTACAAATAACTTAAAGCTAACATCATACTGAATGATAAGAAACTCAAAGCTTTCTAAGATCAAATAGAAAGCAAGGTGTCCCCTCTCACCATTCTTTCATACTGGAAGTCCTTGCTAATACAATAAGGCAAGAAAAGGGTAAAAAAAAATGGTATACAGATTTGGAAGGAAGACATAAAACTGTGTTTGTAGATGACTTGATTGTCTATATAGAAAATTCAAAAGAATCGACAAAAAGACTGGGAATTAATAAGTGATTATAGCAAAGTTGTAGAAGACCATAGTAATATACAAAAGTCAACTGATTTCCTATATACCAACAATGAATAAGTGGAATTTCAAATTAAAAACACAATACCATTTATATTACTACCTCAAAAAATTAAATACTGAGGTATAAATCTAACAAAATATGTACAAGATTTATATGAGAAAAACTACAAAACTCTGATGAACAAAATCAAAGAGGAAATAACTAAATGAAGAGGTATTCCATGTTCATGGATAGGAAAACAATATTGTCAAGATGACAGTTTTTCCCAACTTGATCTACAGAGCCAGTGCAATCCCAATCAAAATCCCTGCAAATGACTTGACAAACTGATTCTCAAGTTTATATGGAGAGGCAAAAGACTCAAAATAGCCAACACAATATTGAACAAAAATACCAAAATTAGAGTACTAACACTACCTGACTTCAAAACTTACTATCAAGCTTCAATATTCAAAGCACTGTATCATCAGTGAAAGAACAGACAAATAGATCAGTGGAACAGAATAAAGTGCCCAGAAATAGGCCCAGAAGAATATATTCAACTGATCTGTAACAAAGAAGCAAAGGCAATCCAATGGAGCAAAGATAATCTTTTCAATAAATGGTGCTGGAACAATGATGCAAGGACATCCACATGCAAAGAAGGAATCTAGACACAGGACTTACACCCTTTACAAAAACTAACTCAAAATGGATCATAGACCTAAATGTAATATACAAAACTACAAAACTCCTAGAAGATAAAAAGGATAAAACCTAGATGGTCTTTGTTATGGTGATGGTTATTTAAATATAACACTAAAGATACAGTCCATGAAAGAAATAATAAGCTAGACTTCATTAAAATTAAATATTTTGCTTTGTGTAAGACACTGTCAAGAGAATGAAAAGACAATCCACAGACTAGGAGAAAATATTTGCAAAAAATATATATCTGATAAAGCACTATCATCTAAACAATACAAAGAATTCTTAAAACTCAATAATTAGAAAAAAAAGCAACCTAATTTAAAAAGTAGGCCAAAGATCTTAAGAGATACCTCTAAAAAGAGGATATACAGATGGCAAATAAGCATATGAAAAGATCCTTCACATTACATGTCATCAGAGAAGTGCGAAACAACAACAAAATATCACTACACATCCATCAGGATGGCCTTAGAATTCTTTGGGCTATTAGAATGCCCCAAATCTGGAACACTGACAACAGTGAATGCTGACACGGATGTGGAGAAACAGGAACCCTCACACATTGCTGGTGGCAATGTTAAATGTTACAGGCACTTGGGAAAATGGTTTTGTAGCTTCTTACAAAACTAAACATACTCTTACCATAGAAGTCGAAAAGTTATGTCCACACAAAAAACCTGCACAGAGATATTTATAATAGTTTTATTCATAACTGCCAAAACTTGGATGCAGACAGGATATCCCTTAGAAGGTGAATGAATAAACTGTGGTACATCCAGACAATGGAATATGATTCAGTCCTTAAAATAAATAAGCTATCAAGTCATAAAGACATGGAGCAATCTTAAATGCACATTACTAAGTGAAGGAAGTCAGTCTGAAAAAAAGCTACATACTGTGTGATTCTAATTACATGACATTCTGGAAAAGACAAAACTATGGAGACAAAAAAAAATCAGTGGTTGCTACAGGTGGGGGAGGGTAGGGGGACAAATGCATAGGCAGAGTATAGAGGATATTTAGGGCAGTGAAAATACTCTGTATGATATTACAATGATGGATGTTTGTCATTATACTTTTGTCCAAACACATAGAATGTATAACACCAAGAGTGAACCCTCAGATTAACTATGAACTTTGGGTGATTATGTGTTAATGTAAGTGCATCCTTAGTAAAACAAAAAAAACAAAAAAACAAAAACCAAAAAACAAAAAAAGAAACAACTTGACCACTCTACTGAGTGATGTTGATAATGGCGGAGGCTACATAAGTGTGGGGGTAGGGGATCTATGGAAAATCTCTGTACTCTCTTTTTAATTTTCTTGTAAACCTAAAACTGCTCTAAAAAAAAATAAAGTCTTTAAATTAAAATTTTTTTCGCTATCAAGCAAAAATCAGAATTTAGGAAAACTTATCTTCCACTATGAGTTTGACAGCTTCCCAATACTTAAAAGCTTTTATGATGAGAATGTGATGGTATTAATATAAAGTAAATCCTCACTTAATGTCATTGAAAGGTTCTACAACAAAGAAACTCGTTTTACCACGGGCTAATTGAGATAAACAAGATTTAAGTTCCTACAGCATCTCATGGACATTATATTGAAACGATATTTGAACAAAGTAATGTTATTCAAGGACCTGCTGTATAAGGTACTTTGATGTATAAAGGAAGTGTCATTGACCTTGGCAGATCAGCATAACTCAGTAAGCTAATACTTTTCAAATGACTGATGCAGTATGATATAAAATCACACAATGGCTAAAGGTTCACTCAAAACGCAAGAAACATTTGATTGTAACCAGAAATAAGAAGTTAATTGTTGCTAACCTTTAAGAAACTTGTCAAAATTTTGTGTAGTATCAGAAAAAAACAGCCTTAATTATCTAAACAAAAAGTATTAAAACACTGTTCTTTTCCCAACTGTATATTTGTGTGAGGCCGAGTTTTCATCAGTCTAACCAGACTGTGTGCAGAAGAAGATATGAGAATCCAGCTGTCTACTATTAAGTCAGAAATTAAAGAGATTTGCAAAAATGTAAAACAATACCACTCATCCCTCTGAAGTATTTTGTTTTGGAAAAAATACATGTGAACATGTGACAATTTTATTATTATTAACTTCAAATGAAATAGTAAATAAAGTTTTTTAAATCTCCAGTTTTATTTTCTAATACAATAAATAGTAATAGATATAGTTTATATAAACAAGTCTCTCTGGGGAGGCCTCTATAATTTTTAAGAGTATAAAAAAGTGCTGACACTACACTCTGCTCTACACTAACATCCAGGAAATCTGAAAATAATAATTTATAAGTAAATTACAAATTAATTAAATTATTTATGATAAATATGTTATTTATTACTAATAATTTATTAATTTATAAGTTACATATATGTTCTAAGTGCTGGATTCATAGCAAAGATAATGTCATTGTTCAACTTAAATCTCCTCAGAGTGGCTTCCCATAGCCTTTAGGATAAAGTGTATATCTTAACTTCACTTTCAAGATCCTTGATGATCTCATTCCCTCAAAACTCCTTGCTTCATGTCACCTTCCTCCATCATATTCAATGCTCAGTTCCTTCACAGCATCATGAGTCTTTACACCCGTTTTACTTTCTGCCTGAAAACCATCTCTCTTGTCCTTTGGATCCCAATTTACATTTAACTTCCTTCTAGAAGCTTTCTTGCTCCCCCAATTCTGAATTTAATCCCATTCTATAATCTCCTATAGACCTCTGTTCTTCTCTCATCATGGCACTTGTCATACTGCATTGTAATTGCTTCTTTTAGCCTCTGTCTTCCCCCACTCAAGGGTGTAATCTTCATGAGAGCACAGAAAAAAAACCATTCTTGTTCATCGTTATATTTCTAGTACTTAGTAAAGTACTCCTCTTAGTAAGTGATTAATAAATATTTCTTGAATGAATGGTAAATTAAGCAATAAAATGCTGTGCAATATATGTGTTAAAATATTAATAATAGGACATCAGCAAAAATTTCAGAGTAAGGACCTGGGAAAATTCTCTCCTCCACAAAAGCAGTGAGAAAACTGTTAAAAATTCTCAGAATCAACTTTTTCATACCTCTGGACATCAAGGAAAAGGCTGCAGCAATCCAAAAAGCATCTATTCAAGAAAATGGCCGAATCTCAGTAAGAACAGTGAGCATTCTACCATGTCAGTATTAGTCTGATACCAAAATTAGACAAAGACATCACAAGAAATGAAAACTACAAAGAAATATCACTTATGAAGGTAGTAAAAAATCCTTAAAATACTAGCAAGCCGGATCTAGTAATATATCCTTGAATTTAGACCCCTGCTTCACACCACATACAAAAATTAACTCAAAATGAACAAAAACCTAAATTGAAGTGCTAAAACTATAAAACTCTTAGCAGAAAATATAGGTGCAAAGTTTTGTGATCTGGGATTTATTTGGCGATGATTTCTTTTTTAGCAATGGTTTTCTTAGATATGACGCTAAAAGCACAAGTGACCAAAGAAAAAATACAAAATTGGACTTTATAAAAATTAAAGCACTTTCATGCTTCAAAGGACACTATTAACAAAGTGAAAAGACAATCTACAGAATGGGAGATAATATTTTTAAAACATATATCTGGGTAAGAGTCTAGTATTCTGAATATCTAAAGAAATCTTACAACTCAACAATAAAATAATATTCTCTACATGGACACAGTCTGATGAACCCTCTTATAGTTTGTCCCTTATCTGATACTGACAAATAAGCAGCTGTACTTAATTTCTCATAGCTTGTTGCTATTCATGTGTCTGTTCCTATTCATCATGCACAATTAAAACTTGAATCTGATTTAAGATGTAGTTTCTGGGAATGCACAGTATATAAGACCAGGACTGACTACCATGCACCCTGACACTGAACCCCAAACCATATACAACAATGTCCCTGCCACATAGTATGTTACGTCAGAAGAGCCCAACTTTGGATCTTATTTTACTTGCTGTCATTACCACCGTTGTTATATTCTGACAGGCTGAAGGAGTACTAGATGAGTTAAAAGCGAAAAAAGTGTTAGAGTGCAACATATATCATTTTCATACTCTATTTCTCATACAAATATTTTTTTTAAAAAACACTGCATTTATCCAGGCACCATTCCTAAAATTGTACGGGAAGCTGTGTACCTGCTGGGCATCAGCACAGTTTCAAGATTGTTCCGACTGTAACTTCAGTAAATCCATTATCTGCAGTCCATCTAAATAAAGACATAGTCTCTGACCAATACCTTGGGTCTCTGCTGATTGCACTGCACTGTAGACAGACCTCTGCTGATTGGTTTTAGCACAAGTTATAATCTAAATGGCTCAGAAACACTTCTGAGATGAATTTTGAAAAGGACATGATTGAAAGAAGATAAAAAATCAGGTGAATTGAGAAGAGTTGTAACCCCTGAACAGAAATAGCACAAAAAGAATTGTCTTGTGCATTTTCCTCTGTGACAGCACAGCACTGAACATTGCTATCATTCAGACTCCTTCAGTCTACAGATTTATTTTCACTCCCTCCTCCAATCTCTCCTTTTGATCAGTTCTTTAAATGTCAGTCATGATTTCTTATACCTTGAATTGGCTTCTCTCTTTGCTTATTCTATTAATGAGGCAATAATATTTGGCAGCTTGTGATTTTTCCCCCTAACATATGCACATCTCCAGCTGCCCAATAAAACTTTTGGCATCATCTAAAACTGGCTTTCTCCTGCTTGCTTCCATTTGTCTAGACTCATAGACACATGGATATCAGCACTGGCAGGGACCATGTGATCAGCTAGGGCAATTCTACCTTTTATAGTCAGGAGACTGAGGTTCAGAGAAGGGCAGGGACTTACATATGGCCTTCTTCTGGGAGTGTTGGGTATGCTCAGGGAATTCCACCTCAGTTGAATTTTACTCTCAGCAAACAGATTCAGAAGCTTCCCAAACACAATATATTCTAAACTCAAACAGAAATGGTATCTAGATGAATTGCTATTTTATATCATACATGCTCTGCTGCCCCACCATTAGTGCGAATAATTGAAATATAGTTGTTCATTGTTTAATCATCCAAGAACTGAAGAAATTCCAGACTAAGTTCATGAATTACGTATGGTAGGAATTCCTATAACTAACACTTTGGTTGGATATAGCTCTTTACTCTTTATAAAGCACTAGTCCATATTATGTTATCGCATTGGAGCTTTGTAATCAGCCCTGTGAAGTAAGATATTATGCCTATTTTTATTCGCCAAGTGAAGTTCCAAGAGGTTAAGTGATTGCCCAAGGCCACACGGCTAGTAAAATAGAGCCTTGAAAGCAGGACCTAGAACTCCAAACCCTAACATGCTTATATAGTCTCTACTTGAGGAAACCTTTTTGGGATACCTGAGGATCAAAGATTCAGCTAGCTGAAGTTAATTACATAAGAAACTGTGGTCTTCAAGAAAATGCAAAAAGAATGAAAAGCAAGAGAAATAGCTCTAGCCAAGTGTTTCATCTATTTATCTTTTCACAGTGAATGCTTTCAAGTAATACCCATATTGCATGAATCTTCAGTTGGACATGGGGGTTAAAAGTGGGGCCCATTTTTAATTTATGCTGAAGAATAATGAGAACTTTACGTGAAATGTATCTTAGGAGCCCTAAATTTGAACTTTAAAAAGCCATCTCTTATTCTTTCTGAGTCACTAAATTAGGGGTGGAAACATTCATGGCTGTGGTCCTAGCCCTGCTACTAGGATTTCTATTTTCCGAGCCTCAGTTTTCTTACCTACAAAATGAAGGAGATTAGACTAAATAATCACTTCCAACTGTGACATCTTAAAAGTCTATGGTTCTAAGAGCAAGAATGGCACAAGAAATGAGAAGTAATTTCCCTTTCAAGTACAGGATGTCTCCTTTTCCCATCATTCTGCCACTTTGTCCCTGGAGGTTTTACAGTAGCCATAATAAAGTTAAGTAAGACTTGGACAAGAACTTTGTTCCTCATGCCACATCTTTTAAAAGACTTCATAATTTAGCATAATGATGTCACAAATAATAGTGAAAAATAGGTAGCAGTCTAGGAGCCAATCATGGGGTTCCTGATAGGCACCATGAGATCAGATAGGCTGCAATTTGTCAGGATTGCTGGATCTCAGAGCAGATTTGAGGGTCAGGACACAGAGATCCTCCCACTTGTTTCAAATGCCCTTTCATGGTGCCCATAATATTGTAAATAGAAATAGTCTCAGCTATGCTTCTGACTTACCTTGGATAAATCATTTAACCTCTCTGCACAACACAGGAGAATTTGCAAAGCAAATTTGTTTCAAGGAGGAAAGGTATTTACAGCAAAAATTCCTGTTGTAACACCAAATCCTTCTTATGTGAAAATTACTTGCATAAAATTAGGGACTTCTATAACAAAATACGGGTGGACACAATTATGCTGGTTCCACAGCTTGTATGGCAGCTATACAACCCTACTTGGACTGGGGACACCTGAAACTTATTGCTTCACTTGAAGAAAAATCAAATTACTTCATTTTGGAGTCAATTTACAGGGAGTAAGAGCAGGGCCTCAAAGTCATAAGTCCAGACGAGGGCAAGTGTGATAAAGAAATGAGTTACTGTGAATATGACTAAAGAAGAAAGGGAGGAAAAGCAACACTTGGCTACACATAGCTAGTGATAATAATTCTTCTAGCTCTTCTAAGGAGTCAGACATTTATCAAGAGGAGGAGAAACAAAATTAGATTCTCATCCTTTACAACAAGGGCACAGGTACTACCAGCAGTAACACTGCCATGGAGAATGGGCAGCTCAGACACTGGATGTCCAACAGAAACATTGGGAAAAGACAGGATGATGATTAGCTTTTTATGTACTGATTTTCCTTTAGCAACTTTTGATTAACTGACAAATCAGCAGTCCTCTTGCTAGTGTCATGAAATCATATATCTGGCACCAAAGAGGGGGAACAAGACCAGACATATGAATGCTCTATCTGCTCAGTTTTATTAAAAACTCATTGTTTAGTGCTAAGATATATTACAAAAGATTGCTTTTCTAATAAAGGCAATCTCTTCATTCTCTGTTGGTTAGCTATGTTCCGCTAATATACAAAACAGTATCTGTCCCATGTCTTGCCGTCCTGCCAGAGCTAATAATATACATGAGTCAGAAATGGATTGTTTTGATCCCAAAGTTGGCAGCCTGGCAACAAAAGAACACAGTAGCATTTAGGTTCTAAATCTTCTGCAAAAGACCACTGGGTAGGTCTCCCTTAAGAAAATGTCTCAAATATCAACTCCAAGACAAGGAATTTGGAATAATGAGTCAACACAAACATTTAAAAAGCAAATGATTAAATAATCATAATAAATCACAGGAAGTAGAATGATTGCATGGAGTTAGCAATCAGTTGCCTGGATCACTCCACAAAAAGATTCCTTGTACCAAAATGTCCAAAGAGCAAACCAGGCTATGAGGACTTCTCTGGAATCTTTTTGCTGTCATCTGCTTATTCACTTTCTTAGTCACTCATTTACCTAATGAGTCAACGCTCCCATCCTCTTTTCATGGGGTCCCCTCTCAGCAGGCGATCACTCTCCTATCCCTCTATCTTCCTACTCTTAAACTTATGTGCTCAAATATTGCTTTTCCCCTTCTCCTCACCCGCCTCCACACTCACGAATATGTTTACTTTGTAATGAGGACTTTACTTGAAATGTATCCTCCAAAAGAGTCACTCCTTATCTGGGTGGCTTTGTATATTGTCGACTGAAAAAGCTGGGGCACCCATGTGCTCTTCCTATCAAGAACTCTCTTCAGACCTAGTTTTCCTATCTCCGATTTTCTCCTATGTATTGATGTCATGAATGACATATCATTCCTTGTATTTGCTCTCAGGTTATAGACTAGGCAACCTGGGCCAAGAGGCAAGGTTCTTGACTTGAGTCCCCCAAAAGGAAGTATATGTGATTTCACTCCTCTATGTCTCAGTTTCCTCATCTGTAGAATGGGGACAATAATAAGTTCCACTTTATGTGGCTTTGGTGAGAGTTAAATTTAAAAGTCTATATATAAAAGGCTTAGCATGACACCTGGTACATTACCTTTCCCCAGATCCTTATTGCATGTCCGCTCTCTCAATCGACCCCCTAATCTTACCTAAATTTTTAAAAGTGACGCAGGGTACTTCTTAACATTCTTTACATCCTTCCTATTGACTCTCTCTTACCATAGTTGTTTCCAGCTTTCCGTTCTTCTCTGCATGTGTCTCTCCTCCCAAATCTGGTTCTGTGTCCTCACTGGTACAAGGATATGATGTGACTAAACAATCACTAAGGGTCTTGCAAGCAGCACCACTATGGCCACAGTCTGTTTCCAACATTTCTTGGGCAACTAAATGTTATAATTACTCCCTCATAAACAGGTTAGATAATGATAGCACATCACACAAGAAATTGTCTTATAAAAAATTCTTAATGGGTTGGCTCCATAGTGTAGTGGTTAGCATGCCTGCTTTACACACAGAAGGTCCTGAATTTGTGCCCCAGGTGGAGCCACGGACCATACCCCGGGGGTGCCAGGCCCCAGGTGCATACCGCAAGCACATGGGAGGAGATGCCCTGCCTTCAGAGATACAGTTCTTAAGGGGAGACAGTAAAATCCTTAGGTCAGGGCTGGAAGTTGGTGGGGGGAGAGAATTAAAGAGGGGAAAAAAATTCTTAAGGACATTTTATCTGGTATTGGATTTTTCTCTGATCAGGGGAAAGTACAAGAGAAATAGTTAAACGAAAGACATTTGTCATTTCAATGAAAATCTCTAGAAAGCAAATACTTATTACTACAATCTAGACAAAGCCTTGGCCTTTTGATTAAAAACAGGAAACTGACACATGGTGCCTCCCTAACCCCAGGGAAACAAGCTTTCTAGGTTCTATTTATTTGCTTCGGAAAGTTTTAGAGTTTCCACTTTGAGTCCACAACCTGTACTAAAGGCAAAGGAAAGGCACAAGGTTAGCTCTAATCCTCCCTGCATGCAAACAGCTATACTACATGTAAACAGCCACACTCCATGTCTGTGGTCTGTGTGACAATGCAGAACCATTTGGCCTTCTTACATCAGTTAAAGATCTGCCTCTGGAGATGAAACGCCTTGTAGCAAGTGTTCCCTTAAAAGGAAATTACAATCTGTTCTCACTAATACATTTTTCTTGAAGAAGTATGAGAAGGAAGAGAAGAGAGGAGGGGGAAAGGAAAGGAGTGAAAGGAAGGCGAAGATGAAGAAGAATTTAGACAGGAAACATAGTTACTTTCCAGGATATATTAATTTCAGATGAGAGCCAGAAGTCATTACATGAATCTCTGCTGTTACAAAGTTTATTTAAAACCATTCTAGACTCAATGAGCTTATCACCCAATTCTATTCCTACCAATTTAACTTCTACCAATCCAGCCTAGTAGCTTTAGGATTATATTTACCTGGTCATTTGACTTAGTATTTCCTTTAGAAATGTTCTATAAAAACACAGATTGGTTGTAGCTTGAATTTTCAAGCTATGTATCCAATTTGAGACAATGTGTGCATTTTACTCTGGAAGCTATCAATTAGCTATTTGCATGAAGTTTATGATTGAATATAACCTGAGTCTTGAAGGGCAATATGCTAAAAAGCCGTGCAATACCTTTTCTACCGGTGACTTTAATTACTACTCATAAAACTAAAGTAAAAAATTATTGATGATGTTCAGGTCTCTTACGTTAATTAGTTACGCATTCCCTAACAGGAGTCTAATTTTATAGGAAGTAGTTTATTAAGAAACAGGACCCATTCCCCTCCTCCCCTCCAAAACCATCTTTTTCCTTTTCTAGAAATAATCCAGGCCTCCAAGACTTATAAGCTTCCAAACCTTCCATGTATGCAGGTGGTTGGTCCAATGTGGGAGACCTGACCCCTTCAGCCACCATGTTGTCCTCTTGCTGTTGGAGCCAGCTACAGTGGGGGTTGGGGACAGGCAATATAACAGAGTCTTTTCTTCCAGGATGGATGTAAGGATCTGGATGGTCTAGTACTACCGCACAGGACAGGGCTGTAGGCCATAGGATGAGTTCTAGAAGTGCCTAAAAAAGACTCTCTTCCCTCCATTGTTCCTCAGTCTCCACCTAAGCCCCAAGCTTCAGTGGTCACTTGCCACCAGTCATCTATTTCCCATAAATTCTGCCCTTACCTCTTTAGTGGTTGCAAGAGACTGCATTCAGGTAGAACTCTTCTAGGATACCTTCCCTCATCTCCCCAGGCTAGATTAGACACTGCGCCTTGATCTGCATCCTTAAATTGTCTGCATTAGTTTAATTAACCCTGACATTTTGGAAGTCTATCTATGTTTCTGTTGACTGTATCCCTCACTAGACCATGGATATTTTTAAGGGCAGGTGCTGGCTTTTTTTCATCTTTCTATTCATATCACATGATCCAGTACAGAACATATATAAAGTACTCAACAAATACTCATTGACTATATGGATGAAACTGTGACACTGGTAATATCGGCTATTGCCAAAGAGTCCGGCAAGCATTTGCTAGTGCAGAGAAATCTTATCAAATAAAGTCAGTTGCCTGAAATTAACCAGGTAACAAAAGAAGCTTCATGAACATTGTCAAACATTTAAAATATAATATTTAAATGTTCTTTCCTATCCATATTTTTAAGCATTAGTTTAATTAACCCTGACATTTTGGAAGTCCTAGAAATAATCAGGATCATTAGTGTCAGCCTGACAAAGGTATGCAGAAAGTTTCTGTAACATAGCCCAAACTGCTTTCACAAGATTGTCTGGAAATAAATAGCTCACTGTGAAATTTATGACTTGCTTTATATATTAATCAATGGTACAGTGGTGCTCTAACAAGGTTAAAAGTGTTTTCTGATTTCCATTATAAAGATAATTTCAATCAAGCAGCCTAACAGTGTAACAGTGTAGGTCATTATATAATTCAATTCTACTAATGACTGTGGCACGCATGCAAACAAGAGAATAAAAGAGGCTGAGAGAGTAAACCTAGAAAAAATGCTTTATGAAAAAAACAATAATAATTTGCATCTTGCATTTTCAGTGACCTTTGTAGTACTCCTCTGCAAATAAAATAGAATCATTCTTCATGGCCCCACAGATACCTTTTGTTCCTGCCCATCCATTTCATGTAAATTATATATGCTGAACTTTAATTGGCTATAACTGGAGCACATTTTGAGCAACATTTTCATATTGATTTGCTTAGACTTGTGCAAGAGCCTAAGCAGGGAGAAACAAGGCTGCCAGTTTCTATTCACTATTTCTATAGAGAGACTTATTTCAGATGTTCCCCAAGCCTCAATTGCATATTTTTATTTGATTCCTTCTGCATAAGGAATTTCTCGGGTAACTTGTAAAAACACAGATCCAAAAATAACTTGGAAAGAAATTTCATCATCTGCCTATTTCATTTCTCTTCTTCACATATAAATGATCCTGATAGTCTGTGCATTGAAATCCATACTAATGATGTATGTATTGTGATTTCTAGGAATCCTATAATCAAAAAGCAAAGAAAATCAAGGAGCTTCTTAGATGCTACTTTGAATATTTTTAAGTAGAAGAAGATAGAATAATTCTAAAAGCAAACCTTAGAAGCATACTCACTATACCATATCAAAGAAATAAATGGCACAACAGAAAGAATACTGGCCTGTTCGTCACAAGTGATAGGTTTTACCTGGGTTTGACATTAACTGGTTCATCTTTTACAAATCCTTTGCCTCAAATCACATGTCTCAGTGTCCTCATCTTCAAAGTGAGGAGATGAGACTAGATTTTTGAAGGTCATTCCAAATGTAGCATTAGAGAATGTGCTGTATACTTGAAATTAATAAGAAAATAAACTTTTAAAAAAAGCACTGAGAAAAAAAAAAACACTTTATGCCACCTACAGGAGAAAGGTGAAGAGGAGAGACCTCGATAAAGGAGAATGTTTCCCAGAATCAGAGATGGGAAGAAAGTTTCGATGACAGAAACAAAGGTCCTAATCCAAGGTCAGTATTACCCTATGATGATTTTAAGAACAGATCACCAAGGGAAGCTTGTAATTTGGGAGATACTTCCTGTTGCACACCTGACAGAGCAGAACCCCAGCTTACAAAAAGGTCATGAGGCCAATCTCAAGAATGAAGTTCCAAGCTCTTATAGTCTTCTTTTATGGACATGTGTGCATGTGCTAAGCTGGATTATTTGTCTATATTTCTATACTTTCCCCTATAAGTTGATTTTTCATTTGGCCTATTAGCCAAACAGTACAAAGCAAACTCTTGAAGTATTTATGGATTTTTGCCTTTGATCCCAGAACTTACAGATGTTACTAAAATACTCACTTAGAATTTATTTTTCTTGTCTTTACAACAGACAACCATATCTCATTTGCTTACTTTGCTATGCTTCTAACCCTCACTTTTCTGCCATATTCTACCAACTAAATCTCCCCATTCTGACTTGAAAACATAAAACAAGATGTCTGCTCTGTCTACGTCAAGCTTTCCTAGCTTCTGGGCTGATAGATTTGTTTCATTTTTATCCAGATATCTACAGCTGTTGCATCTTGACAGTTGTTAACTGACTTAAAAGTTGCATTCAATGAGTGTTTCTTTTTCCCTCTTCTGCTTGTTACTTTGAAATCTAAGGCCAGGGCCCAGGAGTGTTAAGTGGGTAATCGTGGGTGGGGGTTCTGGCTAATACTCTAAGCAGGAAAATCTAGATGTGGCATTAAGAAAAGTGAGTGATGGAAGTGAAGGAGAAACAGGCAGGTAATTTAGATTCAGGAAAGCCTGATGGCCCATAGAATCAGGCCGTAAGTTTCAGGGATCTAGATAAAGATGTAGAAAACATGAGCCTATGAACCTGGCCACAGAACATAGGCAAGAAGAAAGCAGCATCTGGGCAGAGTCTGAATAGCAGGCTCATGAATATCAAAAAGGGAACTTGAATCCTAAACTACTTACTGTCAAAGCCAGAGATTAATAGGTGGAAACCAAAGTTGAGGGAATGGATGTGAGAGCAGAGAGCATGTATAACTCTACAAAAAGTCAGAAGTCTAAATTAGTTCATCTGGTCTGTCCTCAAACCTTAAGCAAATAGGTTCAGCATAGAATTGAGTGACTAAGAAAATTTAATATGATGAGAGAGCAAGTGGTAACTCTTCCTTATAAAGCAAAGGTAATGTTAAAATAAACATTTTTCAAGTGATGAGAAACTTTTATTTTTTATGGTGAGCCTAATCAGACAAAATGATAGAGAGACTGAGGCAGATGTACAGATGGCTACACTCATCTCACCACTTCCTAATCTCCAGCCAAAAAATAAAAAAATAAAAAGAATACTGTTCAGGAGGGAGAGGTCTTTGGAGGGTCTAGATCATCCCAACTGGCATCTGAAATGCTCATATTCATCAGCCCAGTCCCTGTGCAGATTGCCCTTTGCTTGGGCATCTGGCTCAGTCTTTTGGAGGTGATCCGCCACAGAGCCTTGGTATCAAGAGTTTACATCACAAATATGAACAAGCTTTTTAATTTCTACCTTGTAGTCTCTCCAGATCCCAAAAAGCTGCTATCATTAACTGAAATATTAACTATTTCCCACAGATTAATTTTGGATCGCCTGAAAAGGTGTTCTAGATGGTCAATTGTGTATCAGAGAGACCCCTTCTCTCTGCACTTCTCAGTAAGGCACCTAGAAGGGCAGTTATTTATATTTGTAGACAGTGGTCTTCCAGGGGAGAAACTGGTGTTATCACTACTGAAAGGAAATTCAGATACACTGATAATAGTAGTGTTCCCTGAATTTCTTCCCAGAGGGGAGGTTGGAATAGCATTGTCCAATTTGTATTGTGTGGCCATTGAGCACATGAAATATGAGTAGTTCAAGCTGAGATGAAAAAAAGAATGTAAAATATCTCATTAACAATTTTTAAAATGTTCATTACATGCCAAAATACTAAGTTTTGGGCATGTTGAGCTAAATAAAAATATTTATTTCACCCATTCTTACTTTTCAAATGTGGCTATTAGAAAATTTAAAATTACACATGCGGCCTGCATTATATTTCTGGTGAGCAGTACTAACGAGGACATCACACTGAGATACAATATGCCCAGAAGAAAGTACAAAGTATATTGAATTATAGGAAGAGAGGAAAATTAGAATTCCATGAAGACTGAGCACAAAAGAAGTAGATGGATGCAATATAAGACTCAGTCATTGAAGAACTACTGCAAGCCTTTTCCAGCATAACAGATCATTTTCAAACTCTAGGAAAACAAATAGTTATTTGGTCACCAGAATCGACAGGGCATTTGAGAATGCCGAAGGAGTAGTATAGCTATATCTCACTGGAATTTAGTATAAATCTGAAGTACATTCTTATAAATTTAGCCATGTACTGTAATCCCTAGAACTACTAATAACCAAAAAAGTAAAAAAAAAAAAAAATCTATAAAGTAATTAAAATGTTACACTAGAAAATATTCACTTAATGGAAAAGAAAGCAGCAAATGAGAAATGGAGACAAAAAGGCATGAGACATAGAAAACAGAGTAAAATACACATGCAAATCCTGCCATATCAGTAATTACATTAAAGATAAATGGATTCGGCATTCCAGTCAAAAGCGAGATTGTCAGATTGGATTAAAAAACATATGCAACTATGCGCTATCTACAGGAGACACATTTTAGATTCAAAGATACAAAGAGATTGAAAGTAAAAAGATGGAAAAAGATATATCATGCGAACAATAACCATAAGAACCCTGAAGTGGCTATACTAATGTCAGAAAAAAATGTCAGATAAGAAATATTATTAGAGGTAAACAGGGACATTTTATTTTGATACAAGGGTCAATCCACCAGAAAGATATGACCTTTATATGTATCTAACAAGAGTGCCCCCACAATACATAAAACAAAACCCGACAAAACTGGAGAAAAAAATAAACAATTCAGCAATACCCCACTTTCAATACTGGATAGGAAAACTAGGCAGAGCAACAACACTTGAACTATAAATCAAAAAGACCTAACACACATCTATAGAACACCACACCTAATGATAGCAGAATACACAATCTTCTCAACCGCACATGGGACATTCCCCAGGATAAACCATAGCCTCAATAGGTGAATAAGGATGTTTCCTAATCACTATGAAATAAAAGTAGAAACCAATAACAGAAAAAAATTTAAGAAATCACATATATGTGAGAATTAAACCACATACACCCAAATAACTATATATGTAGAAATTAAACAATACACTGGTAAATACGTTATCTCTAATACTTTAGTATAAAAGTATCAAACAAGAAATCACAAACAATATAATAAAATACTTTGAGATTAATAAAATGAAACATATTATACCAACACATATGGGATGCAGCTAAAGTAGTACACAGAGGGAAATTAATACTTGGTAAACAGTTATTTTGAGAAAATAGGAAGTATCTCAGATCAATAACCTAAACTGTCACCTTATAACCCTGGAAAAAGAAGAGCACATTAAAGCTAAACCAAGAAGAAAGAATAAAAGAGTAAATTAGAGCAGAGATTAATGAAATCAAGACTAGAAAAACAGAGAAAAATCAACAAAATCAGAAGTTAGTTTTGTGAAAAGAACAAGAGTGATATACCTTTAGTTAGACTAACCAAGAAAAAAAGAAGACTCAAATTACTATAATCAGGAATGTAAAAGGGGATATTATTATTGGCCTTACATAAATAAAAAGGGTTTTAAGGAAATACTAAGAAAAATTATATGCCAACAAATTGTGTAACGTAGATAAAATGGACAAATTCCTAAAATGACAAAACTGCCAAAATTGACTCAAGAAGAAATAGAAAATCTGAACAAATTTATAACAAATAAAGACTGAATTAGCAATTTAAATCTTCTCACAAAGAAAAGCCCAGAACCAGATGGCCTTACCAGCAAATACTACCGAACATTTAAAGACGAATTAATGCCAATCTTACCAAAATCTTCCAAAAAACAGAAAAAGAGGGAACACATTTCAACTCATTCTGTGAGACTAGTATTATCATGATACTAAAACCAGACAAAGACTATAAGAAAACTACAGACCAATAATCTCCTATGAAGATAAATACAAAAATCCTTAACAAAATACTAGCAAACTGAATCCAGAAACACATAAGAAAGATAATACTCCATGACCAAGTGAGATTTATTAATTTAGCAATGCAAGGGTGGTTTAACATCTGGTATCAATGTTATTATTATTATTATCACTATTATTATTATCACTATTATTTAGAATAAAGGACATACGCATTAGATGCAGAACACAAATTTGATAAAATCTAACATACTTTGATAATAAAAACAATCGACAACCTAGGAATACAAGGGAATTTCCTCAACCTAATAAAGAGCATTTATAAAAAACCCATAGCTAACACTATACTTAACTGGGAAATATCGAAGGCTTTTCCTCTAAGATTAGGAAAAAGAAATGTCCATTCTTGCCATTTCTCTTCAACATGGCACTGGAGATTCAACGCATATGTTTATAGTCAATTGATTTTTGACAAAGGTGCCAAGACCATTCAATGGGAAAAAAATAGTATTTTCAAAAAATGGGCTGGGACAACTGAATATTCACATACAAAAGGATAGGTGTACCTCTATTTTCCACCAAATATAGAAAATTAACTTAAAATGGATTGTAGGCCTATATGTAAGAGCTAAACCTGTAATATTCTTAGAAGAAACCATAGATATAAATCTTCATGACTTTGGATTAGGCGATGCTTTTTCAGATATGATGTATGCACAAAAATAGATAAATTGAACTTCATCAAAATCATAAACTTTTGTGTTTTAAAGGACATTATAAGTAAAGTGAAAAGATTCCACAGTATGGAAGAAAATATTTGCTAACTGTATATTTTATAAGGGTCTAGTACCAAGAATATATAAAAAATTCTTATAATTCTATAATGAAATGACAAATAATCCAATTAAAAAATTGGACAGGGATTTCAACAAAACTTTCATCAAAGAAGACATACATCTGGCCAATAAGCACATGAAAATTACCCAACATCATTAGCCATTAGGAAACACAATTTGAAACTGCAATGAGATAGTACTTTAAACCCACTAGGATGGCTATGATAAAAGACAGTTGTTGGTGTGGATGTGGAGAAACTGGAACTCTCATACATTGCTGGTGAGAAAATAAAATGGCTCAGTTGCTTTGGAAAATTGTTTGACAGTTCCTCAAAAGGTTATACATAGAGTTACTAATGGCCCACAATCCCACTTCTAGGTATATTCCCAATATAAATGAAAACATATCCACATAAAGACTCGTGTACAGATGTTTAGCAGCACTATGCATACTAACCAACAAATGGAAACAACTCAAATATTCGTCAACTGATAATGGATAAACAAAATGTGGTATATTGATACAATGGAATATTATTCAGCTATAAAAAGGAATGAAGTAGTGATATATGCCACGACATGGATAAACCTTGAAACATTATGTTAAATGAAAAGCCAGACATAAAAGGCTGTATATTATATGATTCCATTTATATGAAATGTCCAGACAGGCAAATCCACAGAGACAGAAAGTAGTTTAGTGGTTGCTGGGGTGGTGGGGGAGGGGAATGAAGAGTGAAAGCTAATTGATACAGTTTCTTTTGAAATAAAATTGTTCTAATATTGATTTTGGTGATGGTTGCCTAACTCCATGATTTTATTAAAAATCACTGATTTTTATAACTTAAATAGGTAAATTGGTGAATATATTCTATGTGAATTATATCTCAGTAAAGCTGTTTTTACAAAAAAAAAATGTAATGAGGTAGAATTTACCACTAACCAATGGGAACAAGGATTTGAACTTGAAATTAAATTAATTAAAAAATAAAAGATACTCAATGGGATATTATTCAGCACTAAAAAGAAATGAGCTATGAAACCATGAACAGACCTGGAGGAACCTTAAGTGCATATCACTGAGTGAAAGAAGCCAATCTGAGAAGGCTATATACTGTATGATTCCAATTATTTGACTTTCTGTAAAAGGCAAAACCATGGAGACCAAAAAAGTCAGTGGTTGCTAGAGGTTAAGAGAGAGAAAGGGATGAATAGGCAGAACACAGGGGAGTTTTAGGGCTGTGAAATTATTTTGTATGATACTATAATGGAAGATATATATCACTATATATTTGTCCAAACCCACAGAATACACCACATCAAGAGTGAACCCTAATGTAAATTATGGACTTTGGACAATAATGATGTATCAATGTAGATTCATTGATTGTAACAACGAACCACTCTGGTTCTAGATGTTGATAGTGGGGGAGGCTCTAGATGTGTGGGGACAAGACGTATATGGAAAGTTTCTGTACTTTCTGCTCAATTTTGCTATGAACCTAAAAGTACTCTAAAAATAGACTATTATTTTAAAAAAGAAAGCAAAAAAAATAATACAAGATGTACTCTTATACTTCTGATTTTTGGTGGAGATTCATACTTTCCATACTATTGATGGCTCCTCAGTGCTCCAAGAACGAACTCCATTTCCCTTTAGCTTGATTTAAGAGAAGAATTAAACACTTAGTCTATGTAACACATTGTATACTAGGGGATAAGGAGAAGAGAATGGTAGTTTAATACACTAAACATGATGATTTTAAAAAAAATGGCAAATAAGTCATAGTTGAGACATACCGTATTTTCTATAATTTTAAAATCTAGAATTTGTGACTTGTTTGTATTGTGCTAGCATGAGTAGGGCAATGATTATATTAAGTAATTACTGCAGAGGGCACATAACTACAAAAAGTCATTTTCAAATGGTCTAATTTACTTCCCATCTTCCTTTTACTTCTTTAAAACTCCCTTTACTTCCTTCCCCATTGCGTTCTCCCTCTCCTTCCATCAAAAGAAATAGAGTGATAACCCAAATCCCGAGAATCAAAAAGATAGTTGCCATTCATTATAAAGGGGGAAGAGACTCAATGGGCAGGATCGATAAGAACAGACAGAAAATTTAGGAATTTAATAAAAGGATAATATCTAAAATGAGAGGATATTGTTACATTATACCAAAGATATGTAATAGCTATTTATTCATTTTTACGCCAACCTAAATTTAATCATCATTTAACAGTGGTACCCTAAAAAGCAATTTAGCATTATACTGCACGATATATACTCTAAAACAAAGAAGCCATAAACACAGCTTGAGTTTTTCCTCTACTCCCAAGGAAGTTAGCACTTAACCCAAGAAAAAGAAGATGAATGCTAACGATTCCCATCAGGAATCTAGATTTATCACACTGTCCTTTATTCATGAGTCTTCTGTGAAAACCACTGTGAACAGCTAGAAAACTTGTGTGTTCAACTTGGTCTGTCTGGCTAGGAATCAATTCACCTGAACATCTTGGGGGATCATGATTGATCCTCTTGGTTATTAGTGACAAGAGTTGAGCAAATGGATGCAAAGGCCTTACAGCCAGACAGGCGTAATAAACTTGTTCAAAGACACACCAAGGAACACACACTAAGGAACTTCGAGTCCTTAGGAAAAGTATGGAGTATCTGGAAAAGCAGCCTCACCTGAAACACCATCCTAACATTAGGAAAATAATCTAAAAATTCTGCTGCAACCCAACTGGTTTAGTTCCTTGAAACAGCTTCCTGATATTTGTGTTGCCAGTTCCTGACATAGGGCATTTGTCATAGGAGCTCAGTAAATATTTATCAGTGATGTTGAAGCTAATGAGAGGACCCCAAAGATGAACATCCCCAAGTGAGGGAAGACCTAGCAAGAAAAGGTCATTTTGTCAGACTTTATAGTGCTACTGTGAGCTAGGCATTATTGCTAATTTTCATAGCAGTTTAAAAGGCTGGTGTTTTATCCCCATTCTATAGATGAAGCAACTTAGGTTCAGGGAGATTTTACACTATGCCCAACATCAGTAAGATAAGAAATGGCTGAGCAGAGAGTCACATCCAAACTCCTGAGGCTCGTTCTTCCTACAACATCATACAACCTTTTCTTCCTCTGCTCCTTACAGCACCAAGCTGACCCATTCCCATGCAGGGTATTGACTCACCTTTCAATCTTGAAAGCTTTGCTCTTAAAATTTTCTGTGGTGCTATTAAAAATTAATGTTTGTTGTAATTTATTATTCCTGGTATCTCGAAGAGTCTTTGGTCAACAATAACCAGAGCTGAGACAATTCTGAATGGGGTTTTTCACAGAAGAGCAGTTTGAGTCATGCATTTTTTAAAAATCAATGGATTACAGATTCAGAAGAAATGGTAGGGGAGGAAACCAACCTTAAAACTTGATAAACACAGATATGAGAGGGAAATATTTCCAACAGTGTGTATTCTTTCACCCTCTGTGATTTGGGGCTTGTTAGCATTCTTTTCATACTGAAAAGAAATTTAACATATATTCTATAGCTTCTATCTGTCAAGATTGAGTATGCCAATTTATCACAATTATTACTTTATTTTTAATCAGAGTGAGGACACTAATTTAGTTTCTTCTTTTGTCTAGAGTACTATATATCTAGAAAACTTATAAAGAGACTGCTAAAAGATGATTTAAAATGTTCGTAATTTTTTTTAAAAAAATGTGCCAGAAGGTTGTTACAGTCAACAAACTCATTAATTTTACATCAAGAATTTGTTAAGGGGAATGGGACAATTGAGTAAATCAGAAATTCAGTAACCACAGAACTCTTTCCATGTTTGGAAAGAGAGCATGACAGGGTTTAATGCATAATAAGAAAGTCACAGAGCTTGGTATTTCACCATTCTTTTGATTTATGATATGAAAGGGAAAAAAATGGAGGTGCCATATATCTTTTAATATATCTTTTTTTAAGTTTATTGGGGGTAACATTGATTAATACAATTATATAATTTTCAGGTGTACATTATAATTTGACATCTGTATATTTTATTGTGTGTTTACTACCCAAAGTCCAGTTTCCTTCAGTTACCATGTATTTGATCCCCTTTACCCACTTTACCCTCCCCCTATCCCCCTATATTTGACCCCCTTTACCCAATCTACCTCCCCCCTCCTCCTCCACCCCCTAAAATATCTTTTAAATCTGAGCTCATCAAGAATGGATTTCTTAAAAAAAGTAATTGAAATAGGTCTTGATCCTTAGGGAAATTTAAGCTCCAATCAGATTTAGAAAAATCTAATTAAGATTTATACAAATATAAGCAAAAGCAGAGAAGAAAAGCTGAGGAAGTTTCCACGTAATTCTCAAGGCCACATGTAGGAAACAGGAATAGTAACTGAGAGAGCAGGCAGGAATGAAAGACACTTAGCATGGTCCTGGCTTCCATTCTGCCTCATTCTTACCAGCTAAATTAGCTTGCCTCCACCTGCAGAGGGAGCCAGGCTCTGCCCACACATTCTAAGACTGGGTCTGGCCCTGAGCAATAAATTACCCTGCAGGAGAGAGCAGCAGAAGTGGCCTTGAAGCTGGCACCTACTTCCAAGTCTTTCTACCTCAGTTCTTTAACCTAGAAAATGATACTAATGATAATCCTCTCCTTATCAAGATTACCTAAAACATTAAAAGAGTGTAAAGAGCTTAGAACTGGGTGTGGAACATAGCAAATACTTAATAAATAATCACTCTCAAAATCATTATCTTCTTCATTGCACTGATTAAGTTACTTTTCTAAGGTGCCTATTCCCTGGCAGCACAAGGCAAAGACCCAATGTCAATATTCTGATTTCTAGACTGATGTTATTTCCACTGTGTAATTTCCACAGCAGGTGATTTCAGAAGCACCAAAATGTCCTATCTACACAAACATTTCTCCCCTACAACTGAGTCACAGTGACTGAGATCTCCATCCCTGATAACCCTTTTTGAAGAGTTTTCTGGCAATATATAATATGCTAAGTGAAGTAAATTTGTTTCTCAGAAGAGGGAACATATTAGAGAACTAGAAGCAGAAATGGGCTTCTTATGATGACTGAACCATGATTAATCATCATCATTTTAAACCAAGTACAGGGCCTGAATGAATAAGATACTGAGTAAGGTACAATTTTGAAGAAGGGCCAGGCTTAGAGGAGGGGTTAGTCAGAGGTGGGGCTGGGCAATTAGAAAGAAAGGACAAATGTCTTTCAAAAGAGTTGAGAGAAATTCCTTCGCAAATACTCTCAGGTTTCATCCCATGAACCTGAGCCTCAAACTGATCATTTGTAATTTTCTAGAAGCATAAAGAGAACCCCATATTAGAATACAGAATTTTATGTATGTTAACAAGTTGATTTTCATGCCAAATCAAAGTCTCCCGTTCTACTTCATGAGATTTAATGATAAAACTAATTAATAGCATAAGTTGAGTTAGAAAAAGAGAGGTTCATCTATTAACTCTATAAGAATGCCAAGAATGACTTTTAAAAATCATACATATGATATTTTTCTTTGAAAAAAAGAAAGATAGCAAATTAAATTCAAGTAGTACTTGGGCTGCATATTTTATGAGATTTATTTGTACTGCATATCTTTGATGGGCTCTATTTGTGGCTGAAAGTACAAACATACTGATTACAATCATTCTTTCCTATATTTAGGAACAAAATTAATTATCTGCAAAAAGCAGAAAGGCTTAGATAGACTCTCAGTCAGTAAATGATAATAGACAGCACCCAAATATAATGACTCCATTTCCTACTTTATCTGTTTTAGGCATTCTGAGTGGAATGAAAAAAGGAAAAATTAATTCACTTTCTGAATATTCTTCGGAAAAGATTTGAATTGGGTAATGAGAAGGCATCAACACTCCCCCCAATTCTCCACCCCCAGTATGAAATGTGAAAGCAGGTTTCTTGAGTCATGCACTTCCCAAAGAGACAATTTTATCTCCTAGATTCCAGCACTGTTTTTATTGGTTTTTGTTTTACTTTATACAGTAATTTATTTGAATGATATGTATTTATACATGTATTGGTTTACTAGCTGTTTTATAATATGCTTATACATTGTTATATTTGAAATGCTTTATATATTAACTCCACTGGGTTGTTTTTTTTTGTAATTTTTTTTTACAATGTTATTGAGGTATTTTTGGATTCCTACAATTCACTCATTTCAAGTGTACAATTTAACAATTTCTACTAAATTTACTAAGGTGTGCAACAACCATCACTACAAACCAGTTTTAGAACATTTTCACACCCCAATAAGGTCCCTCGTGTCCATTCCGGTATTGCTTTTAAGAAGTCTGGTGCATTCTGAACCCCAAACCCCAAAGGGACATTTTTAAATGACATTAAGAAGTCTGTATTTTAACCAAAACAAAGGTTATTTGTCTTTCCTTATTAACAGCCACCACCCACCTCAACGTGGAAAGGAACAGTAAACTGTGAGACCTAGTATAGTGCCCACTACCAGCAGCACTCAGAAAGTTGTGGCTGCTGGTAATTACAGTTTGTATTTCATCCTACAATGGCTGCAACATGCTGGAAGATATCTGCCCCAAATTTTCTCATATTCTTTTGTGAAATTCTTTATTACAGCAAACATTATAACCACCTCCTCCCTTGAGGAAATTAGTGTATCACAGTGTAACTTCATTTAAAAATTCTTCTGTGATATTCAAAATATGTTTTCAATCTTTCAGGTGGGAGTGAGCAGTTGCTTTTTAAGAAAGAGTCGAAGTAGGAAGCATTTTCTGCCAGATACCTGAGCAAGATAGCAAAATGCATAGGCATAAGAGGTTAGTGGGCCAAAGTTACCTGTGGCACTATTGTGAATGAATGATGTAGCATTACAGTTGCCAAGAGTAACCTAATTCCAAGTGGGAAAAAGGAATCACAGAGGAATCAAACTGCGTACATGACTCCATGTTTCCTGAGGCATTTTAGGTTTTGCAAGTATTCAGGGGCTTTTCTGCCCTCACCAGGTAGGGGCTGCTTTCACTTTGTGCTCTGATTCCCTGGCTACCCAATATAAAAAAGGTATTTTCGACTTCCTTATTGTCGACCCAGGAGCACACGGATTCTCAGACTATCAGGTCATGGGAATGCCTTATTGGACTTTGACCATTTGGCAGGATATTCCTGACTTTCTAACCTTTCTGAATATACTCTGAGGACAAATCAGTCCTCCAAATCACTCCCAGCAGACATGGATAAGCATCTGCTTACTGCTCTGTGATTATCACATGTATCACTTTAGAAGTGCAATAAAATAGAAAACCTCACTTGGTCAAGCCACTTAGCAATACAAATTCCCAACCCCGGAGCCTGAACAAGCAAGTAAGGGAACGATAGCTTAGAGATCAAGTAAGAAAGCAATAGAGTAGTAGAAGGAGGCCCAAAGGAGCAGGGTTTGCTCCTAACCAGAGGCAACAGTCAGGTGCCCTCTTCATACTTTCTTTTTCAAGTATTCTCTGAAGAGTGGAGAAAATTACTATTGTTCTGTCTTTGGATGTGCATTCTGTTACCATCCAACACGTGGCATGTAGCCCTGCCTTTCAGCCAAGAATTCAGGACTGAGTTAAGCATCTTTATGAACTTCAAATTTCCTTGCATGGTACTCCAAAAGCATTAGGAACTTGAGGGGTTCTTGTAGTCATCAAAGGTTGGGGGATCATGTGTTGCAAGACAATTTTCCATGGGTCTCATGTTTCTGCATGTCCTATAAACAGAGGCACTTTTTTTTCCCAGACTATCTTTATTCAATTATCTTTGCATAGTGAACAGCCTTAGAAGACAGAGAAAATAGCAGGCAGACATACCCCAATTATAAAAGATTTGAATTTCCTAAGCACAAGGCTCCTCTCCTGTTGTGCAACTCACTGAGTGTGCAGGAGTCATCTGGCCCTTTCTGCCTTACCCCATGGGAATTGGAGCTCAGGGATCTGGTACAAATGCTGATACTCTGGCTATTCTTGTTGTTGTGAGAAATAAACTGCCCTTCATCTCTGAGCCAGTAATCTGGTGTCTTTAACCAGCATCCATGAAAATGTGGCTGGTTAACCTGTTAGCTTGCAATTAGCATACAAACTTCAGACTTTTCACAGCTCTTGAAAACATGTTCCTGCCATATCAATCCGCACACCACGAAAAGGAGGAAAAACTTATTTCTAAAGATTCAGAACATATAAAACAACTGGTAATCACACTGCTATTTCTTGCAAAGGCAAAGGTAAGTAATTCTAGATTCATGAAAAGCCTACCTAATTTCCTAATATGACTATATATACATATATATGTATATAAAAAAAGCTTCTCTTGTGTGGCAACTTCTTGAAGCTTGCCCTGAAATGAACATTTAGTTCCTAAAAGTGGTGCTGATTTTTTTATTTGTATTCTTCTCTTAAATAAATAGGTAATGTATGTTTAAAAACTATATATTTTTCCCCATGGGAAGCACTAAAGCTATGTTTATTGTGAATGAAAAAAGGATGGCAACCTGTAAACATTTTTGCCTTTCCAGAAATAGTTGTCATGCAAATGAAGTCGCTTACCACAGTTCTAAATGCTGACCTGCAGATATTAATTGAGTAGTGAGCCATTTACTTGTTTTTATCACTTGAAATTACTTGGTACTGAAAACAGCTTATATGAATTCAGAAAAGGTATCTCTATCTGAGACTAAAAAAATGAAAGTCCAAACTGATAGCATGAGAAGAAAAACACTGACATTCTGACACCTGAGAAATAACCTCAGCCTTCAAAAGCGGAGAGGGAAGTAAGGCTAATCTTGGAAATTCTGATGAGTTACAGTCACTCACACAGACAGCAAAATATAAGGATTTTATAGTGAATTATTATTGAGGATCAACAGAGAATTTTCCCCAGAGCTTCCTAGCACACATAAATAAATACTGACTTCACTGAAGATTTCTTCAGAAATTCTAGCAAAGGAAATGGATGTACTTGATATCAGAGTATGTTAGCGTTCTCAATAGGCAACGTTAACTACTAAGGAAACACCGTAATGGAGACCTAGATGTACTGTTAAGGTCTAGAAGCAAAGGCAAATGCACTAAAAACTATCTGTTGGTTCAATGGGCAGATTCCAAATGTTGCAACTGGAAGATATCCTATTCCTCACCACTGTTACTGCTTATACAGTTTCTAGGCAACGTCATTTCACTGTGTGACTGGGTCTTCCATCACCTACACAAACATTTCTTCTTCTCCTAGAAATTACCGTGTGCCTTTAAATGTTATGAAGCCTAAAAATCTCATGCTTTTTAGTACTTCATTGGGAAATACTATAGCAAAAGTCTCCAAGGAGGAAGAATGAATTCAAAAACTGATTGTGCAGCTGGAAAAACAGTACAGAGTAATACAGGATATTAAATAAGATAATAAAAAACCTACTTAGCCCATGTTTGGAGAATAAAGATTCTGGTAAAGGGAGAGTGGAACTATTTGAAAGAACAGTATAGAGTAATGGTTAAAGCATGAGCCTTGGAGTCAAACAGATCCAGCTTTGAATCTTAGCTCTGCAACCTGCTAGTTGAGTGACCTCAACAGAGTCATAGTCACCATTCCAGCCACTAACTGTGACCCCAACATCTATCATAGTGTTTCTACAATTAGGTGTTGAATAAATGCTTCCTGAAATGAATCCTATTTCAGACAGTGCTAAAATAAAGATCACAATGAGGAAAGAAAGGGTGAAATAGTGGTGGTGGAAAAGGTTGCAATTTTGCACAACATTCAGTGAAGCATATAACAAGCTGAAGTAATAAAATTGTGGGAGAGGAAGCACCAACACTGAGAAATTCTGAAATGAATCAATAAAGAAAATACATGAGTAGAAATGGAAAATTAAAGGTGCAAATAGCAATGTGAGGACATGTGAGCAATTACTTTGGAGGTAAAGAAAGTAAATGAAATCATCCTTGAAAGTTTTGAGAAACTTTCTGGGAGAGCAATAAATATCTAACATGTTGATTATTACTCATTTAATCAGTAGATGAATTCTAATGTGAAATGTACAATGGTTATGCATATAATCCATACACAGGTATATGGTAATGACGATCAAAATGGTTTCAGAATAAAAACAGTTGCATTTGAAAAAGAAGATTGTGGCATTCAATAATTTGAGTATGGTGTAACGACAATGTTGAAAAATATGTATTGAAAATTGTACATATTTATATTTGCTTCAAGGTATAAGGTGTGGAATTCGATAATGTGCTGATAAATTTAACAGTGGTATTCCCACCCAAATACTGTTAAAGACCTACTTGATACTTACTCGGGGCCAAGATATTTAACTCAGTTCACAAATGTAGATGAAGAGTCAAGATGTATCAATTTCCAGTCCCATCACTAATAACTTTCATGGACTTTTCAGCACAAATTTTTTCTCCTTCTCTTCTTCTTCTCCCTATCTTCTCTCCTCTCTCCTCTCTTCTCCACCCCACCCCACAAAACACACATATGCACGCATGCACACACTCATGCACATATATTCTCATACACTATTTTTATTCACTTCTTTGGACTAGAGTAACATTAAACATCTTGGTACTTAAACATAAATTTAAGAAAAACTCATCGTCCATTGGCACTTAGAAAAATGTAATAAGATTACTAGACTGGAGTTTGGCGAGTACCTACCGTGTGTCTCAAACTCTGGCCAGGTACATCGAGCCTATCACTTTTCATTTAATCCTGTAAAGCAACCTTATTTTATAGATGAAGAATCTGAGGTCCTAGCTTTGCCATTAACTGTCATTCACTTCCAACCTCTGGGCTTTACCTTATTTTCCAAACAAGGTGACTGGATTTGCTTCCAAGGCAAACGGGGCACTTCTTAAATGACAAATTCTCTGGCCTCTCCACAGATCTATGGTATGAAAATCCTCAGGGTGGACTCCAGGATTCTGTTTAACAAGTTTCCCAGATGATTGTGATGGTGAGCCAAGTTTGGGAACTGAAAGCTTACCCGCTTCCAGGAGTGCTGCCAGTGACCATGCCTCAACATTTGTTTGCATGCTTTCACTTGCTAGTCTGAAGAACTGAAAACTATCATAGGGAAACTAAAGCACTAACAGGCCATACTTATAAAACATTAACAGTACCCCATTTGCTTAGAAGACCAAAATGTCCTTCATAATCTGGGGTACATGGTAACCACCAAAATGACTAGGCAAAGTCTCTGTATGGCAGACCTCATAGCACAGCTTATAGCTAGCTAAAAGGCGGTCCCAAGAGAGCTCAGAAAAAGCACCACAACTTAACTTCAAGTAGGACTGACTGGCAAGATTTTATATTTTATCACAACAGAGAAGTGAGGGTGTTACAGCAAAATCTCATTAAGGCTTCAGTTTTAAATCATCTTTTGTTTTGGGGCACTCTGTGGGTTTGTTAACATGAACAGAGTTCTGCAGTCCACCCAGCCCTCACTTCCCCTCATCCTCATAAATGGCCCACCCTCTTTCTGACCTATACAGAATATGGGCTGGATCACACCTGGCCAATGATTTACCCACCCTCACCATTTGGTATATATTACTTAGAGTTGGGGGGTCATAAAACAGTTACAAGGTAGAGTTTACATATACTTTCTGTTCTAGTTGAGGCATTCCCTGAGGAAGGCAGACTTCATGCTCTCATAACTAGCTGGGAGCTGGGAGCAATCAAGCCCTTAATGGCCAAAACAGAAAGGGACTGCATCACCAAGCACCTCTTGACAGCCAAGGCCTTTGTTCCTGAATGATAATGACATGAAATGCACTCCCTCTATGTGTATGCACACGCGTGCACACACACACACACACACACACACACACAATGTGCACATGTGCACCTAAAATAGAGCAGGTGTGACACCCTGGAACAGCTATCGAATTTAAGGTTGCGGTGTCTTTGCGAAATCTAAATGGAGCTTTTAGAGTGAAAGTCTGGGAGGGTCTAATGGGAGACAGACCAGTATGATAGAAAGAGCCCTAGCTAGATTGCAGCAGCAGAAGACCTTTGATTCTGGCTCTTTTTATCAATCATCTAACTTTGGATAAGCCTCCTTGAACTTTATTTATTTATTTGTAAATCAATGGGATTGAACTAACCAATCTCTCATGGCCCATCCAAAATTCGCATTACAGTGAAATGTTCACTATGGTAAATTTATTCAGTTCCATGTTTGTCAGTCAACTAGACTGACCTTTTCAAGACTCAAGAACTATACTCTGGGTAACTCTAAATACCCAGCACCTAGTGAAGTGTCATACACAAAGCAGATGCTTAATAAAAGTTTACTAAATAAATTTTTTTGTCTAGAACCCAATCAAAACTGTGCACTTAATCCCTTATCAGCTTCCCACCCTATTTGTGTGTGTGTGTGTGTGTGTGCGTGTGTGTGTTTAAAAACACTATAGAAGAATACTTGTTTTCCAAATTAATTATGTCGTTGTCAAGTGAGTAATATCAGAGGCAACCTTTAAACACTCTTTAATGTTGTCTTCTCATTTTTCCTCTTATTGATGATAATTCCACACCCCTGGCACTCTTTGTTTTGTGTCTGACACATAGTTAGCCCTCAATCAATGTAAGGTTAATGAATGCACTGACTTCATTTTTCTAGTTCTGTAAGATTTACTTTTGCTTGAGGTCCCAGAATCTGGCCTGGAATTATAAAGCAGTCAAGGGAATAATTAGCCATCGAAGAACAATATCACTAGATGGAATATTTCCATTCATTTTACTATAAAATATTTTCTCAACAAATGTGTTTTAAATAGCTAACATTGTGAATGGGGCAATTAGAGCAGCTCCATAAGTAGCCACGCTGTGGGGTGCATCATTTCTGTCCTCCTTCCCAGTTTAATTCACCAAAGAAACCAATTATCTTTATCATTTTGTACTTCCAGAATTTAAAGACAAGGCTAAATAGCCCAATCTGCCTTTCATCTTCTGGAAAAGCAATGGTTCAGAGTACACAGCAGTTACAATCTATAGAAGCTAAGAGCACGAGTCACCCAAGCCAAACAAGCCTGGGTATGAAACCCAATTTCCCCCACTTCCACTTAACCAGCTTCGAGATCTTGGGCAAGGTATTTTACTTCTCAAAGCTTTGTTTCCTCTTGTGTAAAATGGGGACAATATTAGGGCCTATCGCCTATATCACTGTGAAATAATATTATGCAAACTGGCCAGCAGAGCACCTGAAATGTAGTAGAAGCTCAACAATGGTAGTGCATTAGATAATTCTGCCACTTCCTTCTATGAAGCTGACAGCATCCAGGAATCAGTCACCATCACCTTAGTGGGTTCTGGTGGGCAGCTCTTGGCTGTGTATTCTATCTTCATTGAAAAGTGGGTGCCTCCTGTGATTATGAATGTATGTACTCTAGCTTGTCAGGTATAATGTAACCAGTAATTTTGGACTGAAACCAAGCAAAACTGCTGCCTCACTTAAAGAACTGCCCTACCGCCATCACAAACCCCATCAGGTTGACTCATATAATCAAGACTATAAAAAAAAAAAAAACAACTTGGAAAACATGGACATTTTGCCTTGCTTATGTTCTTGTGTAGGTTTAATTAGGGAGTTCTAGCTGAGTCTCCTACATTTGAAGTCACTGCTTAAAATGGTAATGTGATATACATGATTAAGAGCATGAGCGTTAAATCAGAATCAGAATAATTGGTGATGACCTAATTAAAGAAAGAGCCGATCAATTTCTGAATCATGGATCTTCCACTAACCATAGCTGGGTGCCCTTGGGCAAGTTACAGTTTCACTGAGCTTCACTTTCCTCATTTATAAAATGGAGACAATAGTTCCTACCTCACAGGGATGTTTGAGGATTGTGATAATCAACATTATGGTAATAATAGCTTATATTTACTGAAGACTTACCATGTACCAGGCACATGCTAAGTGCTTTAACATGTTATTCCTTATGAAAAATATATTCTTTTTACCCCTTTTTTATAAATCATAAATATGAGGCTCATAAAGATAAAACGATTTACCCAAGGTCTCACAGCAAGCAAGTGGGTGGAGCTAAAGTTCAAAGCCAGGCATTATGACTCCATAACCTGTAGTCTCGAAAATGCTGCCTAACTCTAGGAGGTCATTCAATCCCTCTATCATCCCTTCCTATCCTCTGATCTCTTTCTCGCATCTCTCCATCAGAACCTGCTACTGGCCAAGCCACCCCATCCCAATAGGACCCAGTTCCTCTGAAAACTGTAGATTGGTACTCACGGTAGTGGTCAGCTTTCCTCCATTCTTCTGGACATATTGGATGGAATCATGGATCGTTGAGAAGAGACCAAGTAGTACATTCTCCATGTCATAGATTCTGTACATGCCATTCACCAGTTCTTCAAGAGACAGAATGTATTCTTTCCAGTACTTGTCAATCTCCACCACACCAGCCATACAGCCTTGCATGACCACATTGCAGTAGCCACCACAAGGCTTAACCATCATCAGTCCCTGGCAGTAAGAGCAGTACCACATTCTGGTTAGCATTCGGCCACAGTCCTTACTAAACTTCAGATGATCAGTTGTGTTGATCACTTCGATTCCAAGATTCAGGGCCTGGAGGAAGATCCTAGTAACTTGCAGTGACTTGGAAACCTGGGTCATAATAAGCTTGGGGAAATTCCCAAATACTTTCAGGTCACGCCTTGCCCCTCGGAGGCACTCATTGATGTCTAAGGCCGACTCAGGCAGGCCTGGGTTCATAAGCTGGGTATAGATGACTGGAAACAGGCTATCAAACAGTTCATTCACCATGTCATCCACGTTGATGTCAGAACCCAGGATGTAGAGAGACACGTCAGTGAAAAATTCACTCACAAATTCAAAAGCTTGTGGGGTCAGACTCGGATAGTTGTTTTTGAACATGGCATTGGTGTAGTTCTTGGCATGGCGAACAACAATTTCAAAGGCCTCTGTAAAATAAGAGATAGAGAATTGCCCAGAAATTAAAGCATGAAAATTCACGGTATAACTGAATTTGCGATTTCTTTATTGCTGTGGTGATTAAGGTCCCATATTCATTTCTGGCATTGCCTCTACTCATTCAGTTCTTTGCTCTTATAAATCAATTTTCCTTTCTGAACATGAAGTCCAAACCCTGATATGCACATAAATTCTTAAACACACAAATTATATTTCAAATGACAAAAACCACAATTCAGTTAACATTTCAGCATGTCATGAAAATACTGATTAAAAATAGACTAAATGAGAAGTTATTTTTCTTTCTCTCATTGATTTATTTAGTTTAAAATAAATTGTATTGCAAGACATTTCGTTTTTGGACAGAGATAAATATTTGACAACAAACCATGTTATTATTAACTCACATAACAATTTGAGCCTAGAGGAGAGGCAAGTTCTTAGCCAAGAATAAAAGCTATCACAAATTTAATCATTTTTGGTAAATTTTCTCTAGATAACTTTAACGGGAACTATCTGACAGATTGCCAGACCTGGAAATGAAATTTATCCCCTCAATGAGTATCTGGATGGAAAAAAAATAATCTATGCACTAATCTATACATTTGATATTGAAAATAACACTTGGTATTTGCAAGCTGGATATCTAGAATGATAACTGCTAAGCTTCCTTGGTAAGTTTGGCTTCCACATGGCTTGGAAGCCTCACCTGCTCTACAGAGACTACGAATTCAGGATTACATCTGCTGTCCCTATCCCCTGGCATAGACCCTATTAGTGTCATTGGTCTGAGAAAGAAAGTAGTAATATCACCATCTCATATTCTTCAAACTGAAATACTCCAGACACAAATTATTCCAAATAACCAATGTTCCACATTTATATGAGGGAAGAGAAAACAACCACAATAATAGGGTTTTAAAGAAATAAGACAGTTTAAAAACAAAAATAATGAAGTTTCCTGAGACATTTAAAATTAACTAAGTATCTTCTTTCATTTCCTTCCAAAGTGCAAAGGTCCATGACAGATGTACTCCAAATGATGCCAATTCATGAGCCTTGAAAAATCAAATTACCACTTTCAGTCTACTAGAGAGACTGTACTCCAACAGCTCCTTGGGACCACTTAGTCCAGCATCTCAGTCATCTGTGGCAGAAATGAGCTCTAGGTTGTGCCACTACCATCTGCCCTAGATCCCTCACAAGATAGAACACACTTGCTACATTCTTCCCTTGGGCTTATGACATGCCCGGCAAAGTTGAGCAGATGCCAGTGCAATTCTACTAGGCTTCCAAGCCTACTTGAGAAAGTTAATCTTCATTTCCATCTATTGCTATATGTTCATTTGTTTATTTTGTTTTATTTAGAATATTAAGCAATTCCTAGAAAGTTTATCTATCTTATGATAATGTCTTAACCACATATGCTACTTTATTCTGAATCCTTGGATCTAAAGGTTTAATGAGGCCAAGAGATCATCTAGCCCAATACAAAGGACCAATGAATTCTTCAAAATCATTGGAAATTTGGATATTTAAAACTACTTATTTTAATTTCAGCTAGCAATCGTTTATTATTATATTAGGCTCTGTGCTAGGTACTAGGTCTATAAAAGTGCTGGGTAGATGGAGATAAATGATACACCATCCTTGTTTTAAAAGTACTCACCAGCTGTATGGTTTAGCATTTACAAAGCATTTCCAAGTATATTATGATATCTACTTTTGGCAACAACTTTCTGAATTTGGTATTGCAATCCCCATTTTATACACGATGAAATTGACATTCAGCAGAGTTTAAGTACTTTCCCAGGGTCATACAACTGCAAGGTAGAAGTAGTCAACTCAGACTAGTGACTCCCAGCAGGGGTTACAATCTACCTACCCTTGACCCTATAGTCAACACATATATTTTCAAAAATCTTTGTAGAAAGTGATTTTTAAGCTCATTATTTTCCCATTGGCTTCTCCTCTATGAATGGAAATATATTAGGAGAAATTGCAGCCCAAAGACCAACAAAGCAGTCATGCTTTTACATTTGCCTTGGGGCAGCATGAGGTAAGAGAAGGGAGACTGCTGCTGTGATGCCACTCTTTAGATCTCAGTCTTCTAAGTTACCCTAAAATAAATTCTCTATAAGGCAAATTTCATCTCTAGCACAGTGCATTTGTTCTCTAGCTTGCAAGATCTATGACAGTGAAATTCCATACACTGTACTGCCATAACCCTTTTTTAAAGTTTCTGTTACTAACACTGTTGGAGCAATAGAAAAAGAAAATTACAAAAGTTCATGAACTTTTCTGCAGAAAGAATATCAACAACACATACTGCAAGAGGAAAGGGTTAGGGGTTCATATCTAACTTCAAGCTCACATGTGCTCCCTGCTTCAACGTTTGCAGCTCAGAATCCACTAAGCATACCTCTGGGTTGTGCCCAATCTCCTTACTTCTATATCACAGGACAACAGACCAAACCATAACCAGTCAAACAAAGGCTCCTTGGGGACATATAGGAACTAAATGTACCCTTAATCTAGGGGAGGTTTTCTTCTGTCTTTTTGCTGGGAGAAGTCAAAAGAGTTATGTCCAGGAAAAATCAAAATAATGTAAAATTAGAGCAATTATGAAAAATTTGACCCTGAACAGAAAATATTCTAATTTTTGTTTTATAATATAAAATGATACAGATAAATAAATTAATAAATTGAATAATACACATCCCAATATAACAAGTTTTCTAGATTTGTAGATGCCCCCAATACCATCCTGGTAATCAATATTTGGACACAGTCTAGTGTTGTCAACATTCTTCTTAAATAATGGTACTCAAAAAGGGATACAATTCTCCAAATGTGGTTTGATATGTAAAGTGTGCAATCAGCCTATTTTCTCTCTTTAATTGGTTCAATAACTTCTACTACTCCACACCCAGGACATAGAGCTTATCACTGTAGCAAAAAGACTGTCCTTAGTATTTGCTGCTGATGTTTCTGTATTCAGACCTAGACAGAAAAAAAGTGTGTTTTCATGGGCCTTTTTAGTAGAAGGCTAGATATTTTTAAAAATAGAATATATTTGTGGTTGGAGGAAACAAGTAAATGAACCACTGAGTTCTCATCAAGCCCTTAAGAATAAGATAGCCCTGTCTATGGCCATGCCACCCTGAACGTGCCTGATCTTATCTGATCTCAGAAGCTAAGCAGGGTCGGGCCTGGTTAGTACTTGGATGGGAGACCACCTAGGAAGACCAGGTGCTGTAGGTATAAAAAAAAAATAAGATAGTCCTTATAGAAGCAGATTACTTTTGTCAAGGCAGTTTTTTTCAGTATTGTAAGAATAGCAAACGCTTTATAAGAATATTTTTTTAATTCCTAGGATAAATGCTAAACAATGAGTTGGGCTTGAAACAGCCCTTGTTTTCAAGCATAGGTATCTTAACGGGAAAAAAAAAAAAAACTAAATTTATGAGGTACCTGCAATATACATGCCAGAATCTGTGATAAACTTGATCACTTATGTCCTCTCATTTAACTTTAACGTAACCATATATGTTTGGAATTATTTTTATTTGACTGAAGAGGAAACTGAGACTCAAAAAGGTTAAATGAACCACACAAGGTAATACCACTAATTAAATGCTAGGGCCTGAATGCGAATACAGGTCAGTGTAACACCAAGGCCCTTGCTAATTCTACAACATATTTCAGCCTTGAAAACTGGACACTGGGAGTTTCTAGTCCCGGCTCCAACATATAAAGAGCTTGGAAGATATCATTCCCATCCTCAAAAACAACAGGACAACAGCTGAACAAACTTAAAATCAATGATGCTTCTTAGACCCATTAGGGGATTCAGGTCACAGGGCAAACTGCTATTCTGAAATCTGGGAAGACAAATTACAGAGAATCATGGCCGAAATCCACTTACCTGGAACAGAAGCTGCTAAAGCCATTAACTAGTGTGAACACTTAAGTGGTAATGTTTTTCAGTTGTGCCACATTTATTTTAAGACTAGTAACAGAGAACCTGAGAAAAGAGGGGCATGGGGCAGAAGAGGGGGCCTGATCACCATTCATGGGTCTGTATTTATGGCATCTTGGTTTCAATTTCCAAGTGTCTGCTATCTTCCCCTGAAGGACTAGGTGAAAAATGCGAGGGCTCTCTGGAACCAGCTCCTCCAAGACAGTTGAGAGCAAGCAGGCTCCCTGAGCGAGCCTTTGCCATTGGATGAGTTCTCCATGGTGTCAGACAAAACAACAAATTCCTCAGTGCCTTTAAGCCAGGCTTTCATGTTTGGGTGAGGAGGTAGAAGGAAATGAGTGAAGATCATGCTTCTGGGAGAGTGTGAGGTACCTGTTATAAATGGTAATTTTGACAAATTGATAAGAGGCTGAATATAGACTAGCTAGAGAGTTAAAAACTCATGGCCCCCAGTCTTATCGGTCCCCCATAGTTACATGGGATTCACATCTAGAAAACAAAGTTATCATGGTAAAGATCTAAGAAAACTCTCTTTGTTTTTCAAGCAGGGGAGGGGAAAAGTAATAATTTAGAAATACACCATCAGCATTCTCCATAACAACTGCCTGTCCCAGGAACATAACGTTACCAAAGCCTAACACCCAGGAGAAGGGCAATTAGACAACTCCAGCCCCCTCTAGCCTCTCCATCCCACCTAAAGTGAAAAAATGCTGAAAAAGACTTATGAAGATCACAGTCCAAGGGCAGAGGCCCACTAAAAGACTACGATAAATCATTAGATTATAGTCTATTCCCTCTCCTCCCATGACTTACCATCAAAAAGCCACAAACCCTATTTAAGAAGGAGTTCTTAGGGAAACCCTAAAACAACAGGTGAGAAAAAAAATAATAAAACAAGGACACCAGAAGAAATTAAAGCCTCTGGCACCTACAGCTACAGCAAACATTAAATAGCCCAACTCTTAGTCAGATTAACATAAAACTTCACGCTAGAAATCTAATAACTTCAGTTCCTATTACCCAATAATATATCATGTCCCGCTTTTAACAAACAATTACAAGCTATTCTAAAAGGCAAGAAAAAGTCTTAAGAGACAAAACAATGATCAGAACCGTACTCAGATACAGCATGGATTTTAGAATATCAAACAGGGAATTTAAAACAGCTATTATTTATATGTCAAGGGCTCTAACGAAATAAGTGGACAACATACTAGAACAGGTGGGTAATATAAATACAGAGCTGGAAATTCTAACAAATGTCAAAAGTAAATGCTAGAAATCAAAAACACACACAGAAATGAAGTACGCCTTTCATGGGCTCATCGGTATACTGGAAACAAGCAAGATAAGAATCAGTGAGCTTAAAGAAATGTCAATAGAAATTTGTCAGACCAAAATAGGGAGAGAAATGAAGAATAAAACAAAAAACTGAAAAAAATACCCAAGAACTTTGAGAAAAATTCAAAAGGTGTAAATTGTACATAATTGCAATTCTAGAAAGAAAGAATGGAGCAGAAGAAATATTTGATGTAATAGTGACCAAAAAGTTCACAAAGTTCATAATAGACACAACCCACAGGTCAAGGAAGTGCAGAGAATAATGAGCAGGTTGAATACCAAAACATCTACTCTTAGGTATATCATATTCAAACTGCAAAAAACAAAAGACGAAGAAAAAAATCTAAGAAGCTAGAGAAAGAAATAGCCATCTTACCTATAAAGGGACACCTTGTTTCGTTTTAGGTGTGATGTTCCTTTATAGGTAAGATGCCATATCCCTTGTTGGTGGGATGCAACAAGAATTACATTGAACATCTTGTCAGAAATCATGCAAGAAATAAGAGAGAAATGAAATATTTAGTGTTCAAAGAAAAGAAACCATCAATCTAGAATTGTTTCCAGAAAAATTATCATTGAAAAGGAAAGATGAAATAGACTTTCTCAGACAAAAAAAGGAAGAAATTTTTCAATTCCGAAAAATGTTAAAAGCAGTTTTTCAGGGAAATTATATAGGTCAGAAAATCGAATCTACATAAATAAAGGAAGAGCATCAGAGAAAGAATAAAGGTAAAATAAAGTCTTTTCTTTTTTAAAGAAATTTATCTAATAGGCAACTTTGTTCAAAGTAATAATAGCAACAATGCATTTGTTGATTACAGCATATAGAAAAGTAAAATGAATGATAGCAATGTTATAAGGGATGGGAGGGAGAAATTAGGAATACTCTATTATAAGGTATCTGCACTACTGGTGAAGCAAGATAGTATTATTTGTAAGTGAACTTAGAGTAATTACAAAAGCATTTTGCAAACTTTAGGGGGAACACTAAAAAAAATTTAAAGTATAATTGATATGCTAAGAGAGGAGAAAAAGTGGAATCACAAAATGTTCAGTTAAAACCAGGGAAAGCAGAAAATGAGACGATTAAAAATAACTATAGCAAAGAATAAGTGCAATAAATCTAAAGTAGCTACAAATATGGTGGATGTTAATCCAATTACATCACTAATCACTTTAAATGTGAATGGTTTAAATACACAAAGTAAAAGATAGAGACTATCAGCATAAATATAAAAATAAGACCTAACTACAGACTGTCTATAGGAAACACATCCTAAATATAAAGATACAGATAAAGTGATGGAGAAAGATATAACATGCTAATACTAACAAAACACTGGAATAGCCAAATTCATTTCAGATGAAGCCCACTTTGGAAGAAGGAAAATTAGCAGGGATAAAAGGGTCATTACATAATAATCGAAGGGTTGATGTTCCAAAAAGACATAAGCCTTAATGCATATGCACCTAACAACAGAGCATCAAAATATGTGAGGTAAAAACTAATGGAATTATAAAGATAAGTATCCAAATGCATAATTATGTTGGAAACATCAACACCCTCTATCAATAACTAACAAATACATCAGGCAGAAAATTAGTAAGGATATAGTTGAACTGAATAGCATCATCAATCAACTAAATCTAACTGACATCTATAGGACACTTCATCCATCAATAGTAGAATATATATTCCTCTTAAGCTCACCTGAAATATTCTGGGCCATAAAGTACACTTTAAGAAATTTTAAAGCATAAGCCCCCTCCCCAACTCTAGGGGCGAGAGCCCCTAGTAAGAAGATGACTTTTATAAAGAAATGGAAAAAAAGTGAAATAAAAATTGTGTTAAATCATATTTGTAAAAGGTATTTGTTTTTTTTTTTAATAACAGGCATTGAAACAAGGAAACTTACATTTCTATGTAAGGTGGATGAGGTTGAGCGGTTCCCTCCATTTTAGGAAGATCTAAGTCACCATGCAGACTAATAAACATGAACTAGATAACCCCCCCAAAAAAATTTTAAACCATAGAAATCATACAAAGAATGTTCTCAGACCACAATGGATTTAAATGACAAATCAATAACGGAAAGTTAACAAGACAGTATCCAATCATTGGCAAATTAAATAACATACATCTTCATAATACATGGGATGAAGAAGTCTTAAGAGAAATTTTAAAAATATTTTGAACTAACTGAAAATGACAATAAAACTGATGGGATGCAAGAAATGCAGTGCTTAGAGGGAAATTTATAGCATTAAATGCATATATTAAAAAAAGAAAAATATATATTTCAAATTAATTATCTAAGATTCCACCAAAGGAAACCAGAGAAAGAAAAGCAATATAAACCTAAAGCAAGCACAAGAAAAAAATAATAAAAAATAGAGAGGAAATCAATGAAACTGGAAACAGATAATCAATAGAGAAATTCAACAAAACCAAAAGCTAGTTCGTGAAAAAGATCAACTCAATTTAAAAAATATTGAGGAAGAGGAAGATGGAGAAGGGGAAAGGGGGTAGGAGGAGGAGGAGGAGGAGGACGATGACAACAACGATGATGACGATGACAATGATGACAACGATGACGACAACGACAACGATGACGACAACGACAACGATGACGACGACAATGACGACGACGATGACAATGACAATGACGACAACCTACTGAATGGGAGAAGATATTTGCCTATAAGTGGTTAAAATCTAAAATTTATAAAGAACTCATACAATTCAACAATGAAAAAACAATCAAATTAAAAAATAGGCAGAAGACCCGAATAGGTATTTCTCCAAAGAGAAAATAAAAATGGCCAATAAATGAAAAGATGCTCAAGATCACTAATCATCAGAGAATACAAATTAAAACACCAATGAAATATCACCTCATACCTGTCAGAATGGCTAGCATCAGTAAATTAAAAAACAAGTATTGGTGAGGATGTGGAGAAAAGGGAACCCTCGTATACTGCACTTCTATTCAACATTGTACTAAAGTCCTAGTCAACGTAATAAGACAAAATAAAGAAATAAAAGATAAACAGATTGGGAAGGAAGAAATAAACTGTTCACAAATGACGCGATTGTCTGTAGAAATCCCAGAGAACTGACAAAAAATTCTCCTCAAACCATTAAGCAACTATAGCAAGGTTGCACGTCACAAAGTCAGTACATAAAGTTAGTTACTTTTTTATATATCAAGAATGATTAACTGGTATTTCCAATTGAAAACAC